>NC_045478.1:79593377-79896408 GCF_009650955.1 Corvus moneduloides | reverse complement strand
ATCTCCAAAGAAGGTACAGTGACAGGACTGGCTGCGCTACCGGCCTGGTTCAAGCCGGCATTGCCGAAGAAGAGCGACAGAGAAATAAAGCATTAATGTGGCTGTTCGTGCTGCTGAATCTGAGTGGCTGAGGTATGCTTCTCAGAAGTAACGATCTTGTTATAGAAGGAGCAATGGGGGAAAAGGAGGTGTTGGGGGTGGCCTTCCAAGGTGGCTGCTGCTCAGAAACTGGCTGGACATTGGTCTGAGTCAGTGGTGGTGAATGATTGCTTTTGAATCACTTCTTTGTTTATATATATGATATATAAATTATATAAGCAATACTGTACCTTCTTGCACTTTCTGTGTACATTCATCAAGATTCCACACTATCACACGTTCATGTGAGGCAGAGCAGACAAGAAGTGGATCGATTTTACTTCCAAATGACACTGCAGAAATTGAGTAATGATGCCCTGACAAATATAATGGCTGACAAATGTAGATAAAGAAGAGTTAAATGAATCACTTCAAACAAAGATTATGACTAATACAAAACTAAAAATGGATAATGTACATTAAATCAACACAACGATAACTAGTTTTTATTTACAATGTAGCTGTACTGGGTTTGGCTGGGATGGGTTTGGCTGCATGGCACAGTGCTTTGGATTTTGTGACAAAAATAGTGATGATAACACAGCAATGTTTTGGCTGTTGCCAACTACTCTTTGCACAGCATCGAGGCCCTTCTCTTTTTTCCTACTTTTTCTCAGTTTCCCCATCCCAATAATAGGCTGAAGATCCACAAGAGGTTGGGAGGGGACACAGCTGGAACTAATTTTTCAGTTTGCTGAACTGGCAAAGGGACATTCCCTACCATGTGATATTGTGCCCAGCAATAAAACTGGGGTATTGCATGCAAGAAGGTGTTGAGGGCCTGGGAGATTGATTCTAAGGCGGCTGTTGCTCAAAGCCTGTACTGGGATTGGTCTGCTAGTAGGGGGTGGTGACTGCCTTCATATAGTTTTTTTCTTATTCTTCCCTTCACTCATTAAACTACCTTTGTCTCTACCTGTGACTTCTTACTTTTGCGCATCCTATGTTCTCCCCTACCCTGCTGGGAAGGAGTGAGCAGGAGACTGGGTGAGGCTTTAGATGCCAGCCAGGGCCAACCCACCACAACAGTTTATTTTATTCTTATCACAATAACAAAGTCCATAACAAATGCTAGTATCTTTCCAGCATTAAAGTGAAACCTAACATTTCTACCTCAAATATTTTACCTCAAATATTACCCTCAAATATTTTATTTATGGCTTAGTTTAAAGTAGCAGTCTACGAAAGGCTCTATTCTAGCTTTACCTGAGCAGTGGCTGTGTTCCAGACGCATAATTCATTGAGATTCACAGGGAAAGCACAGAGGTGGTAACTGCATGCCAGCTGAAAGAGGGGCTCTGGCAATTTGCCTTTAAACAAGTGTTTTTCGCAGACAACGTCAGGATTGCGGCTTCCTCCAGAGGCACGGCGGGCGCCGGCGCTCTCCATCCTGCGGCTGCGAACGGCCCCGCGGCAGAGCTGGACCACTGGGGCCGCCTTCCCCCGCCGGCCGCGTCCTGACCGCGGGGGCTCGAGGGCTGTCACAGCCCCGCTCGGAGCTCCCTCCCGCTGGGAGGCGGAGAGCCCCGGCCCCGGCCCGCGGAGAGCCCCCGGCCCCGGCGCGCCCAGCCCGGGCCGTAACCAGGGCAGCGCCGCCGCTGACGGGAGGCCGGGCGGCACGGCACAGCCCTCGCTCGCCCGCGGAGCGCGGCGGGCCCGCGGCAGCAGCCGCTGTCCCTCACCCGGGCAACGGGCCCCGCGGCCGGCGACAGCCGCCCGGGGCCGCTTCCTGCCTCTCCATAGCGACGTCCTGGGCTGCACAGAAAGCAGCACGGCCAGACGGTCCAGGGAGACGTCTGCCCCACTCGTGTCCCACTCGTGGGACGCCAGCTGGAGCACTGCACCCAGCGCTGGGGACCCAGCACGACACAAGCAGAGACCTATTGGAACTGGACCTTAAGGACAGACGTGAACAGATCGCCTGTAAAGACAGGCAGAGAGATTTGGGGCTCTTCACAGAATCACAGCCAGAATGGGTCATGTTGGAACAGACCATGGTGGGTCATCTATGTCAACCTCCCTGCTCAAGCAGGGTCATCCTAAAGCACATGGCACAGGATTGCACCTAGACATTTCTTGAATATCCCCATACCCTTATCTTGAGAGAGACTCTACAACTTCTCTGGGCAATCTGTTCCAGTGGATGGTCACCTCCACGGTTCTTCCTCATACTCAGGTGGAACTTTTTCAGCCTGGAAAAGAGAAGGCTCCAGGGACACCCTATAGTACCCTGTGAATATATAAAGCAAGCATATAAGAAAGACAGAGAGAAACTTTTTACAGAGGTCTTTAGTGTCAGGACAAGGGGCAAAGACATTAAACTAAGAGGGAGTTGATTTGGATTGGACAGAGGGAGCATATTTTTTACAATGGAGGTGCTGAGGCACTGGAACAGGGTGCCCAGAGAAGCTGTAGATCCCCTGCCACTGGAAGTGTTAAAGGCCAGGATGGAGGAAGCTTTGAGCAACTGAGTCTACTCGAAGGTGCCCCTGCCCCCAGCAGGGGGGGTTGGACTAAGTGATTGTTAAATGTACTTCCCAACCCAAACCATCTGTGGTTTTGTGATGCAGAGAACACAGCACAGACAGCATATGAAGCAGAATCACCAACAAGAAAAACAAATCTTCTACTTTCCCCAAGTTGGTGGATGATGCCAAACTGGGGGGGGAGCAGTCAGAAACAAGCCGATGAGAATTGCGTGGAGTCCTGTATGAATAAGTGGAATCCCACATCTGGCACAGAGTAACTCCATGCAAGATGAAATGCTGAAGGGTGGCTCTCTGGGAAGGGGCTCCCCAGAAAAGGATCCATACATCCTGCTGGACAAGATGAATATGAGCCACCACAGTGCCCTTGCAGCAGAGGCAGCCAACTGCATCTTGGGCTGTGTCAGTAATAGAGAGTAGCCAGCAAATTGTGGGAATTATCCTTCCTCTCTATTTGGCACCTGTAAGGCCACACCTGCAGTGCTATGTCCAGTTTTGGGGTTTTTGGTACAAGAAAGATCCTGAAGTACTGGAGCAATTCTAGTAGAGAGCAAGAAAAATGGTCAGGGAGCTGGAGAAAATGATGTACACAGAGAGGCTGAGAGAACTGTGCCTCTTCAGCCTGGAGAAGAGACAGCTGAGACTTTATTGTTGCCTACAACAACATAATTAGAGGATACAAGAAAGACAGAGAGATACTTTTCTCAGAGGCACTCAGTGATAAGCTGGAACCTGGGAAAACCCAATTACAGTTACATCCAATTAGTATTTAATTTTTTTAAAATATCATGACAGTAGTTGAATATCAGAACAAGTTTCTGAAGAGAGGTTGTGGATCTCTATATCTGGTGTTGTCCAGGAGTCAAATGGACATGGCCCTGAGCAACCTAATTTAATTAGAACTGTTTTGAACAGGAAGGAGTATTGGGGGAGTCTGGAAGTCCCTTTCAACCCAGGTTATGGTTTTATGATCAAGTTTTTGGTCTATACCAACTTAAACCATTTTGATGCAGATCAGTCAATACCAACCTCAACTGCATTTCAAACAGGTATTTTCTATTGGAATGTCTTTATTGTGTCTATCTGTAATTAACACTACAAGCATTTTTTCCTTATATAAGCATCTGATATATGTTATCACTGACAACATAGTCTCCCTGTCTATGTTAGTTTTGCCTGGAGAAAGCACCAGTCAAAATTCTCTTTTGTGTGTGCATGTGAATGTGGATAAAGCCACTGTATTGAGCACCAGCTGCACAGAGGCAATTCAGTGCTCTGCACATGACACTGTTTTTCTGAACTGTGACTCATGGCTGGGAAAATTTTGTTGTTAATATGCTGGTGACAATTTTCATGAGCGATACAGTCATGAATATGTTACGACAGTTTAGTCATCGGTAAAGAAAAATAAACGCTCACACAGCAAAAAAGGAGCTGTTCTGACAGGCAAACGACTCCTGGGAGTCTTAAAGAACTTGTTCTGAGACATGTTGTGTCTCTGTATCAGCTTCTAGGCAGTTAAGCAATACCCCTCTTTAAAATTTTCACCTTACTTTATTTTCATCTTTCAATGTTTGTACCTTCAATACTTTCAACAACCTACTGTCCATAACAACTAGGGAACTAGCAGCAATCCAAGGAAGTATCACAGATCTTGAACTGACTTCTTGACTGTATAGTGTATTAGTGACGTGTACGTGTGCAGGGAGAATTTTTTACCTCATCACACCCCTGTGAAACACATCTGTTTCTATGCAACACAATGCTAAAAGACCTTGGCTTCACACACTCCCTCACCTTGGGTACCCACCTATGACAAATCACAGAATCAGAGAACCAATTATGTTGGAAAAGACTTTGAAATTATTGAGTCCAGCCTATGACTGAACACCACCATGTCAAATGGACCATGGCATTAAGTGCCACATCCAGCCTTTCCTTACACACCTCAAGGGACAGTGACTCCACCACCTTCCTGGGCAGCCCATTCCAGTGTCTAATGACCCTTTCTGTGAAAAATTTTTCCTAGCATCCAACCTAAACCTCCCATGGCACATCTTAAAACCATTTCCTCTTGTCTGGCCATTTGTTGCCTGGGACCAACCCCCACCTGGCTACAGCCTCCTTTCAGATGGTTGTAGAGAATGATAAGGTCTCCCCTGAGCCTCCTCTTCTCCAGGGTAAACACCCCCAACTCCCTCAGCTGCCCCCTATGGGACGTGCTCCAGACCCTTCACCAGCTTCATTGCCCTTCTCTGGACTCACTGCAGCACCCCCAGTGAAATTGACATCCACGTGGAACATGAAAGACTGCTGAAAACAACAGTGCCTTACCGTATCATGCTTTTGTGTCCAACAGTATATTTCTAGTGGTCTCAATACTCAATCATAAGAAGAACTTTAAAAATGAGGTCTAGCAATTTTAATATTTCTATGGTTTAAGCAGAATAACAATCCTTATAGGAACAAAACTGATTTCAAAAAAGCTAAAATTTATCAGAATCTGCATTTGGCTGTTTTATGTAGCCAGTTAGTTTGAGCTAGGAATGAAGAGAACAAGTTACATGAGCATTATGAAATCAGAAGGCGTGGAAGATAAAACATTAGCTCAGTTAGTACAGGGCCCTTGGGGTACGTACACAGGCTCTCTTAAATCTCTTAGAACACAATGCACTCCATAAAGACTTTTTTTTTCCATTTCAATCTTTCACTCTTGTTTATGATTTTAAGCAGCTCAACCAAACCCAGGTAATTGTTGAAATCAATGGATATTCAAAAGCAGCGTTGGGGGTTTTGTTGCTGTCACACTATTTTTCTGTTCTGTGACCTCAGATCAGGCTTATGCCGACGTTCAGATAAACTGCCGCTAACTAAGGGAGGGACGCCTATCCTCCAGTAAACATCTTACATCCAATTTCAGTGCAGCTGAAGGAAGGCTTCTCTAACTTTAGGCTTCCGCGGTGAAGAACGCTTCTCCCGGCGCACCAAGCGTCCCCGTTCCGTGCCCCGCTGCCTCCCGAGGCCCGTCCCTCACCCGTCCGCCCGCGCCCCGCCCCCGCCCGCGCCCCGCCCCCGCCCGCGCCCCGCCCCCGCCCGCGCCCCGCCCCCGCCCGCGCCCCGCCCCCGCCGCGCGCCCCGCCCCCGCCGCGCGCTCTCGCGATACCGGGGGCGCGGCCATGCCCGGGGCGGGGCGGGAGCGCCCGGCGGTACCGGCGGCGTTCGGGGAGGGTGCGGCGGCTCCACCCGCCCCCAGCGACCCCGCTCGCGCCGCTGCGGGCCGGGCTCGGCCAGGCACCGGAGCGGCTCGCGGGGCACGCAGGGAGAGCGGTGTCCCGCCCTCCCCGTCGGCTCCTCAGCGCCGGCCTCCTCTCGGCCGCCGCGCTATACCGGGGCCCGCCCCGGGGAGGGGCTTTCCCGCGGGGCCCCGGCGGCGCTGCGCTGCCGCACGTCCGCGGAGTCCCCGCTGCTCTTCCTCGCCGTGGCTGCGGCCTCGCCGGAGCCGGAGCCCCGCGGCAGGTCGGAGGTGAGCCGTGCCCCAGCCCCCGGCCGGCGGGGTAACGCCGGGCCCTACGCCGGGCCTGTCGGGGCCGCCCGGCAGGAGCGGCGCGGAGCCGCCCGCGTCCCCCGGAGCTGCCGTCCCGCCCGCGGGGAGGCGGGGGCGAGCTGGGGCGGGCAGAGCTGCTCGTTCGTGGCTCTGTCCAAGGTCTCTTGGAATCGCTTCTCCTCCCGAACGCTGCGCCAGCGTCGGTATGCTTTCGTTCTTTGCTAGATAACTTTAATGATTTTCTGGTCAGATGTGGAGATCCTCCTGTGCCTCCGCTCGGCTTTTTCGTCACTACTTCGATGTACAAGTGACAGAGAGTCACCTCCCTGATGTGGGGGAAACAAAAGACTGTTTTTTCCTGTAGCCGTTGAGGGAGTTTTGTCAGTCTGGCAGGTTCAGCGAATGCTGCACCTTGTTCTTTTATGCTGTCTTTGCAGAATTGTGGCCCTGCAGTACAGAGGCATCTGGAGCAGAAAACGTCGAACTACAGAAACAGTTGGGCATTTTTTTCTGGTTTTTTTCTCCCCTAGATCCATTCAATTGTAGAACTTCTAATGCTTAAGTGACATCTCAGTGGAAGTAATGCAGTTTGTTTTGATGCTAGCAGGGTACAAAACGACTTACAGGCAGCTTTCTGGTTTCAGATAATTGTAGTGTCCTTCTGGAAGGAATGAGGGGATGAGAATCTTCCTCTTAAACATGAAGGTGTTCAGGCTTGTGGCTTCTGTGATTTGCATGTCAAATTCAGTCAGCTATATACTTTGGAAGCCTTCATCAAGGTTTAGAAGCTGCTGCTTTGCACACAGAGACTTAGTGCAGCTGTTTAGAGTGCTGGAGTGTGGCAGGCACACTCAGGCTGTCTTAACTGGGAGTGTGCAGCAAGGAGGGAATAGGCTGTAAGAACCTTGATCTTGCAGCACTCCTTTCCATCTTCCCCTTGTCCTGATACCTTCAGCCTTATCTTTTGTATGCAAATGCTGTAAAAGAGCTGAGCATTTTTAACAAAATCTTCTTGAAAGTGTGCATTTTTTTTCAGGGAAAATATGCCAAATTTGGTCCTAGAAACAAGCCACACATCAGGGTCATAAATTAATGTATTACCTCATTAGATAATTTATTTTTATTTCTAACTCCATCTCCATGCAAGTTGGAATGCCTACTGCTTCAAATCCACATCCAGATCTGCACCTTTATTGTCTTTTGAAGTTGAGAGGATGGGAGAACAAATAGGATGCCCTAGAGTACCTCATATAAAGTTAAGCATCTTCAAGCATGCAAAAGCCTTCCTTTCCTTAACTGTTGTTTTGTTTGTTTGTTAAACTGAAGCTAAAATCATTATTAGGTTTCATCCCTTCTGGGTATCTGTCAAGTCTGGCATGCATGCGGGTAGAATGAAACTAGAGTCTCTGTGTCACTTCTGTTGCAAGAACGCTGGCTAGGTTAATTTCTGTTTAACTTTTGGAAACTTAAGCCATTTTATTCTGACAAAGTTCTGAATCTTAGCACTGGTTGCTGTGACTATTAAAAAATACAAGTTAATGTAACACACTTAATTGAAGTTAACTTTGTATGGGTTAGAGAGGATTTATAAAAATTACCAAATTTTTAAAAAAGTAATAGATTACTTCCAAGAAGGGAATATACTAAAATCTGAATTGTGTTTTGTATTCACAAGGTAGCACACGGGACACAGGAAGAATCCAAATACAACTTAAGACCATGGCAACACACTGGAGAAGACTCCTGACAGTATTTGTGACGGCTCAAGTACTATTGGTGGTAAATGCCTTTGAGGAAGAGGACATACCGGAGGAATGGATTCTTCTCCATGTTGTCCAAGGTCAGATTGGAGCAGGAAACTACAGCTATTTGAGACTAAATCACGAGGGAAAGATAGTTCTGCAGATGCGGAGTTTAAAAGGTGACGCAGACTTGTACGTATCTGATGTGACACTTCACCCCAGCTTTGACGAGTACGAGTTACAGTCTGTAACTTGTGGCCAAGACATCGTCCATGTGCCTGCACACTTCCGCCGCCCTGTGGGAATAGGGATTTACGGCCATCCCTCTCACCTGGAGAGCGAGTTTGAAATGAAGGTGTACTACGATCGAACAGTTGTACAGTACCCATTTGGCGAGGCTTCTTATAACCCTGAGGAGATGGAGGCAAACCAGAAATACTCACAGTCTACAGAAGATGAACCTCAGGATGAGGAGTCTGTTTTCTGGACTATACTTATTGGAATCTTGAAATTAATACTTGAAATTCTTTTTTAAATTGATACACACTGGACTTAAGTCACACTTCATCCTGTGGAATTGGTATGAATGACTTGCTGTAATATTTAATACTCATTATGTTTCCTGAAGAGATATTCAGGTTACATTTCCTAAACCAGAAAGGAAGTGGGGAGAACAAGCCATACTTAATTTTATATTGTAAATCCTCCCCAATAGGTAAAATGAGCAGCCAGCACAGTATTTGCAGTGCTCTTCAGAGATCAGGGCTTAAAAATGAATGTATAGTTGGGATCTTGTTAAATTCATTTAAAATAGGTGCTTAGGAAAATCAATTCCAATTCAGTATTTTCTATTGTATTTTATAAAGAAAAATGAATAAACTACTGCACTTCAGTCCCCCTCTCAATTTAGATCACATTTAAAAATAAAACCTGCTTCTTTTCTGAGCAAGTATCTCCAGTAAAACTGATTAGCAACGTGTTTGAGTGTATTCATGAAGTTGAGGAGCTTAGGGTGAAGGAAGGAGGAAACAATCAATCACCTAAGAGAATAGATGGTCTGTATTTTGACTGCATGTGCTCTACATCACATCAGCCATCTGTCAAACAGGTTGGTCCAGTCACTCATAATCACTACACATCCATGACCTGAATCAAGTGCATGTTGCTTCTTTGCTATTACTGCAGGGAGAGGGAGCCTTCAGCTGTTGGTACTTGTCAGTACGACATTTTCATCTCTGATTAAAAACAACACAGCATATAGGTATCTCGAGAGGGGCTTTCTTACACTTCCCTTGATAGCTTTTTGTGATTGATATTTTTTTTCAAGCACATATTTTTGAATAAGTCATTAGCTTGCAAGGAAAATTTCTGCTGAAAAGGGATTTGCAGTATCTTGTTAGAAGGTCATCTCATGCCCACTTTTTCTTAGAAGTTACTTTTTCCAGGAATACTTTTTGCTTTGGTCGAGTCTTTCAAAATAACCAGTTGCTATGCAAATAAACTATATTTAAATTGCTCTGTAATTTTCTTTTCACAGAGCTTACTGATGAGTGCACTGAAATAAACAAGTATGTTACTATAATTTTATACAAATGCATGTATAATTTAGATTTCCCTACTGAAAGGCTTCTCTTTTTGAGTGGGAATTTGGTTTGTCTATCTCAACATCTGACAGGACATTAGTGACTTGTAGCACAAAAAAATAATTATATAGACAAAGTTTATTTAGTAAAAAGGAAAAAAAAAGTGGTATTTCTCCTCTTAGAGTGGTTGATTAAATAGCACCAAAGTATCACTTTAATTTGTGCAGTTAAGTTTTGGACAGCAAGTTTTTAGGGCCTTTTTAACCCTCCTTGCTGTTTTTACCCCTTCTTCCTCCTCTTCTGGGTACAGGAGGGTCTTTCTCACAACAATCACAAATCCAGCGACCTAAGAAAAGAAAGTTATCAATTATTGGGAAACTAAGTTTGTTACTCTCATCTATTTAGGCAGCCCTTCACCATTCTGTTAGGTGCTTATCTATTTGCAGTGGTTCCTTTTAATGTGAACAACCAATGCTTTTCTTTAAATTGAGCGTCTCTTCTATAAAGCAGCATATACAATTCACGCTCCCTTGCAGACTCATTGTGTGTAACCACTGGCTACACCAATCTTCATGGACCTCAGGAAGTGCCAGCACTGCCAAGGCGGTGGTTATTAGGTACGAGCTTGACAAAGGATGCTCGAGTTTGCTGGTCATATTTAAGGTGAATGACTACAGTATGAGGTCGTGAAGTTACCCAGAGCAGAAATGAATGGCAGCTGGGGAAGCATTTAACTGTTTATATTAGAACAGCTGGGATCAAAGGTTGCTTTGGTAATTCTGTAGTTTTGTAGACATATAATCTATTTTGTTTACATTCTTAGGTCAGCCTCAAAGTGAAATCAGCCACAGAACCAAAAGAACTAAAGTGACAGCTAGCTCCAGTGCTTCCCAAAATGGGGCAGTACAGCGTGTTTTAAGTACTGTCCAGGGAATACTGTCACTGCCACTGAATATGTATTCATGAATTTACAATGGACTTAGGATTACATGTAAAGCAACAGTGCCAGCTGTTACTTTCTTTCTACTGCCCTGAGTTCGGCAGATGATATGAGTGACTGGGCAATTCAAAGCTACAGGCTGCCTGTCTGCCATGGAGGTACTTCTGTTCCAGTTTGACAAGAATAAAAAAGGGAATGAAAGGGGTATTTTAAAGAGGTATTTACAAATATTAAATTGAGACAATTATTTCATTTAGAAAGCACAATTAATGTGAAAGCTATATTCTAGCAATGCAGCAATACAGTTTCTTTTACAGGTTTCTTCAAGGAAAAGAGCTAATTATTCTCAGTATTCTGTGGATATGGAAAAGAAATAGTTCTAAGTGAGCCTGTTTGGATTATGCTGTAAAAGCCAATTATATTTCCTACACAGGAATTGCCAGGTTTAACTGTGCACAACCAAATATACAGAAATAAAGCTTAGTAAAAAAATCAGGTCCTACAGTGTGAATGCTTTCCTACAGTATTTCTTACTCTTACCTTCACACTTGTTTTAAACTATTCTTTCAAAAGCAATGCATGTATTAATTCTGAGAGAGCCCAGGACTCAGAGGAGGTGGGAAGGGAACAAGTAACTCTTACTTTATTACCTGAAGGGATAGCATCAAGCCCCACACAAAAAGTGTGATAACCACGGTCACATACATCACAGAACATCATTTCTTCTTCATGGTGAGGCTGCCCGCATATAATGCACGTTTTACACTCCATACATTGCCAAGGGTAAGTCTTAATCATAGCAACAAGCTCCGGGGTCATATCAAGGCAAGAAGGGTGGCCTAGATTAAAACCAGTGTTATTACTTTTATGCCTGAAATGAAATTTAAAATTAGTTAGACTTTGCTTTTACCGAACATGAAGTTTAGCTCACCTCCTGGTGAGATCCCACAGTGCAGAGTGTGCGAGTACAGAGAACACGAGAGAGAGATGGGGTCTTAACAAAGGACAGAAAAGGCAACTGAACTGTTGCTACACATAGTATCCACTAAATATGTCTACAAAAATATCTGTCAAATTCCCTTAGGAATCCACTTAGTGTATGTAGATACTTACCACTGTTGTCACACTGGGAGCAATGTATAAGAGCTTCAGCTTTTCCTTTCTTGTTGGACTCCTTACCCTTCAGACAAATTCCACATATAGCATTTGGAATGACCTTTGGCTGGAAGGGTAGAAGAGGGCTATAAATTCATTCCAGAAGAATTTACAGATTCAACAGGAAATGTCATCTATCTCCTTAACTATTAAAATTAATAAACTATCTGTCAGGATGTGTGAACCCTGAAACATGTGACCATCACTGACAAGCAGCAGCACTGAAAAAAATCGTAGATTTAACTACCTAAAATTTTGCATTTGTCATACACAGTGAGTTATATGTAAATCCAATTGGATCAAAAGCATGTACTTGCCTCTTCCTATTAATTCATCAGCTAACATTCTCCTCACGGTAAACTAAATGTGACATACAATGAAACATGTCAGGAAGATTCTTCCAACACAGAATACTACTTTATGAACTGTGTGGATTTCCTGTTAATGAAGGAAATTACAGATAATTTTTTATTTGCATACATTGCTTTTTCTATCTATCTTCAGTTTCTACTTATCTGGTTAGCTATGCTGTACAAGGCTGTATTTCTATTACCATTCCTTTTTGTATCCAGTCATAACCACTATAAGCAGAGCCTTGCATTTAACTACAGATTTACATCTGTAATTTTTCTAAGTGATCATCTGGAGTGTGTCTGGGTCCATGAGATCCATTTAAAGGATAAGAGAAATAGCAGGCTGTTAAAATGTGAAATATCTATGTATTCTGTGTCCCAACTCATTAGATAAACCAGTTTCATCCTGATGAGGCCTGAGGAAGAAATAAGGCATTCCAAATTTCAGAAACATGGCAGTAGTTACATTGTTGAGCTTTAACTGCTGCATAATGAAGTTAGTGAGAAATGTAGTCTACAATTAACGTAGTGCTCACCGATATTAAACTGACTAGTGCCAGTTTTAAAAAACAACGTTGCTGCAAAGACCCAGCTAGGAGAGGGCGCTGAAGGCATATTCTCCCCTAAACAGCTTGTCAGTAAGCAAGAATCCCAGTCAACTACCAATCACACACGGGGAGAAGAATGGGGTTTACTTCTAAAATAAATTTAAAAAGTGAAACACAAATATATATATATGTATATGTGTGTGTATATATATATATTTAAAAATAATTACAAAGATCTTTTGCAATACAACTTATCTTTAAGTGCGTTTATTTTCCCAGACACTTTTTGATAGCACCTAGCAAGGTAATTAATATCTTGATTCATTTTTAAAGTATCAGGCTGCATTGCATCAAGTTTTCTGAAGTTTTCAATCTGCTTTTTATGTCAAAACATGTCTACACCCTACTTCAAATTGTTTGGTCTAAGGAATTTTATTCAAGAAAGCAAAACACCACACTAGACGTTTATAGGTAACTTCCTTCAAAAGATGACAGAGGCATTCATAGACACATTTTTTTGCTTATTTATTTTAAAAAAGCAAAGTCAACCTGTTTTATACATAAATATCATAAAACAGTAAAAGAAGTCTAACACACAAACATTGCTACAAAATAATAAATATTATGGAAGCAAAACCACACATGAACTCAATTACTGTTAACTCTACTACGTGTCCTACATGTATACCTTTATACCCTGCTCCTCCCAAAAAAAGTGGCACATGCTTAAACTTTGTCAGTGTGTCAGCATTTACCCTTCCATTGTTTAGGCTATTTTAACTGTGTTTTAATCTAAGAAACTGAGCTTTTCTAGAATAGCAAGTGCACTCTTCTAATCAGACTTCTGGCTTATATTTGTATTTTACTGCCTTTAATATACAACAGCACACTCCAGCTGAAGTGAGCTGCCTTTTGGACACACACCAATGTTACAGGTATGTGCAGGTCACACTCTGATACACATAACTCTCATTGATATAGATGCATTTATTAACAATGCTTCCATCTAGTCTTAGTTCACTAAACTGTATTCATTAGAAACTGTGCATTTTAAGGGGGGTGAGAATCACAGCCTATGAAGAATGAAGTTCCAACAGTATGGAAGTATTTTTAGAAAAAAAAAAAAAAAAGGAAATCAAGATGATTCACATTTCAATCCAGTTCAGTTCTACCAACATGAATGGCTTTTAGAAATGCTATAAAAATGTCTGTTAATTCCAAATGGGAAGTCACAATATCCCATCTCATTAGGAGTAAATTTTGCTTTCTACTTCCTCATCTTACTGGGATTAAGATAGGAGAGAAAATGAATGGGGGCTCAAAATGATGACTTTGTGCTGTGTAGGTTTTCACTTCCATGCTGCTGTGTTGCAGCTCTCAAAGCTTTCCAACTACACCATTTTTATAACATCCTATTCTGAATGCAAAGCGTTACATTTTCATATACATTGACCCAAACCAGAAGTGTTGCAAAATAAAGATACTCAATACATTTCATTTTTATGTGCAAAAAAATCTCCTGTACTTTTAACAGTACCCTGTGTGTGCAATTGTAGTAGTCAGTCCTGCAGCAACAGACTCGCTACTTGTAACATGACAAAATGTAAAACACATGCTCATTGTTCTTTGTTAAAGAACTGACAATAAAAAAAGACTCCATATAAAATACAGTATTTCTTTTACTCAAAAATAACTCAGTGGAAATGTATGGAATCCTGTAACACTCATAACGTGCCTATAACTATACATATATATGCTGATGCCATAGCAATTATCCTTCAATTTTAACTACATGTAACCAAAAATTAGTGTCCTACAAAAATAGTCCAATATTAAAAGAACAATATAGAACAAAAGTTTTATAAAGATTTCACAGGGAAAACATTTTGAATCAGTCAAGCCTTCGGCTCAAAGTGCCTTAACATGTAGGCACATATGGTAGGTATATTGTTATCTGGTGTTTTTATAGACTCACAAACAAGAATCATTCTGTCTCGCCAGTTAAAACAGCTCATGTAATTTGGCTTATTGCAAGCTTTCAAATGTTCCCACAAACAAGAAAGCCAATCCTCTCACCCTCCCAACACATCATCACCACCCCTGACTTAACAAGAGCCTGATGGTTGATGCAGGCAGGGTGTGCTGACATTGCAAAGATGTGGCACTGTAAGTTTATAGTAAGACCTTGTTACTGACAGGATCAGTGATTTTGAACAAATAAGTAATTGCTATGGGAATCCATTTTCAAAATGCAGTGCTGTATACTACTCTTCTACAATTTTAAGTGCAAAACTTTGCTGAAAGTTCTGCTCCATCAGTTCTCTCTCTATGCATTCATGAGGCCATTAAATAGATTGGACTAATCAAACACTTGGGCATCTCACAGCTAAGTGAAACTTCTGTAAACCAGTGGCACACAATCCTAATGTCAAGTTAAACAAAGCTAAAGCAAAATTTCAGCCTTCATCTTTGGATTTCATGTTCATGGGAATACTGAAATGCATTCTATGTCCACAACTTCTTGCAAAGTTACACATAAAAAAATATATATATGTGGTAAACCACAATCCACAGTTCACCCATTTCTTAGTAAGTTCCTGAAAAGAGAAAATGCAACTGGAGCTTGCTGTCTGTTATGAACTTGTACAGATACTGTATGTAGAGGAAATTTATCAAAGCTGTCCAATTCTTGCTGGAAATTAGCTTCTTATTGTAAGTTATAGTTTATTTACTATTAACTTGGTAAACACAGATAGTAAATATTTATGAATATAAAATGCAAGTCATCAACAGCTCACTTTTGCTGAGACAGATTCTAAGTATGTACAAACTTGTCACTGACAAAACTGTTTCTTGTCCTGTAACTGTAAATAAGCATTCCTGACTGGTAAACACTCAACCCTACCTTAACTTAGTGTTTTCCCTCTTTATGGGTCATTCCTGCTCCCATGTAAGTCAACGGAAAATTCTCATTCCTCTCAGTGGAACAGGTCTAGACAATTACGTGCTTTTAATGTGTTACAGTTTAGTCAGATCCTCTCTCAGTATGCCGAATAGTAACACATAAAAAATGATGTCAAAACCCACTTCTTCTGAAAAGTATTTTTATCATAATTTTTGAAATTACTATACAGGAATACTGAAGATTTGGGTCTTAAGTTTGGCAATCACTGCTTGATAGCTGAAATGTCTTAACATCCTCACCAACCTTCTAGTTTAGATAAAAGCATATTGCCTACAAATGTTACTATATAGTATGAACTACATAAAAGGCTATTTTCCATATACTGTTACAGGGGTTACATATGATTGCCTATACAGCTGTAGTAAGCTTTTTGCCTTCCTTCCTATACATTGTAACATCATAGGATAAAACGCTGTATTTAAAATCAATGTCATAACAATATGTTTAGCTATATAGCTGCACTTTACAGCACTGGTCTCTTGATATGCTGCCATACGAACTAGAAAAAAAGTAACAAATAGAGAATGCTAGCTTCAAACTGGCACATACTTCTGATTGCTACGTTAAAGCAGACAGAAAGATGTTGAGTTCCAATGATAAATCCACAGTGGATTTTTCTAGCGTTACTGCCTATGAATCTAAGAAGTTAACACAATAGGAGGCCACTGTACAGCTAGGGTAAAGAAAAGCCCCACATGAAATATAAGCAAAAAGGAAATAAGGAAGCAAACAGATGGAGCACACAACAGGAGAACAGCTAGTGAAGTACAGCAAGCAGAAGTTCCACATTATTGAAAAAACCAAATACTTCAGGGAGAAGCTGGTGAGTAAAATTCAGTCAGGGGCTTTTTTCTTCTACCTTGTACCCAGGAACTGATTTGGGTAATACAGAACGTTTGGAACCATCTTTTCTTGGAGTAGCACTTTTGTCTCTTGTTTTTTGTCTTCCCTGAAAAGAATCCTCCTGGTTGTCTGTGGCGCAATCACCTTCAGATACATTGCCAGACGAATTGTCCTATAATAAAAATACCATAGCTATATTTTTTTATTTTTTGGATAGACAGACAAGTCTTTCCTATGCCCCTTAGAGCCAGCTAAGGTAAGAGAAGGATACATCATTCCTTCTGCAAAAGCATGGGGTTTATCACATCTAGAACACCTTTGTTCACAACATTCTTAATCTGTTTTTTTCTGGTTTGAGAGACTGGTGTCAGCAACAGCAGTCATGTTTTCCAGTTGGTCTTAGTACCAGTGTGGGGAGCACAACAGTGTAATTCTTTGAACCATTTTCCATTAGAAGCCAGAAAGAAATCCACTAAATGCAAGATGCTGTTCACATTGTATAGGGCCAATAAAAAATTAAAAGTGCCCTTCTCATGTATTTAAAGTGTACAAGCACTGCTTTGAATTAAACATGTGAAGGTTTTTTTCTGCCACCTTCATCTACTATTTTCACCAGGAGCAATCTAAATATTTAATTTGGACTGCAGCAGAAGAATGCTATCAATGGCAAAACAGGCATCCATATTTAATATAGAACCAAACAACAGAATTTATTTTGCAGTTACAAGTTGGGTTTTTTTTTGACGAATGAGGAGGCAAGAAAGATGGGAAGAGGTTCAAAGAGGGGGAGAGATCAATGTAAGCATAATTAAGAGCAGCAGCACAAGACTTTTCTCAGAAAAGTGTTAATAAAGGCTTCCAAAAAGCTCCAGAAGGAAGCAGTGTGATTACTAACGTTTATTACAATAAAAACCAAGAGGCCAAATAACAATGGTGCCCTACAGTAACACTCTGTAAAAACACAATAGTAATCAGCCTGTGCCCCAGATCCTAAAATCAAAAGAGATAAAACAGACACAGGGCAAATGGAGGAGTGTAACACAAAAGCAGATTAAACTATGTGGCAACAAGAAATGGTATGTTTCACCATTATTTTAGGGGAAGGGTTATTTAGGATAGCCCCACTAAAACACTATAGAGAAGAAAACTGCTACCACAACTCCAACAGTGTGGGGAGGGTTGGGGGGGGTGAAAAAGGAAAAGGTATAAAGCATATCATGGGACTCACCAGGGAGATCTGACAAATGGTAGGTAGCCCAAATCAGACAATGTCTCACCTCTAAGTTTTTTTTGAACTATATGCCCCCCTCCATGACTGACTAGCTAAGAACCCCTGCTCCCATAAGGCAAAACCACTTCACAGGAATCTGATTATCAATTTTCCACACTTCTCTACACTTTTCAAACTCAGGGATATTTTTCCTTCTGCATTCTGCCACAAAAAAAAGATTTCTGAGCCTCTGTAAAAATCAAAGGATAGTCTGCTTGGTTCAGTTACTTTTCTTTACCAATAATGAGAATGGAAGTCAGTGGAAAAGGAAACTGGGAAAAAATGGTTAAAGACCAACTGACCAACTGTAAAAAAGCTGGAGTGTGATTAAATCAAAAATTTGAGTTGACATTTAGCATGTTGTGTTTATATGATTTCTTCTTCTCAAAAAATTGCAAGCAGAAACAGTATATTAAACACCTGTATTTCCTTTTGTTAACCTACAAGCTGACCTCTTCCATTCTTCTTCACTTAGAAGTAGCTTACGAAATTCAAATAAGATGAATATTTACATGCCAAAATTTAGAATTGTACATACCCATTGTCAAACAGGTTCATCAATCACACTAGAAATTGCTAAATGCACTGTGACATTCCACTGCTGTTAAAGTTAGGGTTAAACTTCTGGAAAGACATTGTCACCAACATACAAACTGCACCAATACACCAATGGTTCAGTTGTACTCAGCTAATTTGAAACTCAGCTAGCTCTCAAGCATTTAAAACACTATCAAGGTACATAGGTGAAAGTTTCCCTTAAGTTTCAGCTAACAGTTAATTTTGTATTTGCGTTAAGTGGAGAGAACATAAGTATCTTTTTAAATATGTATTGTAAAGCAAAAGCACCAGTGCTTTTTACCTTCTTTTTAAATTGGAATGAAATAACTGTTTCTATACTGAGTACTTGCTGCTTCCACATCACAAAAAGTTATGAGGTTATCAACACCTTTGCTTTGGGGACAGATTCTGTGGGACTTCAAACAGCAAAATATACTGTGACCTGAACTACAATGTTCATTCTCCTCAGAAATGCCAGCAACTTCCCTTTGGAAAAAGGGCATAATGAAAAGCTGCACTGGGAAGTTTCTTGAAAATTTCTTTAAACAAAACAGAACAAACAAAAAAAAGAAAAAAAAGAAAAAAGGTCTGAAATTTGAAATATTTGTTCAATTTACTTTGAAAATGGACCAAAACAGAAAGCTGGAGAGCAATGTTATGAAATAAACAGAAGTACTTAAAATGGTCTTCCCTTCATTTTGCAAATGTTAGAAGATTCTACAAAGAAACTAGTTAAACTAACAAAAGTGAAGGAAAGGATTTTTTTGTTCAAGAATACTTTCAATTTATCTCACCGAATTGCCTTTGGTTTTCCGTTTTTCATCACCTCGCCCTTCCTCTGCATCATCTGAATCTCCATCACTGTCCAATGCTGGCAGCTCTGGATCCAAAGGAGGCTCATAAAGAGCTGTGTTTAATGGCAAGTAACGAAGCTCATCTGGAGAGTATCTGAAGTTAAATAAATAAAATTCATTCATTTATGTGTACTTTATGCATAAGCATTAAGTCACACAGTATACAGGAACTTCACTGAGAAAGAGTCTCCTTTTTTTCAGGAAGGCACATAAAAACATGCAGTTCCAAAAACAAAGGAAACATACTAATTTCTCCTCCCAAATGGGATACCATGTATAGTACTTGTCTTCTTTGTAGAGCAGATATTCATGGAACACAGGAGAGTGTATTTGCAAAGTTTTAACCAATCCACGTTACTGTGCCCAACAGACCATACACTTTGTTTATGAATGTACAGTGCCCCATAACGTGTACAATTCTAACCCAGGGCACACAAACATGTCCAAAGCAAAGTAAAGAATACAGCTGTATAGCTGATTATTGAGAACAAAACAATGCATATGAAAATATAACTTCAGAAGAATGTAAAGATCTAATCCTACTGCTTATAGCCAGATACAGCTTAACATGCATAATCTACCCTTTTTCTTTTTTACTTTAAGGACTAAGAAACAAAAGTCCTCTTACTGCTGAGGACAAGCATTGTAAGGAACAGGATACTGTCTTGCTGCATATTTTGAAAGGTTATGTCCTTCACTGAGATGGAAAAGCAGCTTCGCTTGCAGTTCACTTGCAAAATAAACATAATACGTAGTAATTTTAATTCAATTAATTTAATAAAATTAAAGTCCTTCAGGAACGTCCTGTAACATGCAAATTTGGGGTGGGCTGGATGAACACACACTGGAAGGAGCAAGGCACATGCAGACGAAGAGCCTCTCTAAAGAAAACCAAGCACATATAGCATGAATACCATCTCTACTGTACAACAGAAAGACTTCAGCAAAATCTTCAAATCCGTACAGATTTGTTCAACGGTAGCATGCCACTGGTAAAATCTTAAATTTATGTCAACAGTCAAGTAATATGTTTTTCATTAAATGCAAAGATCCATTCTGCACTGTCTTTCTCTTTACAAATCCAACATCAAACTTAGCCCACAAGACCAATCAAATTTTTTTTAAAGAGTTTCTAAAAATTCAAAATAGAACAGCAGACTGTCACACAGAAAACACATGATCACAAGCCAGCATTACAACACTTTGATACAGAAACATTAATTTTAGCACACATGCAGAGGCCGATGATAAGTAAAAAAGGACGGTGGCAGGAGTGAAATCAATGCCTCTTTTTACCATGGTAAACACCTGAGCAGGACAAATCTCAGGCACTGCAATACACCAGCAGAGGCAGTGCTCTTGCAGTCAGTACTGTGTTGTTGACACAAGCTGTCACACTATGCATCTTTGAAGACTGGCAAGTGTCTCAAACATAGAATTAATTTGAAACCTTACAGCAAAGACACTGCAATGTTTTCCACCTGCTACATGTAGACAAAAGAGATCAGTGCAACAGAACTGGCAGTTGAAACGCTTTCAAAATACCTTTTGTAGTACTCCTGGAACTGGCCGGGTATGAGAGCCACTGGATAAGGACTAACCTTTGTTCTCTCTGTAGGCAAGATTTTGTATTTCCCTTGAGGCACCTGGATAATCTGCATTGTTTAATATAAAACAATGACATTTTTGTTTCACATACAAACTGTTGAGCCTTCCTCACCAACTATTCCCCCAACATTTTTTAACTTGCCAGTTTTACTGAATTGGAACAGCTACCATGAAAAACTCAATTCATTAAAACCGTTAAGAGATCCCACTCACAAAACAGTATCATGGATTAAGCCAATCACTAAGCATCTAGTGAACTGAACAAACATTAGGTAAAACCACTTTAAACAGTATACTACGAAAAATAATCTTGAAATTAAAACCTAGCAATCGAAATAGCAAACATTAGCCATTGTGAGTGGCATCTTTAGCATGTATTATCATTATTGGTTGATATGGCTTTAGAGTAGAAAGAACACATCCATCTAACTCTGAAACCAGACTGTACTACAAAAAAACCCCATTAATAATATAAATATATGAAAAGAAGAAGCTTACACATAAGCTTTCCTTCTCTCAGAAGGAAAGAGAAGTAATTATCCACTATCTTGTCTCTAACATGGGACAATACCAGGAAAACGAAAACTTTCCTTAATTGTCTGCCATGTAATAATTTGCAGAGAAAATTTTTGCTTTACTGCCTTTATAGAAGTAGAACAATATTGCTTCAAAATGCAAGATAATTTTTTTTAATCAAGCAGAGGCATGTAACATATGCAATACAAAAATAATGTAACACCGAACAAAAAACAAGGGCATAATATTGACAGGCAGCACACTTTTAAGTAATAAATAGTTTTCTTTTCTACTTCAGATACTGTCAGGCAAAATTTTTGAGGTATTCAAAAGAAGAATTCGCCATTTATGTGAATCAACAACCCCCTTAGTCTTATGCTACTACTATCAGAATAAAGACATGATAACAAAATAACACTGAAATTTTTAGAGCTTCTGAAGACAGGTATTTCCAAGTTTAAAAAGTCTGCAGATTAAATATATTTGAGATTGTTATTTTAGCAGAATTACCCATTTAACATCAAAGCTGTAAGTCCCTATATGAATGAAACAATGATCAACCCCTCTGGAAAATAGCTAAAATGGTACCAAACCCAACTTCACTAGGTAAGCAATTTAAATGCGCCTACGTGTGTCTGTAAATCAAAATAGGCTCTTCTTTCTTCCATCCGCTCTCGATTTAAATTGCTGTTGAATTCTGCAGCTTTCTTGGCAGCTTTTTTAATATATTCTGGAACTTTACTGGCTTCTACTTTCTGTGTGTTCTGCTGCTGCATTTGCTGGAATAAAAACAAATATATTAATTCACATACTTTTCACTATCAGTTTGAGAAGAGCTTTTTCTCACACTCATGTCACAGATTTGGTTCACTTGAATGATAACTACTTACAGAATACTCTTTATAATGATCAGTTATTCGCTGTCGTTCTTTCTCTTGCAGTATAACAGAATATTCAGCATGTTTGGCAGGGTATTCTTTAATCATAAGATCAATTACTTCATCACTACGCAAAGCTGTCAGACCTAAAATAAATAAAACCAATAATGATGCTATCTGGCAAAAGTAACTGTAGGTTATTTATATCCCACAATGACCAACTCAAGTTTTTGAGCAGCTAAAGACAACAACCTGCTGTGCACAATGCTTCCCTTTCTCAAGCAGCAATGAACTTTTGCCATTCAGCTTTCAAGGTTGATTAGGAGTTTGCTCGTACCCAAGGCTTGTGTAATTACTTACAGCTACAGACCCTTTCACATTGACCCAACCACCTACTTAAAGGCACTGGTGAAGCAGAACCTTTGTTCTAGATGGGACCTCCTGTACTGTTAGTTTCAGTTTCCAATGCTAGTGAAGTTTCATTACCCTGCAGAACCATTACTGAAATTACGAGGTTTACGTAACGTCTCTATACAAATCAAGGAAGAATCATTATGAGAGCAATTCAGAGCAGCAAACTGCACACAGACTCCTGACTCCCAATTAAAGCATTTCAAGTTCAGAAGTCAGAATGCCTCAGTTTGCAGCTACAATGCAGAACTCCTCCTGTGAAGGTTCCAACACAACTAAACTCCAAACATGGACAACAGCACGGAATGACTTATATTACTACAACTGATTATAACTATAATTTTAAAAACAGGGGTAGCTAACTCAGCACATATCTCTATTGGATATAACGGGCAAAATGTAACATTTTACTTCTATTAATAAAAATTAAGATACGGTTCTCTTACCAATAGCTAAGTTAAAAAAAATAGAGAGCTGGCAGGCAAGAAATGAAGGTGTTATACTAAAGATTGGCAGCATATAAGATGACAGACTCATGATACACAGAAAAAAAACCGTGGCAGCATCATTTAAACTCTAACATGTCCAAGTCACGTATATCAGCAGAGTAAGAAAAAACTCTTTCAATATAAGCCTCAGCAATTACATCAATCCATTTCAACTACATTCAAGCGCCTTAATATACACTCCTCGAATTTCTAACATAGAAGCTGAACCATTTAAGATACACTGATGTTTCCTGAGCTCCAGTGCAATGCAGGAAAGTAAGACTAATGTATATAAAGACACCATGTACATATATATGTGTAATATATACCACCACCTACATATATATATACATATATACATAACGTATTTATATGACACCACACAATTATGGTGGTCTCTTTTCTAAGAGAAAAAGGTTCTAGAAGTTAATTTACAATATAGCAAAATCCTCTCTAAGTAATTAGAATAGATCCAAAATATATTTGTTAATAATAAATATGGAATATTGATACATCATGGCCAATTTACCAAGTTAATAATAAACCAGTGCTAATTTCAGAATTTATGCTGTCAGTTAAGAGGGATGCAATTCTTCTCTAGCAAACTGAACCCACTTTTTCAGCATGCCATACTTTTTCTACTGTAATAAGGAGTCTAACAATTTGTTTTCTTACCTAGTGTGCACTGAGTCTCTGTGATAACATTTAGTTCTCTGAGGTAGAGTTTCTCCTTGTGAGATAAATCTCGCCTTTCTAAATCTCCAAAGAAAACAAAAAAGAGAAATAAAAATGTGTGCAGTAACTGAAACTCCCCCATGAACAGTGTAAGAATACTTCACAAGAAGTTTGTTTCCAGGAACCTAGAGTCTGTATTATACCATTATTCCAAGGAACATGACAACTTTATAAACTAATTTTAATAAACAATGTAGGAACATGGTAAATTTTCTTGACCTGTAGTAGGTCAAGACCCTGCCTATAGTTACCATTTACAGAAAAACTAAAGAAACCTGATGTGCAAGTTCAAATGCAGAAATTTTTACCAAGTACTGAAAGCACAGACCTTTTTCTTTTACTGTGACTTTTAAAAATAAATTCCCCAACAAAAGAATCAGATTTGACAATTCTGAATAATGAAGGCTCAAATACTAGAACCTCCACAAACATGTTTTTTTAAATTTTTCCACAGTGTAGGAGTGTTGCCATAATTCAGGAAACAGAATAGAGAGGTACAGTTATGTAGTAAGAAATGACCAACAAATCACTTAAAAATAGAATTGACATCAATTTTTAAAAGGTTCTTGCTGATCTAACCCCCAATCAGACTTGTTCGCAAATTTTCAGTGGCAATACCATGAACTCTTGCATTACTTCAAAAAACCACTGGATACATTTTTAATATGCCAGTAATGAAAATACAAAGTACAACAAGTATAATCCAGATCTGCTTTTGCTGGGTCTTTTTTTAAGCAGTTAGCTCATCCTATAACCAAAGAAGCACACACTACATCCAAACTGTTTACAGACACAAGCTTTTAGAAGAAAAACTTTATTTAAAAATAAATACCTGGATATTTTCTTTTAAAAGAAGTCACACCCAAATATTCACTAACTTGCTCCTGAAGCATATAGTATTCTCCTGTTTCATCGGGTGGCCATTTGTATTCTATCAAATTTTCAGCAGGAAAATAACTATACCTAAGCATCAGAACAATGTTAGAACAAATCACAACAATACTTAAGAAGAATGCTTACATCTCTAGAAATTCAGTAATTCCTATTTATATATCAATGAACAGTAACTACAAATTTGGACAAGCAGTTTAGGACACAGCATCCTGTGAACCCGTTTCAAAAGTCACATTGTTATACCCAACTTCACTTATATTTTTCTAAATCACCATTTATCAACATGCTAAGGGACAGAACCTGAAGAAAGTGATATCCATCACAATGGAGAGGACACCAGGAAAAGCAACTACTACAGTGTCAAAATTCATTCAGGTATGCAATGTTTTAAAAACAGGTAAACTGTGCTGATTGTAAATCAGATGCAGCACTGTTTGTGGCCTTTTAAAATAAAATACCTTAAAATATGCTGGGAGCAATAGACATCTAGCTATTTATAGAACATCACCTCAATTCAGAAAGATGTATGAAGAATATGCAAGTAAAGAAAACAGCTAATACTTAAGCATACTGAACAAGAAATTTAGACTTGCAATAAAAAGTGGGAATTGTAAAAAATGGTATTACCCAAGGTCTTGACTGGAAGTTTCACAGCTCCGAGAACTGTCCCCTGAGCCCATACGCCGTCTTTTGGATGGCTGGCTGCCATCATTGGAATTTTCTTCTGTGTCATCCTAAAATGAAAATAAATATTTTAAAAATCAGACTACTCTGAAGGTATGTAAAGCACAAGGCAATCCACAATTTAAATATACTCAAACTGCTAAGCCATTCTATGACTGTTGTAACAAACAACTCACAGGGCAGTCTACATAACAAACTATTCTTTGTTATAAACTACCTGCCTGACGCATGGTAGCCCAGGAGAATTGGGTGGCTTCTCACCTGTGGCGTAGGTAGAGTTCTGAATAGACAGAGCTGTAGCTCTGGCCACCAAATTCATAATTGCTGATGTAAACTACCTCTGGCACTTGATTAGACTAACACTCCAAACCAAAAGCAAGTGCAGAAGAAAACCACCAAATCCTTGCTGAGAGCTGATGCTCATAAAATCAGGGAAAATATTACAAAAGCAATACAGGAGTTTATGGGCATACAGTTAGAACAAAAGGAACAGTATACAGTTTACAAAAAGTATCATAACAGCAAGTAGCAAAGACTCGTCTCTTGAGATGAAAAAATATTTGGAAGAAAAACCCCAACTTTGTATTACAACAGATACAGAAGAGAACAAAGCTATTCCAAGGAACATTCAGAAGTTAACTTACAGTGTCACTATTCAGATTTCAAGTGATCAATATAATGAAAGGGAATAAAGGGTGAAGAGGAAAAAAAGCCCTAAGCAAAACAAAGAGTTCTGTCTGTAAAACCTAGAAGACAGTAACTCTGCTGATGCTGTTTTCCACTGCTTTGTTGTCCAGTAATGCTATACAACTCCTACTCACACCATCAACAATCTCAAAGCATTTAGTGACCAACTCTGTTTGATCATAACTGAGATACAGAAAGCAGAAATCTTTGAGTGAATTGCCTACTGTAACCAGTAGTAGAGTCAGGAATGAAACAGTTCTTTAAGTAATTGAATCTCTAAAGTGGAGCAGTGTGAAAGAATCAATTTTCTAAAGTCTGTGAAAAGTTTAAGCAAGAGGAATTAACTTGTCAGGAATAAATGGATCAAACTCAACGATACTTACTTATTTAATAATGACAACAATGTTTATTAGGTTTACCTTTGCTAATGTCTTTCATTCTAGTATGTTTTACTTCACATATGACTTGAAATAGCAACTTTAAAATGTTCCAGCAAATAAGAATACATTACTTTTATTATGCAACATTTGTGAAATGTTATAATCAAGACAGGCCATAGGCAAAAAGCATTTGTCTCCTGGAATTTTGGCTTATTTTTTGTTTGCACAATTTTTTACAAGTATTTTTCTTCCTCTTTAAGGGGCAAAAAGAACATCTTTCATGCAGTAATAAAAATTAAAAAGCAAAACTTAATGAAACTTAATGTTTTCTTAGTACAGTCATTCTTAAAAAAAAGTGGTATGCAGCATCTCCACTCACATTACCAGTAATGCCACTTCCTAGTATTGCTGAGAATACCCTGTATAAATTCAGAAAAACAAAGCAGCAGCCCCCAATCAAAACAACATTGCAGGAGTATTTTGTGGCACAGCTGTCTCATCAGTAGCTCATCTCTACTTCCCTCAAGAATATTAATCCGCTCCAAATCATTTTAACTGCTAGACAGAAACCGGAACAGGGCCAAAGCAACCCTCTGGTATACCAAAACTTCCAAGACACTTCAAAACGTCTTTAAAAGACAGATCTCAACCTGACAGTTTGGTGAAGTGCCTGGTATCAGTTTCTCGTTTTCCCTTTTTTCCTTTGTAATTTTTCATTTATTAAATCTGGTACTGTTACAAAGTATGAGTATCCATAACATAGAGAGATCAGTGTCCTCCATTTGCATCTTTGCTTCCTTATTTGCTTAAAATTTCAGAAATTCAATCACATAAATTCAGTTTGTTGCAGACAACTTCGTGTAAGAAGCAAAAACATCTGCAATCTTAAAGGCACATTGCTGCTCAACCACCCTTACTGTTCAAAAAAAAAAAAAAAAAAGGATAACTCTGTGACTTTCTTTATATGAAAAGTCAAACACTGCCAAAAAAAGCCCCTTTCTCGCTGAAAACGCATGTTTCTGTAAAAAGCCTGTTAGTCCTTACGAAACATGGTGACGTTACAAACTTCTGGGACGTCTATTATTGTAAGATCGACGTAACGCTCCTTTATTAAGAGATCGAGAAGCCTGAACTACCCAAGCCGTGTTTCAAAGAGCGACTGCCGATCTGTGCCGGGAGTCCTTGGCGCCACAAGTGCCCGCGGTGCCCGGGAGCAGCCGGCAGGGCCAACGCGGAACTGCCCGCGGCCAGACCCAAACTTTCCCGGCTGCGGCGCTGCCGCGGTGAGGACTCCGCTGCCGCGCCGCCCCCGGGAAGACGCCGACGGACTTTTGGGAAGAAGACCGCCCCGGGCGCTCAGCCCCAGACGCGCGCTGAAAGTTCGGCCCAGGGCGCGGGAGGCCGCCCGCCGTCGCCCGGCGCCCCCGGCGGGAGTGAGGTGAGCCCGGGGCGGGCGGCTCGGGTGGGAGGCGCGGGTCACGGCGCCCAGGCGCGGGGGCCGCGCGAGGCCTCCCGCCGAGGCGGCTGTTGCGCCGCAGCTCCGCGGCCGCCGCCACCCGCTCTCACCTTGAGGGACTGCGCGCCGGGCGTGGCCGGGTCGCTGTCGCAGAGGCGCGGGGACAGCACGGCCGCCATGGCCGCCGCCGGCTGGGCCAACAGGAGCGACGCCGCCGCCGCCGCCGCCGCGCGACCGGGCCTCGCGCCGCGCCCGCCGGCCCCGCCCCCCCGCGCCCTGCGGGGAGCGGCAGCGGCCCCTACCGGCCAGCGCGCGCACGGGCGCGGTGGCTCCTGCTCCGCCCCCCTCCGGGCAGCCCGCGGCGACCCCGGCCCGCGCCGCCGGACCGGCACCCGCACCGACCCGGCGCCGCCCCGCGGGACCAGCGCGAGGGACCCGTCGCCGCCGGTGCTGCCGCCGCCGCCGCTGCCGCGCCCTTCTCCTCCTCCTGCCGCTGCCGCTCGGGCGGCCGCGCGGCCCGGCCGCGAGCGCGGAGCCGAGCCGCCGCGGTAGCGCTTGGGCAGCAGCGCGGGACGGAGGGGCAGCATCGCCCCGGCGGGGTGGTCAGCGCCGAGCGCGGGAGCTGGCACCCAGCAGGGCCGGGCTGCTCCGCTGCGCCGGCAGGCTCCCGTCTCCGGGAACGTCAGCCGGGGACGAGCTACGTTTGTGAACCATCAGCCCCCGCAGGAGGGGGGTTCGGGGGGCGGGGGGCGCACTCGGAGGAGCCGCCACGAGCGCGCTCGCCCCTGCGACGGAGGGAGGGCGCGTGCGGCCGCTCCCCGCCGCTGCGCGGTCGCGCCGAGCCGGCTGCGCGCCGGGCCGCGCCGCCTCCCGGTGCCGGTCTCGCCGGTACGGGCGGGCGGAGCTGAGGCGCAGCCCTCCCTACCCGCCACGGGAACGACCCTCGTCCTGCGGGCCCGGGAAGGCGCGCGCGCCCGCCCGCACGCAGCCGGACCCCGTGGGCGCGCACGGCCCCCGCGCCGGCGAACAAAGCGCACGGCCGCGCCCCAGCTCCGGCACCGCCCCCGGCCGGGGGCTCCCCCCGCCACGCGTGTGCGCCCACCCAGGGCCCGGGCTGCTCACCGCCCTTCGAGGCTTGCCCGGCCGCGGTTCCAAACGCGCTCAGACCCAAGCTGGCCACAGGGCGTTGGGAAACACCGCTGCCCCCTCCGCGTTTATCTTCAGCTCCCAACAATAAAACGGACATGGCAAAGGCACCAGCGCTCGATTTCCACACACAGCAGATCCAAAAGCTGATGTCTATACACTTCACAGATCTGCTGGAGTCTCATTTTAAAAAATACAATCACTGCTGCCCTTGCCAATTACAGACCAACTCTCAGTAGCCTCGTGGTTGACCCCGTCGTCCTCCTGCCACTGCCACCAGAAGCCCCTAGACCAAAGTGACCTAATTCACTCAATTCAGTTCTTCTCCACCAACCAGACCCTAAGCAATACTTAACCAAAGCTTAAGACCTGGGGAACCTAATAACTGAACTTTCACTTCATTCAAGGCAAACGACTGGAAATTTGCACAAGTTCCTAGGACTGCAAAACACAGCTTCCTTCCCAGCCAAGTTTCTAGGCAAACTAGCACTTTATCATAGATACAACTATGAAAATGAAAAATGAACACTGCTTTTTCTTATAAAAAGCATGCTTTTAAGAAAACTGGTACCTGCAACTGCACATAAGCATTGGTTAACAGTCCTAGGCACCCAACAGACAAGCAACATTCAAAATTTTGCAATGTTTGGCCTTACACCAGCTGCTTCCACTTCCACAGCAAAGCATTACAACAGATGAAGCCCATATGTACTCAAACATAAACACTTCCAAAGCATTTTTTTGGGTTTGTTTTTTTTTTTTTTTTAAATAGAGCAAAACTGAGCAAAATTATCACAACTGTATGTCAGTTTGAATGATCCAACAGCAATAGGACAAAAAATTAATACTAAAATAATGATGTTTTGAAAATTTTCAAGTATACCATGTACTGTGATGGATGAATCCAGCTGTGACTTTCAGAGTTTTAGTCAGTATAACAAGCCATTACCAAAGCCAGTGCAATAAATGTATCAGTTTCACATTTAGCTGAAACCCAAGTGTCTCTTTGATCATCCCACAGGCATCTGCTGGCAACCTAAAGGGATAAAAGAGAAAAAGGTATTAGTGAACCTATATACAGCAGTTTTACTATTTATTTTTTAAAGAACACACAGCATTATCTAAATGCTAATCTAATCATATTAGGAGAGTTACAACGATTAACAAAATGCAAAAGTTGAATAAAATTAACAATTCCTATTCGATTTTAAATACATCTTCTTGCTTCACAGTAAAGCTCCCACCTCAACAGCTCCAAAAATCTCAACACCAAACCTCCAATTCTCTTTTGCATTCACTTATTACACTTTAACCTACTGTAAGAGCACCCCTTCAAAAGCAATAGAATGTCTGTGTGAATGGACACTAGTTTTGGGAACATATACAACTAAGAAGTCACATCCCCCACTCCTCCACCTCCAGCTTACTCCAGTCTACTCGTGACCATTTATTGGGCTCTCAGCCTTTTTGTTAGAATTGCTTTCAAAGCTAAACTGTGTGCATTGATTGCTGGAATAAACATATTCATTGTGAGAAAAAAGTTAGCTTGGACCACTTCACTAATCTGTTTGCACCTACAGCTCCTCAGTTAAAGCACTGCTTAAGAGGCAGCATACTGTGAGACGGCACCAGAAAAGCAGGTAGATGCAGGCACCTCACAAACTGGCTTTGGTACTGAAGCTGAACCCTCAAAAGTTGTTTCATGTAACTTACTAAACACGGGTTGGTTTCAATCAGGTTTTGAGAACTGATGATGAACACTCCAAGGTAGAAGTGTTCTTTGACACTCTGTTAGACAGATAAAAGCGTTCTGAATGCCAATGGGAGCTTGGAATACTAAATTTATATACCAAGACAGCAAAATCCACTATCCTTTTATTTTAGGTGTTCCAAGTTCAGGTGACTGGTGTTAATTTGAAGTCCCAGGAGCATGTCTGGTGGCAGCTGCAGTTACCATCCCTTTCCTTGCCATCCTTGTGTTCCATGTCACCCCGCATTACAACTGCACAGAATTTTGCACTGCATGTGACAACCCAAATGGAGATCCAAGTACACTGGACAAAGAAAAACAAAATTCACTGAACTCAAGCGATTGTACTGGCACAGCACACAGCAGAAACAACTGTTTAACAGGGAAGTACAGTAGGCACTGTTTACCACTTATTGAATACATGAAGAAAACAGCCTTCAGAGAGTTAGGCAGTCACAGCAGCACCTTGAATTGTCACCTGGCAAACTACTACCCATGAAGAAAGTATGGAGCTTTCTTTAAAGAAAAAAGCTCCAGTACCACCTCAAACAAGTTAAGCTGCTGAATGTGAAAGAACACCTAGGAGATAACACACAGTTCTAAAAGTTGTTTCCAATTTTCAAAAGGTGTAACAAATATGTTTGCTTACAATCATTGCCTGATTTGCCTTTTCCATGATTAGCACTGATACCACATACTTATAACGGTCATAGTCCAATTCCTTCACAGCCTTTAATATTTCTTCTGAGATTGAAGCACACAAGAAGGGACTAGAAGCTCCATCGTATGTGGCTTCTTGTAGTTTATTCTATCAAAAACAATGTTGGAAGATCTTAGTTTTCATCCTAGTCGTCTTTTGCAAAAAACACCCTTTACAATTATTTTCATTAAAAGAACATGAGAAGAACTAATGAGTTGAATAGTCAGTACAGATGATCATCTCAAACAGCAAAGGATGCACTACTTTTACTCTAAAATGTTTTATCTGTTTTTTTAAAGGTGACACACATGCCCAGCCAACCTCCCTTTAACAATCAGGAGTGTATTCTTCTCCATCATTTGGGCTCAGTTCACTGGAAAATAGTGCTACAAATATCTGTACCAAATATCTAAGACAAGTCTTCCAGACAGCAGAATTAAAAAGATCTGGTTATAACTGTTCAAAATACCACTAACAGCTTTGGATTATCTCAACAGATTGTTCTCTTTCATTTTTTGCTTAATTTATGTATGTAGCAGTCTGACTGTCAAGGATACCAAGTAATTTTATGCAGGTCATGTGATATTAGCAGAATTAATAGAAGTCCACAAATCTGATGTCATGATCTTTCCCTAACTGGGTATTTTGCAGATTATGGTACTTTGAACTGTGCTGTAGCTCAATTTGATTTAAAAAAATGCAAGAGTTTAGGAAGCTTCGGCTCCAACTAAACAGCACATGCTCAGCAATGACCTTGCAGAGGCTCTTCTGCACTTTGCAAAACAGAGTACATTCACATTACTCTCATGTGCCAAAACTCAAAGACTGCAGAGATTTATGCAAATGTTTAAATTTATGCAAATTACACTGTTCCATAAATACTTTGCAAGACAAGCTACTTTTGCAATGAGACAATTAATTTAAAAAATACTATACCGTTAGTATCACTTGAGCTTTGTCTCTTATTAAACAATCCTGAACTTTAGTACGTGGCTCTAGTCTGTATGTGTTAGGGCATCTTGGCTTTGCCTGTTCTGTTGGAGCTTCGTGATGTGCTTGTGTCTTTTTTCCTTTTGACTGTACAAAATAATAAAAAAAAGTCCACATCACATGTCGATATTTTAGAATTTAACGGACTCTAAATAATACTTTATGGTGCACAGTTAAGAGAAAAAAACCCCAACAATTAGTCTAGGAATACGTTAACAATAAAACACAGAAGGCTAGAAGCTGGTTATCATCTTCTGGTTGTTTTAACACTACTGTTTGGCCTAAAAACAGAGAAGTGGTCGACTTTCACTCAATTTTAACCTCTTTTCCAGCAAAATTCAACTGAAGTTTGCCCTTCAACTCAATCAGACACACCATATTAGTACCTTGAATTCACCCCCTTTTCCAAGTAAAAATACACAGATGTTAACATACCCATCCAAGACTGTTAGCCACAAGTTCAAGCTTTTAATTCAAACAGCCTACCCAAAATACAGACTTGGTTTGTTTACTTCTTCATTTTACTTATTCCTTGTTACTAAACAAGTAGCTCATGTATAGATGATTTAATTTGCTCATTAAAAAAAAAAAAAAAGGTAAAGTAAGCTCCAGTCTGCAAAACTTTGTAATTTTGCTTGGAACTTAAAAACAGATCTCTGAAGATCGCATTTTCTCCCCATCCAGCTGTGTACTCTTCAACACACATAACAAAACTCATCCCTCTATGAATGCAAGAAGGAAGTCTGTTGTTGCGAAAAGTCACCTGCTGTCCACCACAGTGGCTTAAAACAGAACCGTAAAATGGTAACAGAGACAGAAAAGCACAAGGAACCAATGAGATCATAACAAATACTACAGCCAATGGATTTCCACACCAGCTACTTCCTAACAAACCACTTCCAAGTTTTACTGACTCTTCCGTCTCTGCTCCACTTCCTGACTACTGCTAGAACTTAACATGAAAGAAAATCATCAGTTCCTTTCCAGGAGAGCAGAAAAGAGCTCAAAGGTGAAATAACATCACGATGCAAGACTTATACTAAGAAGTACAGAAGAAAGTCACTTATGGATAATATAAAATGAGAATTATTTAAAAAGATGCGCTACTCAGGGGCTCTCAAGTCTTTCCATCTGAGGAGTTTTAAGAATCAGGGAAGAAATGCAGTTTCTTCTCTATGAAATCACTTACACATTGGCTCTGTCAGCAACTGTGGACATTACCTAAAAGTGTCCTCTAGTTCCTTAAAAGCAGTGATGTTGGCAGCCTTAGTGCAAATTGGCTGCTGGTGTTTGTTGAACTCTGAATAGCACTTACTCTAAAAATGCAAAGACCAAACACACTTGCACTTAGCCTGTGGACACTCATTACCTACTAACTGCAAACACAGATCTCAAAAGATTACAGCCCTGACATGCTCATCACAGGTCACCTAACAGAAGAAAAACCACCTCAAGTCTTGCAGCTGAGCTCTTCAAATGACTATCCCCATCCATGTGAGTAGAAATGAACTTGTGAAAAAGGGCGCAGTCCAAACAGTGATTCTTTGCTGACATGGTTCAGCTTGAGCCACACCACCTTCACCCTCTTTCATTACTGATGGAAGAAAATTCATGTCTATAGCACACAGTGGTGATACTTAAAATTTTACCTGATATTATTAGTGACATGAGCTTTCATAATCACTTGCAAGAAGTCCTTACATTTCCTAATGAGGCAACCAAAAGCCTTATTGATTTCTCTATAGACATACCTAGTAAATAAACCTACTCCTGTATATCACTGTATAAAACACACAGTAAAAACCCAAGTTTTTAGCACAATGTTACAATTACATTTCTGTAAAATATTTGCACCCTCTGTGAAAAAAATCTCTCAAAAGTTCAAGAACTGACTGCATTTGAGGACTTGACCAAAAAAATGCCTGTTCTTATGCTACTCAGCTCGAGTACATTGGCTTAACTTTGGACATATGGAAGGAAGTATGCTAAGAGAAAAAACAGCTTTTGCTATTTAAATGAAATGCTGTTTGTTAGTAAGTCCATTTTAACAACCAATAGCTGTTAGTTGGTAAAACAAACAAGAAACCTTTTTTGTTTATTCCTTCAGAAGAGGGCACCCCTCCTAGCTTAAAGCAGCACCCCGACTTGGAAGGACTGCCCCACCAAAGGGAGGACCACCCTTCTCTTTACCATCACAACAGCTCGGCCTCCCAATGCCTGAGCCAGCGAGCCAGCATGCCAGCTGCAGGGCAGGTGCGAACATAACACCTGACCCAGCAGAAAGAGCACGAGCTACCGCAAATCGGACGCTAACCAAGAGGGAACAGCATTCCTGAGACCAATTTTCACAAGACCACACGCACCTTTTAACCCACGTTCTCCACGCACTGTACTGTCCTCCTTAAGCACACAAGCCCCATCCTTCCCTCCCAGCTGAAGCGCTGCAGGCTCGGACAGGCACCCCCGCCTCAGTCGGGCATCACATTCCCCCGCCCCGGGGCCGCTGCCCGCTGCCCCCGCTCCCGCTGGTGCCCCAACCCCCGCCAGCTCAGCCCCCCGGAGCCGCCTCTCGTCAAGGCGGCCGCTCACGGTGTCCTTATCGTACCTTCTTCCCTCCCTCCGGGTGCGCGGCGGCTTTGGCCCCCTTCTCCATGGCTGTGGCCGCGGTCCCGCTCGGCGGCGGGCGGCGGCCCGGGCCCTGCCCGCGAGCCGGCCGTGAGGCGGCGCGCGCGGGCGGCCGTAGCGGAGGCAGCGGCGGCCATGGCGGGACCGGGCGCGCCGGGCCGGGCCCCGGGGAAGCGCTGGTGCTGCGGCCGGCGGGCGGCGCGGCGGGGAGCGGAGGGGACAGCCCTGCCCTGCTTCTGCCAGTGCCAGCCCGGGGCTTGGTGACCTGCTCTCCCTGGAAAGGTCACCGCCCCGCCCCGTGCCTGGCCCGTTTTACATAAGTAATAGTAATAAAGGGTGGCAGTGGTATTGCAGGTTTTGCTCTGGCCTTCTGTCCCTGACATGAAACGGCGAACGGGGAGGGGAAGACACAAATTAAGGTGGACTGAATGATACGTCTTATGAATATTGTAGATTTTTAAATTTATTTTTCTTTAAATAGCAGGTAGGTTCTCCAGATGGCAGCTAATAGCGGTTTCTGGTGGGAACTGTTACCCTTGCTCAGTGCTGATACCTATATAAATATTTCCTCTTTCCTTCAAGCCATGAATTCAGAAATTACGTATGTGAGGGTCAATTCTGCCACCAAATTAAAGAGGAAAAAATGTTTTTCATTTAAATTAAATGGAATATTTTTCATTATTGTTAATTGTGGTACTTCATTTTCAAACATTTTTTTGTCTGTCTGGATAATGAAGAAGTGAGAGGGGTTTTTTTACTAAATCAGAACTATTTTCACCCCTGTTAACATAGGCAGTTTTATCTGTGCAAGTTTTTTAATTTAAATGTGTGCTTCTGAATCTGTCCATTTTTCTCTTTAGACTAATGTGGAAATAGCATGAATGCTTAAATTGCACTAATACTGCTACAGAATTCACATGTTCTTCTCCTGCCTTCCTCTGAGGATCTTGCTGGTTGTAAGGACTGATGCTCTTGGTTTACTTGAAGTAGCATCAGTTTCTCTGTAAGGTCAGAGATTAGGCAGAACATTTATATGTGACTGGGATATTTTGCTTCAGTCTATCTTGTAATGATTTCAGCAGGTATAACCATCTGAAATACACCCTTCTGGCCTTGTGAAAATGGAGCAATTCTTTCCCTCAGTTTTCCAAAGGTGGTTCTGGTTGAGAGTTCCTTTCATCACATGCGTGGATGAAACTTGCATTGCAAACCCTAACAGCTTGTTTACAGACACAGTATTACTGTCTGTGTAGCTGTGCTTATGGGTATGCTTTAATAATTTTCTTTGTTCTCATGAGTTTTCTTGATACAAGGATTCTCTTTGTCTGTGTGTGTTTGTTCTAGATGGCGTTGTTAGACTCGGTCACTACTTGTCTTTCTCAGCCTGTGCATTATGCGATTTGCAAACTTGGATTTGAGAAAAAGGACACCTATGATATTAATAATATTTTATCTGGAAACGGTGAAGTATGTTGGCAATCTGTTGCAGAGCATGTGTGTTACCTTGAATCAGGTTGGTGTTTGCCTGTGGTAGTAGTGATACATTTGTAAGACTGATACAGAATTTCAGTGCAGTTCACAGCAATCCTAGCTAAGTTGTAACATTTTGTTACAGTGCAGCATTAGCTCTGCTGCAGATTAGAGAATGTGCAGTTTATATCTACAAAGAGCTTTAAATTTTTCATCGGCGTTTGGTATTTGGCTTTTGCTGCCTCCTAGGGTTCATGTAATCTGTGCCACCTAAGCAGCCGCTACTTTGCCTTCATCTTGGTTTCCAGCTGAATGTGTCTGTAACATAAGGGATTCCGTTCTGCTTCTCTCCCACCCCACAATTGCCTTGTTCTGTGTTCTTTATATTCCTTCTGCAGTAAATTTAAAAGCCCAGGGCCATCAATATTCCTACTGTTGCTTCTATTTCTGTTTCCCAACTTTAACTTGTACAGAAGTACTGTTTTGTTTCTTTTCTGTGAAGAATAGCTTGTAGTTGTTTTTTAACCAAAACAAAGTATTTATTTCCTGATGAACTCATTGAATTTTAATTTGCCAAATTGCATACATGTTATATGTTTATTTTACCACCTCTGTTATTAAATCCCAGAAGTGGTAAAAATATCTTTCAGTAAACCAGAAGAATTTATTTTCCTATAAAAAGCGTCCCACGAAAAAGAAGCAGTGATACCACTCTGTAAGGTACCACATCCATCTGTGTTCTTTAAGGGCCGTAAGTGGTGCAATTTGACTCCTGCTGAGCCAGCACTAGCTTCCAGCTTGATTATGTGGCATTTATGTAGAAATTCTAGTAGGTTCTTTGCATTTCCACAAAAGCAGAACATAATGATCCTATTTACTTCCATATTTTCTTGTGTTAAGGTTTTGTTGGGATGGAATTTTTTGTTTGTTTTTTTATTTTATTCAGAGAAGGTGCTTGATCTTACCTGGTTTTGCATTGCAGTTTTACTTTTCAGTACATTTTCTGTGCGGTGTTTTGGACTGTAAATTGTATTGTATTGGTGTGCTAAAATAGTCTGGATAAAATTGTCTGTGCTAAATATGTACACAAACTGTAGCAGGTTTTATCCCTAGGGAGTTTTAAAATATTGGACCTTTGGCAAGGTTGGTACCCTAATCACCTTCTGTTTTTCAATTTAAGATCAAAGTGTGGATTATATCAAAAGCATATGCTCATTAGGACCTGTATGTGAATCTGTTAATTTGTACTTGAAATCTCTGACCAAGGAGCAATTTGTGATTCAGTATGCATCATGGTTCCACTGGACAAACTGCACAGAGGTATGGAAATTTCTGTTAAAATTTTGTATTTTGGCATGGGAACCTTTTGTGGAAGTTTAGTGTGAGAACACAGAATAGATATCCATGAACCAAAATGCTTAGAATTTGTAACTAATTGTCCTTCTCTGATAGATGGTTGCTTGTAATTTTTCTGACTTTGTAATTAGATTTTGTATTACACAGCATCAGGAACTTTAGGCCTGTTCTAACATGAGTTTGTAGTATTTTGTTTTTCTAATAATCTGTGCCTAATATCAAGTTTTACCTTGTAAAGTTATTATGGATAATTTTAAAGAGGTAAGGCACTAGATATCAAGAGGTGCTCTAGGGAAGTTTCTGTCCAGGCATCTACACTTTTATCTCCTTGGCATGGTTTTCTTTCTACATTTGTATAGCCACTATCACAGAGGAATATTTAGGTTTCTCTGTGCTTTTGACAATGTGATCTTTCCTTCTGAATATTGAACACAACATTGTTCCTCTCCCCCATCATGCAGGTATTTCTTGAAGTGTTTGATGTTTTACAAGATACACAAGCTACAGAAGTTGCACTTGGCTTAATGAAACTAACATCAAGCTTGGAGCGAGCCTTGGGTGATGTAAGTGCCAGGATCTATTGCAGATTTGGCTTTATAAGATGGAAATGACCTCTCAGATTTAATTGCACATTGAAAAAAGGGATATTACCCTGTACTGTAGTAGTACACTAATAGCTCACATGCATTTTGAGTAGGACAGAGGTTCTTTTCTGGATCCAGTTGTGCTAATGGAAGCATATGTGGGGCTCCTTTACCAGTGCTTGTAAAGTTGCTTGTGTGAGTGCTGTTACTGACAAAGTTAATAAAAAAAGAGAAGAGTTTGATGAATCAGTGTACATACAGTAGGTCTTTGTTAGTTTGATTTATCTAACTGATGTGGGGCAGCATAGCTTCCACAGATGATTTGATGGTGTATTAACTTCTGTGAGGGGTGGCATGCAGCTGGAAAAACGGGCTGCTGGGTAACTTCTTTCCTAGCGAGAAAGGAGAAACAGCTACTTAAACAGTTTTTGCTGCTGGGCAATTTTGCAGCCAGATAAGTTAAAGTAGCTGGTTGTTCAATATCTATGGGGAGCTCTGGAAAAGGAAATGACAGAGAAAGAGCAGTGGGTTAACTCACAAATCAATTCGCCCAGGTATGGGGCATGGTGAATTTTGAAGTAACAAAAAATTATGAAAGATTGGAAAAAAAATTCAGGGAGAATACAAAGACTGGAAGGTGTGATAGCAGTTGAAACTTGAGATGCTGAGATTGCCCAACAAGGATAAAATCTAGTTTAAAGAACAGTTTGAATCAGAAGACAAACCGCAAGTGTCCTCCCTTTCACAATGACAGACCTCATAAATTTCTATGGTAAGAAGGAAATATGGTGTCCTTGGTAGAGCTTATTCTATTAGTTACATGTTCTTGTTGTGCTTTATTGGTTTTTGTGGGATTTTTTGGAAGAGAAGAGCAGTATACATACAGACCCTGTGAAAAGCCTGATATGGGAACGTTAAACAGAATATCCACTCTTTTCTAATATATTACCTAAATTTTAATTTGTCATGAAATTATGGAGTTTAAAGGCTTTTTAAGGATTTGGTGGGTTTAGTTTGATTAGTGTTTTTACAATAATAAAAATGGTTGCTGGATGAAATAGTCAAATGTTTGAAATACAAAAAAGTATACTAAATTATTTATTATCTCTTCTGCTCTTTTTTTTTAATAGGTGTATTTACTTAAGGGTAACGACTGTCCTTTCCTCCTTAGAGACTTGCTTGCATCTGACCAGCTTGCAGATGTCTTTGGACAAGCTGTAGTAAGTGCATAGTTTTGAAATAAGGAATAACTGCTGAGTTGGTTTTGTTCCTAACAAATGTCAGGTTTCCAAGCACAGCCTTTACTTGTACTGAGGGAGAATTTGCAAATTCTGTAATATATAGGAAAAATATATTTTAGATATTTTTTCATTTTATACATGTTACAGTGGGAGAGATATATGTAAAAAAATAGTGAATATTGTAAAGGCAAGCTCCTAAGTTCTTATTTACCTTTCCATGTGAAAAACCTACATATGTAAAATTTCACATGTCTGACAAGGCGACGAGCAAACTGCGGGATTCATCTGCTTCATCTTAAATTACAGTGCTTGCAATTACACTTCCTGCACTGGCTGTTTCTGATAAGCAGTTTTCCCCTTCAAAAGCACTACAGTAAGATGCTTTATAACTTTTACCACATTAGAATTTTTCAAAATGGAGGAAAGTAATGTGCAAAAAAAAAAACCAAAATTTGGATGACACGTGCACCCTTGTGTAAACATGGTAGGTGGATCTTTCACATACAGTCTTAAAAATGCACATTCTTTGTTAGGACAAAATATTGGGTGTGAACCTGTGGAAGGTTGAGTTGTTAGCCATTCTAGTAGTGTCATAAGGATTATGTCTTGAATTTTGATGGCATGTGGACTATTTAAACTCTTACAATTGAAAAATAAACCAAAGTTTCCTGTTTTGTTTGATAGTGATCTGTGAATACAGCTTTTAATGCAAATTCTGTATTTTATGTTAATTTGCATTAAATTACGCTGGATTAATACTACAGGAAGTAAGAGCTAAACTTAATCTCATTTGTTTGTCTGTCACTTAATCTCATTTGTTTGGGATGTCTGATAACTAGTTTTGTTCTTCCCATATTATATTCTATATCCTGTACAAATAAGCTGAAAGATTCTCTTTCAGGGAATACTGGGAATTGCAAATAATGAGTTTCTGTTACTGTGATGAGCGGTGGCCAGTCATCTTGACAGTAGACATTGTAGTTTCTCAATAACTTCTGCAGTTTTCTGCCAGGGAAAGGTAATAAAAATAAGAAGGGTAAGAAAGGCAAAAAATACTAGATTTTTTCATGCAGTAATCACTTTTTTTATTAATCAGATGAATGTACTGAGGGTATTCATTGGATCTCCATATGGTCTGAACCTTCGTAATGTCTTGTGGCATGGGTTTGCATCACCACAAGAAATTCCTGCCAAGTAAGTTACCAGGAAAAAACCCTCCTTTTCTTACCAGTCAGACGTGAAAAGTGACTAGTAAAACTTAGTTCTCTTATGGGAAAAAAAAAAATTTCCCCTGCGTCCTCTGCTTCTTTTGGAAATGGATTTCCATAGAATACTTCAGCCATTACAAAGATGGCCAGTATTAGGTCCAGTGTTTTTTTTTTACTATTAGGGAAAACAAAAAGCTTTTTTTTTAAGTCAGGGCAATGAGGAATACCTTGAAAAAAAAGGCAGAGGACTGGGGTAGAAGGAGGAGCAATAGCAGCCAATATAGAATACTGTGATGCTTTTTTTCTAATTCTACTTTTATTTTTTTCATGCTTACGAATGCAATTGATTATTAAATGCCCGTACTTAGATGGGGAGTGTAGGTTCTGGGTGTTTTTTAAAAGAGCAGCAAAACCCCTTTGTGTCCCCAACTCACAAATGTTGATTCTTTGCAAAAGATTTCTTTGTATTAGCTTTTCTAATATGTTATGGTATTCTCCCTAGGTACTGTGCTATGCTGCTTTTTTTAACTGCAGGATTGGGTCAGTTGTTACAGACTTATCTTCTGCAAACTAAATGTGTTTTAGTACATCGACCTTATGTGATCTTCGTTAGCTTAGAGGAGCTTGATGCATTTCCAGGCAAGTATTTAACCATTAGCAAATTTTTTATTATCCTGTATTTGCTATTGTTTCCTTGTCCAAAAGTGCTGTTGAAAATAATGCACTTTCCAGAGTTCCAAGATTAAATCTTAACTAAGATACCTGTATACACTGTCATTAGATGGACCAGTCATGCTTGTAGGGCAGCTTCTTAATATATAGGCAGTTCACTCGCTATTGAGTAAAAAACTACTGCATTCTATAATAATTATAACACACTGAAACATGAAATATAGCTGCTTCTAAAAGACTTCAACTATATGTTACATTCTTTTGATTATGAGAGTTAATTTCATGTAAGAGTTGTCTAGTTTGCCTTTATGAAATCTAACTTTTTTCAGAGTCACTGGGTTCCAGCTGCAAGGGTGCCCTGAGTCTTACAGGGAAGTTAGTGTTGAAACACAGTAGAAGATGCTGACCCATCTTCAGTACACTAATGCTTTTCTCACAGAAGGATTTGATGTGTCAGATTAAAACCTTCTCCCTGTCTGCACACCTTACTTGGCTTATTCCTACTATTTTAAGGCAATAACAGTGTATAGGGAATCTTGGTGTCAGTGGCGATCATGGTCAATTTGTGCTGCATAATCAGTGGAACATCTGTCTAAGAAATTGAGACAGAGCTTTTGGGAACCAAATCAAGCTGATAACATTCCAATAATTATGTAGTATAAATCCTATAGCTGTTGATTGGCTTTGAAAAAACACCTACTGCAATCAAGTTACACTTATCATTTTGAGGTTTCTCTTGGATAAGACATTTATAATGTGAATTTATAGGTATGGCTTTCATTACACGGTAGCATTGAAGTGTTAATTTATTATGCTATATTTTCAACACAGAAAATTGAAAAAATAGGAACAATGTGCTCATGTTCAAATATTCTGGCTGAATAGAAATGATTAATTTATATTATACTTTTTTAAAGTATTTGGAGTAGGTAGAGAACAACTCAACAGAAGCTGGGTCCAGTTGCTATGTAGTCTTTCAATAAAAAGCAAACATGACTTTTTAAACTGCTTTTACTCTGTAATTTTATATTATCACCACAAATGCAATCTTACATATTTAAATTCTGATCTTAAATATGGCTACTCTTGTACTTGCATAGTTAAAATAAATTGGATAACTAAAAACTCCCTTTACAAATGTTGAAATAATATTATATTTTCAGTGAAATATTTAAAATTCATTAGTAAAGTGTAGATTATATGTAATTTTTCAATGTTGGTATTTTAACTTGCAGATCTTAGTAATGAAATACTGTCCATAGCTGAAGAACTTGTAAAACAGTCCAGTTTCGTATTAAAAATAATGTTACCATTTTGGATCGCTGCTTTAACAGCTTTCAAGCAAAGCAAGTAAGATTTTTTTTAATTATTTTTTTAATAGAATCTATAAAGAATATATTCTGCATTTTTATATCTGCATTTGCAGATTCCAAGGCTTCTTACAAAATTACTTAAGAGCATATAGTTATGCTTTGTTATGGTGATCTCTTGGAAGGTTTGTTGAGTAATGGCTTTGTTTTGTGTCAACTAAGGTTATGAACTATATTTTGAAGCCTAAAAAGAGCTGTTGGAGATGTAGGAAAAAAGGAAAGGTTTGCAAAGCAAGTGGAAGTAAATCTTCATATGTTTAATCCCACATATTTTGAATTTTTAAAAAGTGTGTTGTTTTCCTCTCCCATGCTCCATCTTTTTGTGAGTTATTCTAGTTTCTGAGCTTGAATTCAGTGGTCAGTTTCTGTTTGGCACAGGTAGTTATTTATTGTTTGTTTACAAAGTGCATTACAAAGGAATTTTGTCAGGGTTGTTTGGCCTGAGACTGTAACGCTGAAATAGTTTATATTTATAAGGAAGAGAAAAATCCTTTGGATATCTCTGTTACTTTTTCAGGTATGCTGACAGTGTGATTCTCTTACTTCCTCAGCTGGAAGTTGGACTTAGATTGCTCTTCACTACAACTAATAAATGTCCAAATCGATTGCTAACAGCAGAGGTAAACTTCTGTCTAAAGTCAATTACGATTTAGTGCTTGCAATATTTGCAGAATGGTTACTCTAGAAGCACAGTGTCTATAACCAATTACAGAGTTACCCCATAACATTTCAAACAATTGTGGAACATTATTTACAAATCTCCAGTTAAGATTCATGAATGCCTTCAATTCTTTTTTAAATGTATGGCGCTAAAAAGGACTGAAAAAGTAGTGGAAGATGAGTGTTCAGAAGCAGTAGCTTAGGGTGAAAAGCAGGCCATGATATATTTGTTTTAAAAAACTCAGCACAAAATCCCAAAGACCCTTTTTTCATTCATAAGGGGACTTTTTTGCTATTCATGCACCTCTGGTATCTCATGCAAATGAATACATTAAAGTTTGATATACACATTTAGTTAATTGATTTTGTTTGAAAATCAAATAATATTATTTGTGTTTTGTTCTAGTCTTCTGCTCTCTACACCACTTTCGATGAGGTACTGTATTTTTTTTTTTTAAGATATATCAGTGTCAGAATTTAAGCCATGCATGTTTCCCATTACTAGAATTAAGAATGCACTTTCTTTTGTTGAATATGACATTATTTCTAACTTTTTTCCAAATAAAAAATGATGGACAGTAAACACTTTAAATTTCGAATGCTTCAGAAAATATCACAATTAATACAAATTGTAATGAACAGACTATTTTCTTCAAAATGTTTTTATCTTGAAATTCTTCACTCCACAGAAGCAAACTTTCTGCCATTTTTCCTAGATTCAGTTATTCCAAATAAATACGAATAAATATAGCAAGCATAAACCCTCAGTTTTACAAGTTGATTAGATTATCTCAAATTGTTTGTCAGTAATAATTAGGCATCTTGACTCTAGAGTGGCAGAAGTTAATCACATCAGATTAGGAAAACTACTTTAGTTGGTGTTCCTTCTTTCGTAATATGGTCTTCAATAATTTAATAAATTTCTGTTCAAATTACTTTTTTTTCTAGATGCTAGCAAAGCATTTGGATAATGAAGAAGTCAACCAGCTACCTGTAGTTCTTGAGGAGCCTGCCATGGCAAGTGTTTTGAAAATTTTCTGGGGTTTTGTTGTTGTTTTTTGTTTTTTTGTTTCACTTAGTAATAATCTTTATGATATACCTAATATTCATTTATTTCATATAGCTTATGTCCAGTAGCTTAGAACCTGAATTTGTTAGCCTTTTTTATTATGAGGGATCCAAAGTCATAGCTGGCAAGCTGTATTGTATTACCATATAGGACTATCTTTCTTTCTGAAATATAAGCATATCAGGGATATTTGTCTTTAGACTTCTGAAGTTCAGCTGAATGGAGCAGGAGAAGAACTGATGCCTCATACAAGGAGATTTCAAACTTATTTCTGATTGCTTCTGGGACACATTTTGCACTATCTGGGCAGATAGCACAAAAATGTCTCAAACCTACCAGAGCACATTCTGCATGTCACTACCCAAACAGATCATGAACGGGAAAACTAGAGGTGTTGAGTTTAGAGGTCTTTTGAGAATGTAGGGGAGATCTGAGGTTACTGTCTTGTTGCCAGAGGCAGTGGGGCTGTGAAGTGCCTGGGGCACAAAGTTGAAGGAAATCTCTTGTTAGCTGTCACAGTATAGAATGTATGTTATGAGTATAGTTTGCATTGGGGTTTTTCTCTGAATATCTGAACGCCCCTGTCCTACAGACATGATCACATACTTGTCTTTCAGAGGTATTCTGTACACTGAATATATTCAATTCTATGTGAATACACATAGAATAGAATTCTGTATAGTTGGTGTACGTTTCCACAGGACTTCCTTTGGGATATCTTGAACCACCAGGAGGGCCCACGTATAAGAGATCGTTTAAGCCACGGAGAGATCAATCTAAGAACATTTCCCAGAGAAGTAGCTAACCAGATAGTTGGATTTGCAATTACTATTCTCTACAGATTCTCAGATGAGGATGTGTTTTCTCTTAAGGTAGGGACCAATATTTTGCTCTCAGGAGGTTTTCTTTTTCAGTTATTCTGGATACCAAATACAATTTTAGAGAGTTTTATGACTGAATCTTTCTTGACAACTGCTTTTTGTGCAAATGAAATATTTCTCCAAGTAAAAAATTGTGAAAGTATGTTTTCCCTAGTTTTGTAGTGAAGTAAGTACAGAAAGTTTTCCAAAATGTTACCCTTTCTTGCTGTATCTTAATTTGCTGTCTTAACCAGTTCTTATTCACAAGGCTGATCCATAAATTATAATGATTCCACTTAATTTTGTCAAACTGTATTGATGAACTAGCCTATTTATCTGCAGAATTATTAAAAGGTACATAGAACATCGGTAGCTCACCCACTGAGGTACGTAGTGTGCAGTTATTGAGATTTTCTTTTCCTGAGCTGCTGCAAATCTTAGTGCCTTGCTAATGGAAGTGTTATTTGTATCCATACTTACACTATGAATTTGTAAACGCTTTTTGCCTAGCACTATGTTTCTCAACATTAGCTATTATTGTGTTTACTCTCCCCTGTTTCCTGTTTATATTTGGGATTACTTCTTTCAATATAACACAGCAACCTGTGAGATAAATCTTCCATTTGTTAGTTGCAGCTCTCTTTTAGTTTCTCAAGATGTATTGTGTGCTGCAAGAATACTTAGTTGCTTTTATGTGAGCTGCTGTCAGGTTTCATAGTTAAAATATGTGAAATTAAGCTTTAACTACTCACTGTGCTGATTATTTCTTTCAGCCCTTAGACATTTGGAAGAGTTTATTGACGTCAGTGCTATAGGTGGTTTGCATAAAATGAAGTATAAGTCTAGGTCTGCATATAATTAGGACAGCTTAGAGAAACTGTTGTGTATTGTCTGTGATTTTGTAAATCAGGAACACATGGTCATAAAACCACTGATGAACTGTGCAAGTTGCTACCGGTCTCGATTTCATCCAATTTCCCGACTCAAGAAACAGGTAGGTACTTCCATCTGTGAAAGCATTGTGGTCCTTAAAATTGTGGCTCCTCAAAATTAGTCTAATTCTTTTCTTCATTATTTGATTGTCCTAAAAAAAATTTAAAACCTTACTTTCTTTTTTGTTTATTTTTCAAAACTTAAAGGAAATCACAGTGGCTAAAGTGGGATATAATTATGCACACTCCTGCTAATGCAATTGATACTGTATTTGTGTTCTAGATCACTAAATAGCTTTATTCTTACCTGAGTGTTTGCTATTCTGTAGTTTTCTTAATCTCTTTATGCTTTTTTATGTCAGGAACACTGCTAGGTCCTGTCTCCAGGAATCTTGGATTAGGCCATTACTAATTTTTTTACTGTGTGGAGGCTAGCTGATGAAGATTCTGTCATGGTAGCAAAATCTGTTTTCCATTGTCATGGTAGTTCTCTGCCAATCAGTTTAATGAACTGCTTGAGAATATTCCTTTCATTGATTTGAGATTGCAGTAGACATACTTAGTTCTTTTACTTTTCAACAGCATTCAAACAGTGGGTTACAAAAGTTATGTTTGTTAATTAATTTTTTATATTAAAAAAAATATAGAATACTAAATTAGTTCATTCAGATAATGATTTAGCATGGAAGTGTACATCAAGACTTTTTGCCCTAACCTAAACCTTAACAAATGAAGTTCGCTTACACAATTATGACTAGTGAACAAATAGCTTACTGCCTGTTGCAGTTTTTTTCTAAATGGGCCACTAAGAAAAGCATCTCAAAATCTATACCTTACAAAACATTTTTCATGATATATTTCTGAGGTGCTGGAATGTATGAAGAGCATCCACTTATGGCCTGAATTGCCAACAGTGCCTGAGGAACAAGTACAAATTATTAAAGGGTATGTATGTGCTGTATTGATGCCATGATGATTTTTCCCTTTTCTTTTATACCCCTGTTATACCTTTTTACAACTTCTGTATTCTTAGTGCTTTTTGCCTACATTCTTAGACTTGTTTGTTCAGCTAAGAGACTAAACATTTCAGAAGCTTCGTAGCTAGGGATCAGTGTGCCCCAGACCCCAAGGTTCTCTCCAGAACACATTCTGTAAACTAAGATAGAACCATCCAGGGGAAGGCTCCTTGGGGAGGGGGGGCTCATTCAAGCCTCTCATTGAGGAATTTTTGATATATATGCTAATTAGTAAGACCTATAATGTTATACCAGATCTTTTGTAGGTGGGCATTGCGGTGTGCATTGAGGTGCATTCAACCTAGACATAGTGCACCTAAAGATCCTTAAAATAAATACCAAGGTAAAATCCCTTTTTCCCTTCTAACTGTGTTTAACTCTTAATTTTAAGACCAAGAAAAGGCATCAGTATAAGATCGCCAGCTATAAAACAGCAAATAATTCCTTATTCTGAAAAGGACTTGGTAACAAGTGGGAAACTTTATATGAGATATTAGTTAGAAAAAGAATGTAACATTCTGTTGTTATTTGAAAAGGATGAAGTCATTAATAATATCACTGGAGGAAATTGTACTTCTTTAGAGCTGAGAGAAGAAACTTCAATGCATCTATCATATATTCAGTATATTGCAGGATTTTTATGAATGAGGAGAGAATTAAGGGGTTCTGAAGATTGCTGACATTGAGAAAAGGTTGTTTTAGTTGGAGAAAGAAAATCATGCTTACAAGGTAGAGGGAAAAGAAATAATAGAGAGTAAGCGTGGACACTGAATACACTGCTATCCAAAAAAATCTGCATCTATGCCATTTAAGAAATAAATGCGTACTACACAGTTTTATAATATCAAATCTTATTTCTTTTCTTTTTAAGGTTGGAAGGAAATGCTGAAGCTAATACTTTAATTTTGATGGTATCTGAAATTATATCTCAATTGCATCATTACATGCCCCAGAATTGCTGCTGTTCAGATGATCTAATCAATAGTGTCCTAACAGAGAGGTGAGTCTGATGCCCTCCTGGTTGCCACTGTCAGCTTCTACGTGAGCCCCATGTGAGAACTCTCAAAGCTAAGTTATCATTTCCCTGTTTGCAGAGAAATGCTTGAAATGTTGTAAGCACTTTTCTAGTGTTGTGCTGAGTTAATCTGAAAATTTTAGGATTGCAGCTGAACATCATCTTCAAAATGAGGATGAGACATTGTAGATTTTAGAATTGTAGTAGAGATTTTACTTGGAAATTAACCTGAAAAAATAACTTTTTTTTTTCAGACCACAAAAGCAAAATGTTTTAAATATCTGTGTACTTGCTAGATGAGGTTGGTTTTAGTATAGTTTGTGCTAAAACTGCATCAGAAATTCGTTTTAATGTGCTTGGTGTCACAGCTGTGTGTGGCATTCAAAATGGCAATACGCCACTATGTAATTCTATTTTTCATGCTTTAATATCAAGATTCAGATAGAGAAAATATCTTGTTATACTTGGTGTCAGACTTGGAGGTGTGTTAGTTCCGATTATGTCTGACTTGGAATAACGATCAAAATAGTTTGACTTTTAATTGCCACTCTTAGAGCAGTCTTAAGAGTCCCATGACTGAATGTTAGAACAAAACACTCCTAATCAAACCATTGGGCATGGGCAGCATAGAGCAAAGAGGATTTTACCTGTTGCTTTACTTATGTAACCTGTGGGTCTTCTGCTTCCTACCTGCCAATCTGCAAATTTATCATTTGTGAGAAAGAAGCCTAGTTATTGAAGTGTTAAACCTTTTTCTGCCTTTATCACTTCAAGTCATTAAAGTTTTGCTATCTCAGAGAGAAACTGAGCATGAGGGAAATTAAGAAACACTTCTATAAGAATAGAGTGTTCAAAGTGATGTGTGATACATTAGTGTAGCAGATATGACAGCAAGAAGATATTTGTGTACTTTAACAAAGCATGATCTGGTGTGGTGTTGATTAAGAAAATGGCCTCACCACCTGCATTTTACGCAATGTTAAGTCTGCTTCTTCTTCTGCCCAGAAGAAAGACCACACACTAATGGGAGGACTAATTAATAGCATTTGTTTCAGTGAGTTTTATTATGGTGGATGTTAATTCATTGTGAGTTGAGCTATGGTGGGAGGCTTCAACCACAGCCCTGCTGTGATTTGATGTGTTCAGTGTATCATTTCAACCAGGCAGTTTTGTTTATTGTGGTTGTGTTTCTTTGATCTGAAATGGGAAACATATTCATCATAATCAGTTTTGCATTTATATTCAATAAAGTGATAGAAAACACAATCACTACCCCTACTGCACAGATTCTTGCTTTTTTTCAGTCATGAGGTAAGGGCAGTTTGTTTCCAGGTTTTCTGAATTAAAACATTATGAGTTAAACCACACTTAATATGAAATGTATCCTGTGTTAAATCCAGCTAACAAAAGATTGACATTGAAAATCCCTTCCTGTTTTGGAGGCTGCTGATGGAACTTTGTGATACGCGTATTTGCACACTCTATTCCCCACGACCTGTCCTGGAAGTAGTGGTGGTACTCCGCAAAATAAGCGCGCAGTGCCATCAAGTGTCCCAACAGGTTATTGCCGGCGCTGGGCTGAGATACACGCAGTGGGTGAACAAGACTCTGCGTTCTCGCCAGAGGCACAACTATCTACGGATGCTGAACAGGTTGGCTGCTGGTTTTGCTTTACTGTGTGGTTGGGTTTATGAGAGAATGGCTGCACGCTGCTGTTGCTGCCTTTCAGTGCAGCAACACTGCACTGAGCAGCAACTTCACTTGGAAGTTTAAAGTCAACAGTGTTCACGTGTTCTTGTTAACCATTTCAGAGTCAAGTGTCAACCAGATTTCTATTAAGTAGCAATATTGAAATAACAAGAAAATCTCAAATTGGAGAATAATATAATGGGCATTGTTGGATTATGTCACTGTAAATTATGAGCTTTCAAATTAAGTATTATTTGAATGTTAGATTGTATTTTTTTAGTTTTCCTATTTAGGTATATAAATGACATTCAAGTTTTATCTGACTGCAATAGGTTTAACTGATTTGAAGATTTATTCTACTTTAGTTTGCTGCTTTTTATCATTACACCTGAGTCAGCCTCTTTATAGATAGAAGAGATATGGTTTAATAATCTGTTAATTTTTTTCCTAATCTTAAGGGCTTTCCAGGGTTTTATAAGTGTTGTGTTATTGGCCAGGTTATGTTCCTAAAAGTGTTAGCCATATTATTTAAGGAACACAGCTTAAACTGACAACTGATGATACGCATCTGTGATTCAGTTGAACTGTAGTTTATTATCTATGGGTTAATGGATGCTTGCAAGTTTTTCTTTGGAATCTTAGATCTTTGCCTTCTTTTCCGCCCTCTTTTTCAGTTTATAGTCTTTGTTTTTCTGGGATTTGCACTGCTTTTTGCTGAAGGACATTTTGTAGTCTTTTTTTTCCCCAACTTTCCAATATCCAGAAATTTGGATTGGGTGCAGAAGTCTGAAGAATTTTTTTTTTAATATTAATGATTTCTTTTTAATTTGATTTTAGTTTGTTTAAGTTTGTTTTTCTGGTTTTTTTTTATTTCTAGCATTAAATTTTTATCTCCAGCATTGCGGCTCATCTTACTATTGATTACTCTGGAACTAGTCAGTGTTCATTCAGTTTGTAAGAAGAATCCTTTTGATTATCAGCAGTATCTAAAGTGAGTACATAAATTTACTTAATGAAAATAGGAGTTGTCTCAGAATTCCTTTTTGATCTGTACTGTAGAGATTTTTTGTCATTATAGTCATAATTTTACCTTGGACAATGTTCACTCGAGAGCTAAAATAACTTTGTTGAAGTGTAGATAGGGAATATTAATACATAAAAGCTGCAATTAATATTTTGCTCACTTTACTCTCTGTGTGTTAATTAAGAGCTGGTTGGATATCAAGTATATTGTGAAACATTTGACCAAGAAAGCAAAGGAAGCCATTTGGGGAAAATTCTGTCACACATATGGTCACTGTATTCTTTCTCTGGTAGTGTTAATTGCAGTTCTAAAAATCATCACATCTTACTGTGAGAGGGAGGGAGTGATTGTTCTCCAAAAGCAGAGCAAATCTTAATGTATTGATCATCCAATCATCCTGAGGGAGATTTGGAAACTTGAAGATGTTTGCAGCTTTGAATCAGTCATTGCGATCTTCTTCTCTTCTCTTTTTTTTTAATTTTTCCTTTTAAATCCTTAAGAGTTTTTCTCTAATGTTACTTCTTGTAGGTTTTTGAAGTCAGTCTTGCAGTACACTGAGAACTTGGTGACCTACACAAGCCCTGAGAAAAACAAGTGGGATGAAACCATGGAACTTACAAACAAGATTTTGATAAAAATAAGGAAAATCAGTGACAGAAAGCTAATGTTAATGCATCTAGCTACGTGAACTAAATGGGCTTATGATTGTCTGGACATTGTTATTTCTAAATAGTTATGGAGACCTCATATTTGATCCATCTAATTCAAAGACAAACTTCATCAGTCATTGTCAAATTTTGGATGCAAAATTTAGTCTTTTTATTAGAAGGTAGCTGTTGATACTGGAGATGAAGGATCAAGCTTCCAGAGAATGGGTTGTTTGTCAAATCCACTGGAAAAGATTTACTGTGAACTAAATCAGGATGATACAAGTTCTACTGTAAATATATTTTGTGATTTGTACATTGATTTTTTTTTATATTTTTTAAATTTCCTACTGTAGTGAAAAATACCTAAGAAAAAAGTGTGAATAAAAGCTCTGGAAATTTTTAAATCCAAAAACTAATTTTTTACTTTGGAATACAGATATTATGTCAGAGACTGTGTTCAACACATTAAGAAATTATGAACTTTTAGTGTAAAATAGTGCTTATTGGCATCTGTAGTTGTTTTTAGTTGTAAAGAGTCTGATCTTGCTCTGAACTCTGAGGCAGAGCTGGTAACACAGTAACCAGTTGTTTATATATGAGGATTTAAAGGCGACAGGATGGAATAACCTCTGCACGGTATGTGTTTAGTTTAATTTCATCTGCTCATTCCAATACATATTTATTTAGTTAGTTAATTTCATACAGAATGAATATGAACATGCACATGCTCACAGACATGTATTCACTGCAGTTTAGAAAGCTATTCTCTTCTTGCACACAATATTAATTTGAATACTTTATTTCTTCAAAATAAATTCTCCCTCTTTTTCATCACCAAAGAGAAGAACTTCAAAGGAATGCATAGGTTGAAGAACAGATTAACAGAAAACCACCAGTCTCTCCATTTGCTTTCTCCTATGGAGAGTAAAACCAGAGGGTAGTCTCTGGAGAATGTTTGGCTCTACAAAGGATTAAAGATTCAAGTTACATTTTAATAAGCTTCTTTGCAATGTTTCTTGACTGGAAATCACAGCTAGAGAATTACTAGTTTGGTTTATTCATTGTGGGGGATGGATATAAACTAAGATCATATTGCTTCCTTTATGCTCCTCTTGAAGTATATTGGGTGTATTTGAAATTGAACTTTGTCACTTTCCAAGGGTTCTTTTCTTGCTGTGAAACTAAATTACGTGAAGAAGTTTGAACTAGATAAAGTAGATTAAATGTAGAAATAGAGAAGAATTAATCAAATGTAGTATATGAGCCACAGTGTAAAATTTCAGCTTTTTTTAAAACCTGAGTCAGCAAATCCTAATTATATTTTTGAAGGCTTATTTTGTACTCATTGACTTTGCTCAGATGTATTAACTTTGTTAAGTGTGTCTTGGTAGTGACATTTATGGTGACACTTGCTTTGATGGTGATAAGTATTCTAAGGCAAAAATCATTTAAGTTTTATGTATTCATTGTAGGAAAGAGATCAAGAAATTAACACATTTTGAAAGTACATAAATGTTCTGAAAGTAAGTAAACAGCTGACACACTTTCTCCTTTTGAAAGTGCATTCATGTACTAAAAAGCACCTTATAGACCACAGAAGTGTATTTTCAATAACATAAGTTCTCCTTTTGTTGCTATATTTAAACCTTGGTAAAATGATCTTGCATTCTGTTCACTTCATTTGCTTTTACCTAAGATGGAGCACATTGACAGTTTCTTCTTTCCTAATTAGTGCCACAGATGCGATTTGCTGGTATAAGTTTGCGTTAAGAAGCATGAAGGATTTCTGGCAACTGTCAAAGATGCTTTTGCAGTTTGTTTTCCTACCTCTGCAGCTCTCTGATGGGAGCACTGCTACCATCTATTGTTAAACAAATCTGGAACAGGCTGGGACAATCCAGTTATTTTTTCTGACTTAATGCTGTCATTTGCCAGAAGGGCTTATGCGCGCAGGGCTTATGGCTTATGACAGCCCTGCATGTCATTTGCATGCGGGGCTTACAGATTTTTCCTGCTGTTAAAAGACTTGTGGAATAGAGCTATAGAATAAGTGTATATCCTACAGGGCACATTGAAGAACAAATGGCAAGAGATATGGTAGAGGTCATTGGGTTTGTCCTTTATCAGGTACTTGCTTTTCCACTTAAATTACTCATCTTTGCCATCTCTTTTGAATCACTTTTAAGATATTAGAAAGAGTCTAAACTCTGAACATTTGGTATTCCTGAGAGCAAAAGAAGCTTGGAATAACAATGTATCTAGATATATCTAGAATTATACCAAAGAATGTTTTCTTCCAAGTGTGGTATTTCATCCCAGTATTACTTGGATCTGATTTAATTGTTGGCCTTGCTTCCTGAGGCCTGTGTTTTCCTTGAGGTATTCACTAAGTGAATCTATATAGACACAGATGTGGAATTTCAGCACCCCATGAGGATAAGTGTTGAATTATTTTGTTTACCTGGATAATGCTAATGAGGGAATGATGATTCTTAAGTCACTTATTCCAAGTTCAATTAGTCAATTTATCACAGAATCACAGAATACACCAAGTTGGAAGGGACCCACAAGGCTTATCAAGTCCAGCTCCAGGCCTTGCACAGAACCATCCCCAAGAGTCACACCATGACCCCAAGAGCATTGTCCAAACGCTTCTCGAACTCTGTAAGGCTGGTGCTCTGACCACGGCCCTGGGGAGCCCATTCCTACGGATGGAGTACATTTTTCTAATATCCAGCCTAAACCTCTCCTGACATAATTTCAAGCCATTCCAATGTTTGTGATTTTTGGTACCTTCTAGGGAGCATCAGGATCAACTAAAAGGTCACTGAGGTGGGCTTGTGTACTGCACAAATACTATGAAATATCTTTTATGGTAGGCATCTTTGTGTAGAAACAAAGCTTGTACTTTATGTTCTTTCAGTCATTCTCTACTTTGTGCTCTCCTCAGTGGCGATAGGAGGGGTTAGAAACAAAACCATGTGTTCTTATTCAAACATGATACCGGCGACTAAAAGTAATTAAAACCTTTTTGGGATTGTCATCACTATTGCATTATACAGAAACGTTTATGTAAGAGATAGAGCAACAAATTTGATTTACTTTATCTTTTAAAATCCATCCCATCTAGCGGTTTTCAAGCAGCCTGACGGCCTTTGAAGTGAACACATGGTGGCAGTGTTTGGTAATTCAAAATAGTACTCCGTGCTGACCTTCACTTTCTTATCTCTTTTCTTAGGATATGTATAAAAAAAATCAAGTTTTCTTCTGATTTCATCAGTTTTGTTTATATGAGTCTCTAATTGTGTCTTCTGTTGAAACTTGTTTTCTCATTTGTTTCAGATCACTTTTGGAGACATTGAACGTGTCCGAAAAATTTTTTTGCAAACAATTTAATAATTACGTAGAGGTTCATCACATTTTCCACACTACTTGCTCAGGACTTTTGGAATTTGTCAGAAGTCCATCAGCTGCCCTTCTCCTTACATAGTTTAAGAGAATGAGTTCTTCGAATTTAATAAATAATGTATTTTAACAAATGACTGGTTTTTACAAAACATGAGTATTGATATTCCTAAAAGAAAAAAAATCAGATTGTCATTTATTAATCATCATAAGCAATTTTGACAGCACCAAAAATTTTTTTCTCAAAAGCAATATATATCTTTGGAACAAAAATAATAATTGTCAAGAAATATGTTTATTGAGAAAATTTCACTAAGGTCTCAGCCTTCTTGCTGTGGTAATGATTTTTCAGTCTGTTGAAATTGAAATGTGCTATTCATATGCTGCCCTGTGAAGAAGAGCTAGTTGAGCATTGCTTGTTGGGTGGCCTTTGAAAACCTTGTCCACAGTAGCAATTTCAAACCTTGCAGAGGGGTTGCAGTTAGAAAAGATTTTCATTCACATGAAGTGATTTTTGTACACTGTGAAGTCTCATGTAGAAATGTTGGAACGTCCCCAGATGAGCTTGTTTTTGCCTTACACTACATGAGTGCATCTGGTCCATGTGTGGTGTATCACCTTTTTTTCATAAATTGGTCTGCAGATGCAGAACAGATTCCTGGCTGGTGTAAACGATTCCTGTTCCATGTTCTTTGGGGCAGATCCTTTACTCTGGTAAGGATCTTCCCTGTGCTGTTTCAGTTTCCCTTGAAGGGGATTGGTTTCTATCAGTACATCTTTTTCAGGCTTGTATATTTTCAGGGGACTGGAAGAAAGAGCCATGTAGTTCAGATAAAATTGCTGTATAGCAAAACCTAATTAATTTAGTAGCTTACATTGCAGGGAAGTGAGGATCATGTGTGGGACTTCAAAGCTACAAATCAAATTCTAAATTCTTTATTATCTTTGTGTTTCAGTAAGAACTTCGCCTAGAGTAGAAATGAGTTTTCTTTTTGAGGCTTTTTTGGGTCAGCACTATAAGTTAGGTCATCTGATATTTGCTTTTTAAAACTTTTCAAGGATCAATGGAGATCTCTTATTTAAGAAGTCTTTTAAGCCATATAGATTTTCAGACAGAAATTGAAAGGAAAATGCCTGTTGTTTGTCTACCCTGGGCCTCAGGCAATAGGATGTAAATATGGGTAGTGAATACTGTGTGAGATCAAACTGGCGTTTTTTCTGAAGGTGAGAATCCAAGACAATATATACAATTAAAGCCAACAGCCTTGCCTACCAAAAGGAGTCCATGCCTTCTGGCATTCTCCACTGAATACCTCCTCTGTTCCTCTCCCATGTATATGCATCTCACAGTTTCTCAAAAAAAAAAAAAAAAAAAAAAAAGAAAGCGTAGTAGAACCAGCCAGTGCCAGTTTGTTTTCCATGTTTTCTTTTCTCTGTAAGGGATTAGTTGTAGTAACAGATTTCATGTGCCAGAAAGTGGGTGAACATTAACTATTTTGTCATGCACTGATCCTTCCCACAGCCCTGCAAAATTTGAAATGCAGGAATGGTTATTCATTAACATTTCTTTGTGTCTACAGGAAGTACATTTACTATGTAAACATGTTTTATATAGAACATACAGCTGTTTTGAACGAGCACTCAATGAAACCTAAGAGTACAGTGCCTACACTGCCACTTCAGAAACTCTGAGATACCATAGCATTGTGTTTTGGAAGAGTGAGCACACAAAGACTTGGTGGAAGTTTCTTTTAAAAAAACAAAAAAAATCTTTGATTTGCTTGATTGTTTTGCATCTAAAATGTATCTCCACACTGAACTATTAATGTGCAGTATTTAGAAGTGGGAGGGGGGGAGGAATGTGTTTCTTTGTGCTGATTTTAGTAGAGATCCCATTAAAGAAAGAAAAGTCAAGCACCATCAGATAGTCAGTTTTTGCAGACTGTGGAGTATATTGCCACCAGAAAAAAAAAACCTTATAGCATGCAGAAAATATGCCTAGAATATCTAGAAGAATCACAGGGTGCTTGTTCTGAGAATGTCAGCCTCAAATCTGTGAGGAACTTCACTAGTAAAGCTACATCCTTGTGTAATAGATGGAATTGTCTCAGATACACCTCTCTGAGAGCAACTCCACTGGCTGAACTTCACTTTAAGAGCATTTTGTGGAAGTGGGATGTTTCCTGAAAAGGTGAGTAATGATTCTGTTTCCCAGAAACAGCAGTCAAACAGAGCTTTTTGGCTGGGCTGTTACCTCTAGGTGACTGAAGCTGGTTTGCCCCTTCAGAACTGCGGGATGGTGCATTTACCAAGGCCCTTCTCAAGCTGGCTGTACACTGTAAACATGAGCTGTACACATGGGCCCTCCCATGTCAAGGTTACCGTTCCTAAAGGATTCTAGGGCCGAGAAGCATAGGTGTGCTCAGGAGAGGGGTTATGTACAGCAGGCCAAGCCCCTGGACAGCTCTCCCTGGCACAGAGGGGCAGATGTGGAGGGACCGAGTTAGCCAGTATTTGGACCATGGGCTGCTACACTGAGGGTTTGTGTTTGACCTTCGGGTGAGAGAATCACAGAATCACTGAGGCTGGAAAAGACCTCTGTGATCATTGAGTCCAACCACTAGTCTAACACTACCTTGTTTAACACTAAACCATATCCTCAAGTGCCACATCCACAAATTTTTTTTAACTATTCCGGGGATGGTGATTCTATCACTTTCCTGGACAGCCTGTTACAATGCCTGACCACCATTTTGGTGAACAAATTTTTCCTAATATACAACCTAAACCTTCCCTGGCGCGCCTCAAGGCCAATTTCTTCTTCTCCAATCACTTGTTACTTGGGAGAGAAGACTGAGTCCCATCTGGCTACAACCTCCTTTCAGGTAGCTGTAGAGAGCAATAAGGTCACTCCTAAAAATCCATGCTCAGAAAAGTCCAAGATGGAAGAATGGAGTCCTGGTTGTCTAACCTTTTATTAAATGTTAAGGAAAGGGAGGGTTACTAATAGTTTTAATGGGAAAATAATACTGCCCTTAAACTGGCAGGATAGTACAATGACAGGACATGACAATTAGATGTGCTCATAAATTTTGAACTAATGGCATCTTTGCAAAAGCAGAAGGTTAATTCTACACAGTTGATAAAAAAGAAGTTGAAAAAAAAAGCTGCAATTGAACCTTCAGGATATAATGCACTTGTGTCAACATGGACTCTGCCCAAACATTGTTCTGCTGTGGAAGCAGCTGGATGCCCTGCCCTCTGGTTTATATAGCACCAAAGGGAAGGGGTAGGGAGAGATGATGTGAGGGAAGAGGGAGGAGAAAAAGAGGCAGGAGGGAAGATAAAGCAAACCCAGCTCACATCTTCAACACCATGCTCTGAACTGAAAATGTTCTCCAGCTGACCTTCCCAGCACTTATTTCTTGATATTTAGGAACCTGAATCAGCAGAGAAAGAGTGTCTGTCTCAAAGTCACAGGCACTGTTACATGCAAGCCATTTTTCTGCTTCCTTTACAAATATTTTTCTCTGGGAGGGTAGGCAGTGATGGAGAAAGGAGCAGGGGAGAGTGTAATGGCTATTTCTGTCTGGCCTCTAATATTCAAGGTCTAATTTATAGTATTTCATGTAGCATGATGGTGTCATTTTAATGGTGTATTAACACTAAAGTCTGGAATATTTATTTGGTTGAAAATGCATTGGATACTAAGTACATCTCTGGGGAGATGGCTGTGGGATGATTACAGAACTGATGGCCATCAAATTGATAGCATTTCTCTGTCCTCCTGAGTCTTCTGCTGTAAAAGTGGGACAGGATATTTTCTGGTTAAGAATAATGGTCTCTGTGCTATCCTCGGGGGCAGATGTGGCCCAGCACCTGCGCTCTGGATCCAGGATACAGAGCTTCTACACAATTATCTTCCAGTTTGCTGTTAATTTCTATTCAAATTAATCAGTAGTTACTTGACATGAGGAATCACATAAAGCTTTAAAGCTTTATCACACACCATTGTTGTTTATTTATTTACAGTCTATTATTCATGCTAGAAATACAGAACAATTTAGCCTGATTTGTAACCTTTCTTTTTTTTTTTTTCCCCTGGCTTTAGTCTCCCATGTGATTTGCATATGTATAATGTGGGGGAGAGGGGGAGAAGGGAGGTTATTGTGGGACTGAATTTTTTTTTGTTTATTATCTATACCAGCTAATATGAGATAGCGCCCAATAGAGTTTCTTAGCCTCCCTTACTATAAAGCAGGTGAACGTACTGAAGCAAGAGAGACATTACTGATCCCAGGAGAGAGCAACCACATATGCAAATACATGTACTTGATTCATGGAGTTTAATTTAACATGAACTGTGTCAAACCTATGCTGTGGATATTTTGAGAGTTTGTTTTCATTAACATTCAAGCAAGGTGCAGTCCTGTCTGTGGGAAAGACAGGATGTGGGATGGGGGGAGCCCTGCAGCCCGGCATCTGCAGGGTGGTGATCTATAGCTGTGACTTCTGCAGGCTCAGAGCAAAGAGGGTGTGAGCCTGAGTGCACTGGCCATGTGCGTCGGTGGGTTGGTGACAGTGGAGATTCTCCTGCCAGCAGCCTTGCTGGATGGCAGGGATTGCAGCTGTTAGCAATCAAGAGGAAGCTATCGTTTCCTTTTGACTTTTACAAACTGGTCTAATATAAGTTCTATTTATTCAGGTGTTTTTATACAAATTTTCCAAAGATCCTGAGTTTGACCTTTGTGTACGTAGTTTCCCCTCCAGTTAGTGAAAACCATTTAGAAATGTCACGGATGGGACTAGAAAGGACCTCCTAGGTTCTGTCTGCTGCTGGTTCAACCAGATTGCACACGATCTTTTTCAGCTCTGTCAAATACCAGAAATAATCTGTCTCTCCTACTCATCTGTTTGCTGTACTGCTGTACCAGAACCTTGTTCATGTTGCTTAGAAACCCTCTTCTAGTATCCAAGATTCTTTTCACAGCCCATTCAAATTAATTTGTTCTTGTGCCAATATTGTCCCGTAGTTGGGTGGCTCTGCTCTGTGTCTAATGTTTGCATATCACTTCAGTGTATTTATAATAAGGAACCATATCCTTTCTCAGACTTCATTTTTTTAATGTTAAACAAGCACAGCTTTTTTAGTGCCCACTCATAAAATACGTTTGTTATTTCATGGATGTGCCCAGTAACATTTCCCTGCACCTGTTCTTGTTTTAGTTCCTCATCTATACAACCAGTCTTGCCTAAGACTGAAGTCAGATTAACTGAAATAATTCCTACTTTAGTGGCACACTTTCTCAACTCTAAAATGACTTCTTCGGATACTAATCCAAATTTCCAGTATTTACATGATCTTTGCTTAATACAATTTTTGAGGTGATCATTCATCCACATGAGTTTGTTGCCACCCTTATAGAGTTCTCCCTTTGGCCAGAGGTTTGACATTACACATAAATTTTGTCTTGGAAGACATTACAGGTTTCATCTGAAATCCCAGTCAATGAGATTTTAAACCCAGTTCACTAGACTATCACAACCCAATGAAACTCTCAAATTTTGTCAAATTCCCAATTTAATTCCTATCACTTTACTCCACAGGGCAGAAGCACAAAATGAGGCGTTTGTATTGTTTCTGTAAATGCCTGTACAGTGTTTTCGATCTCACCCCTTGCTGTGGGTGATGCGAAAGGGCAGTGGAGCCTGTCTGCTGCTGCCACGGGCCGGTGCCCCAAGACGGGCGGCTGTTCCCGCCTGAGTCAGGATGTGCAGATGCAGAGAGGAGAGCTCGCTCCAAGAGAGGTGGACAGCCACCCTTGGCTCCATCCCACTCCTGCAGCGGCATGTTTGAACAAGAAGAAAGAACGCGGTTGGTAGTGGAATGAGTCAAGTTTTACAAGGAGAGCAGGTGTGCCTGCTTGAAAGATAAACTCTTCCCCCATGCGACGATAAGATAAATGATCCGAACTTGTGATTTAGTTAATGTTTCTGTCTTTAGCCTGCTGTGTACACAGCACCCTGCTGGATAAGCTGCCCAGAACTGCATGCCTCTGTATGCACAGAGCTATAATAGTCAGCAATATCATTCTCTCACCCCGTGTCTTTAACTAAACAGCCTTTAATCATTATACATTGTTATTATATGTTCCTTATTATACAATGCAACAGCTACCTTGCATTAAAAAAGGCCAGTGCCTACATTAAATATCATCACTGGCTGTGTCCCGAGGATCTTGTTTCACTGCTATTTCAGGCTGTCGTGGTTCTCCGGAGCAGTATTTAAACTATGTCTGAATTTAGGCAAATGTTTTTTGTTCATATGCCTTGAGAATTAGAGTTAATCCATCTTTCTCACCAAGGGAAAATTCCTCCAGAGGCATCTTGCTCTTGTTTCACTGCTTATTGATTATCACTCCCAGTTTTCATGTTACTGGCTGTGGTGTTCCAGCTGCATTTGAATGAGCAAAAGAAAAGCCAGCTGGTGCTCTGTTGTTCTGATTTTTATATCAGCATTTTGGTTTCAAAGACATTTATCTAATCTTATTAACTGGCTTTACCAAGAGGATTTCCTCACAGACTTAACTGGGAGAAAACAAATAGGCAGCAAGGAGGGGGTGGTGGAGGATGTCTTCTGTTATTCTGCACAGAAGCACATGCTTACCTACTGGGAGAAAAAATAAATCAGGTTTGCCCTTGACTCAAATGCTGACACGTCCTGACTAAGGCAAAGCTCCTTATTTTCCCTTATGTGAATGGCCTGTAAGAAGACAAGGCAATGGGCATTTTCTTTCCTGCAAGTGCAGAGAACAGGCCCAGAAGGCACAACCTGCTCCAGAATAAAAGGCAGGCAGCGGGCCCATGCCCCCACTCAGAGGAAAGAGGCCAGGGGGACTGGGGGCTGTGGCCATGTCCCCAGCACCTCTCTGTTCTCCCTTTCGGGTGAGAGGTCACTTGTTTTGTGTGGAGCTTTCTTGCATGAAAAGCGTGACTAAGAGCCATGCATACGGAGTGCAAAAATGGAACAGATTTGGGGAAATTAGTTCTAATGGTGCCTACACTTTTGGAATCTCTAAGGTTGAGGATAGCAAGCATGCAGCCTAAGGTCCAAATTCCCAATGAAACACATGGACAAGTCATGGTATTCATAAATTCAGAGTCATATTTAACATGAAGTAAAATACAATGAATGTATAAGCATTACAAGAGCATGTAGTGACAGGACAAGGGGGAATGGCTTCCAACAGAAAGAGAGCAGATTTAGAAGACAAAAAAAAGAATATGTGAGGGAGAGAGAGCTTCACTTTCTCATGAGTGAAATGAGAACAATTCTACCTGTCTATGTTTTATGATCAGTATAGTCAAGGCTCCTGGGTTTGGGCATGGGCTTGCTTGCTTTCCTTCCTTTCTTTCTTCTTTTCCTCATCTCTCCCTCTTTTTCTGTATACAGATACCATGTTTACATGAAAAACTAATGTTGATACCTAAGGAATCTTTTTAGATTTACATATGTTAGCAATGAGGGGCTTTTAAATTAAAAGATCTGTTTGGGGTAGCACTGCTGGAGAATAAAGGATGGTACTGGGCTGAGTCAAGGGAGTGGTGGATGGCTTCTTCTCCTGGAAACAAAAGGGGGATTCCAGGGAGTTATTGCCTTGAAATCCCATGCAAAGCAAGATTGGCAAGAACTAGTAACTTCCTAGCTCTCTACATGCTGGGAATTGTCCACAAAGGAGATTGTATTACCTTGTCTGGAGGGAGAGCCGCACAATGACGCATTCACATCCCATGCCCATCACAGGTATTGCTATCCATATGGCATCCATATGCCATCCAGGCAAAAAAGCCTGTCCAGTTGATTCAGAAGTATTTGAGATCACTTGCAGATCAAGCCCATTCACTCATCCTCACTGCTAACAATGTCTGCCCATCTCATCTTCAGGGTGGCTGGGCAAACCTTACTGCAACTTCCAGTCTGCTCCAGCCACCTTCAGCTTCCAGCCACAAGGCTGTGAGGCAGTGGATTGCACAGTTCTGAGTTACACACTGTAGCCTCTCTGGGAGCTGAAGGATGGCATGCCTGAGGGCACTCACCTCCTTCCATTCTGCAAAGCCATCCTGCCCCAACTGTCACAGTAAGCTTGCACTGCCTCTTGCTCAAGTATTTTGTATAATAACATATAGTGAGGAGTCTTGAGGACTGTTAGAAAGAATACTCCTATTTCTGAGGGCACATCTAATAAAATGTCCTCAATAAAAGAGCAAAATAGAGGGCATCAGTGCATCTACCGTGATGAAAAGCTGCATGTTTTTCCCCAGTGAACATATCTCCAATAGCACCTACATTTCTGTAGCCTCAGCACCTGTCCTCATGGGGAGGCTATTACAAAATAAGTGAGTGTGTGTGAGGAGGTGAGTTTAAAATAATGCTCTGAATAATCTCCTTAAAGAGATGCCTTTGTTTGTCACAAAAGAATGTCTGTTGGTTGCTCCACTTAACTCTCCTCCAGAACCAGCTAAATGTCGGCAGCCCTCTGTAGAAAATGAGCATGTCCAAACTGGAAGTTAACAGAGTAGGCATTCTGGATTATGTCCCTATTGCAGCCCTGTTCTGAGATGAGAACAGCTTCTTGGTACTCCAAGTCTTGCACTGTGCACTCCAAGTGGAGGCTTTTATTTATTATGTTAACTGACTTGTTTCCTTCTCTAGCCTAATTTAAAACACATGTAATCAAACAGGGGCCTTTGAAGATCTGGATGCTCAGCGTAGTGATGGCTTTTAATTTTGTGAATCATTGCCCCCATGGTCTGAACCCAGGCTATCAAAAAGAGCCTGGCTGAAAAAAGCAGCCAGTGGCCTTCTTTTCCCAAGAAAATCGAGTTGCCTGTGCTAATAATAAAGCTTGAGTATTCAGTAAGTTAAGGTTTGTTGGGGCATCCTCCAAGGAATATGATAAAGTCCATACCAAATTTTTAATTATTCCCACTGAGTAAGAAGCAATGTTTCCCACCTGTGAGAAATGTTTCTGGTTTTGTTCACTGTCAGTCCAAAGTGAGCCAAATTTATCTTTAACCAGAATTTTCATCATGGGATCTCTCACAGCCCAGTGTGAGGTCTCAGGAAAGGGTCTTGCCTTTGCGCTGTGAGCTGTGGACTTCCACTGCAGCATATCCAGCCTTTTCCAAGGCTGCATCCTTAGGGGTACTCTGGGGCCGCAGACCCAGTACAAGCATAAAAGGCACAGACAGGCTTTTTGCCAGACTCTAACATGGTGTTACAAACTACTTAGAAGAACATGAGAGAAAGATCTGAAGAAGTAATAAGCACACACACAAATACGTATATATGTCTTAATTTTATTTCTTATCCTTCAGAAGAGTTGGGAAGGGGTGAAGCTCTCTAAGTTGTTCAACTTCTTTTCCATTTGGTAGTCTCTGTTCAGGATCAAGGCTAGGCAGATTTGTTCTTTCTGTCCATAGAAGGTTCCCTGATTCAACTGAAAGTCCTGCAAGAATGTGTCCCTCCTATTTCCTCTTTTTCATCTGAAGCTTATTATTTAGTTACTCTTGAAGCACTTTTGCATCCTCCTTCTTACTGACAGTAGCATTACTACTGTTAATTTTCCTCTGTATAGCTGTGCCTCTGTATAGCTGTTGAACTGTTTCTTGCCTAAGCAATCTCACTTGTGGATCAGTGCACAGCTAGTAAGTGACTGACAACAGCAGAGAAATGCTTCCGTTTCCATGGTGAAAGAGGGATTTCATTCCATCACAATATTTTATGGCTTAAGAGCGCCATCTGAACTGCCTAACTTCTACCATAATGCTTGAATTGCACATAGATAAATAGAAGCGTTATCTTGTGCCACCTGCAATGCTAAAACTCCTTTTTCCCCCACTGATAAAAATAGATATAAATATATGTTATATATATAAAAGTCACACCCATTTAGTGGAGACCAAAGCCCACAATAAAGATTTCCCACTTCAAATTGCACTTTGAAAAATATCAGTTAATTTTTAATAAATTTAATCTAAGAGCTTGTATCTCGTAGTGTCCTAGTTTCTTAATTAAATGCCATATGGTACCAGGTGAAATGCTTTGTGGAAGAAATCTAAGTCTCCTGTGTCATTATTTTGCCCTTATTAATCAAATGTACAGCCCAACAGCTGTTGAGCATCCTGTGTGCAATACTTCTTCTATATTTCATCATGGCAAAGTACCCACCTCTAGGCATGAAACAACTACAGGAGTCAGAGCTTAGAAGGCATTTTCTAGCTTTGCACACTAGGCGTATTTCTGTTCTGACTTTTTGTGCATATTTAATCAATTTTGTGCAACAACGCAAGGTGAGTGTAATATATTTGTAGAGAATTCATTCAAAGTTTGCCAGTCACTTAGGAAACAGTGACAAGATGACTTTGCTATCAAAGTTTACAGGGATCTGTCTGTGTAGTAGTTTGGAAGAACCACAAGATTCTTCCTTTCATTTTTTGCCATGAAATATTGTACAGAATGTTGACTTGATGTAGATGAATGCTTATGCTCCGCAGCTGGGATGTGACTCATTTAATGAAGTGTTTTAATTAGTTCAGGTTCTGTGGACTTGACTGTATATCTAGACCACATATTTCATCTCATCTAGCAAAGAAGTAATGCCATAATTCAGGTCCAGTTTCACTTACATATAAATCTACCTTTGGTTCCAACTTAAAGTGTTGACTCCCTTCTGAAGTTGGCTATTCCTATGAGTTTCTCTCTAGGCTGTGGATATTTATAGTGCCTTTCCTTTTCTGGAGTACTTGTGTGTTAAAGAGACCCAAAGCCACCCTAGTTTCCCCGGTGTGTATTCCCTCCCTTTTTCTTCCCCTTGCTCCCTATTCCCAACCCTCCTGTCAAGCAGATACCCCGGGAGCATGGGCTGTGGTCTCCACCGGAGGGAGCTGGAGGTTGAGATGGCTCCCACCCTGCAGCACCATCGTCCTTCCCCTGGGGCTGGACTGGTGGAACAAGCCCTTCACCCTACCGCCCATGCTTCCTTTGGTTATTGAGCTTGTGAGGAAGACAAAACCTGAAAAACAACTGGCCAAAGAAACATACATTGTTGGATCACATATTAATGAATAACAACAGTAAATCTTGCCAGAATTTTTCTTGGCTGTATCTCTCAATGGTTATCTTCTCTGTATATCTCTAGAGATTTCCTTCATCCTTTAACCGATTTTTTGATGCCAAGTAAATCATTGTCCCATCTCCTTTGGTTACTCCTTTGAAATGCCATCATCTTGTGAGAGTCTGAGGACAGCCTTTTGCCATAAGGTGAGACAAGAGCCATCTCATATGGAGGAGTTTAAGAGGAACTCAGTCAAAACCTACCCTTGAGATAGTACCAGTCTTCTCAGGTTTTAGCATCTTTCAGCTGTAATGCAGAAGCTGCAATTTTAAGGTGTTTGTTGCAGCTAGTTTACCCAGCTGCCCATGGGTGATGTTTTGTACTCAAAGAGGAGTGGCTGTCATTTGTCCAGGCAGCTCTTGTCCATTATCGCTGTGTTGTCTGAGCATGGTTGGTACCCTGCATCAGCACTGAGAAATTTGAGCCTATTTGAGTGAATTATTTGCCTCCTGCTCTATATTTCCCAGCAGGTGGAAAACTACAGATCCAGCTTTCTTGAAGAAAACATGCAGGAACAAGCAGCAGTTTGGCATAATAAGGACCCATAATTTCTGGAAATGACTGGTCACCTGAACTTGGTTTTTCAGGTCACTAAAAGATGATACAAGGTTTACATGCAAGGACCCACCTGAAACACAAGTGATTTTGAGTATGGTGGTGGATTTGTGGCCTTCTGTGAAGAAAAAGATAAAACTACATCTACTTACATATGTGCACTCATAATTTGTATAAACCCAGATGTTAAAACACTTGTCTATCCCTGCAAAAATAAATGGCAAATAAGGACAAGATTTCTGAATTTATGATGCCTTTTTAGTGCATGCTCTTGATGGCTTTATCTTTTCTGAGTATAAAGCACAATTTTCTTTGAAAAAAGAAAATCAACATGCTCCGTAAATGACAACTTGTTATGGATGTAAATATTAATTATACATTGAAATTCTGGAACTGTTTTTACTAGAAGCTTGTTAGCTTGTTAATTATCATAATTATCATACAAGGGGAAAGGGAAGAGAGAGAGAGAGAGACTGATTAGTGTTGGTAATTTGCCTCATCCTTTCTGTGCTGTTGCCTTTTTTTTTTTCATTTTGGGAAAATTAATTCTGTGAAATAATCACTAGGGTGCTGTGTGCTCCAGGACACGTCTGTATGATGTGGCATTGTTCTGGCAGAATGCAGACTTAATTCCTGCTTGGCACCTTTCCTGTCCCTCCCTTCCGTGCCATGTTGGAGTCTGCCAATCTTGGGCAACGCCATATCGTGCACTGCTCTTCCCTCAAAATAAAACTGAAATAAAAATAGGGACAGACACGCAGTGCTCTTGAAACCTCAGACAAATATGGGCTGACACAGGAATAAAGGAAAATGGTGGTGTTTTAATTAAAATATAATAGAGGAAAATTACTCTTAATAGGCACAAGGCTGTTAGTGGATACCAGGGTGTACCATAGCTGTCCTCAGTGTTTTGGAGTGGTCTTGGAATAAGATTTCGCCTCTTGCTGATTCTTAATGGACTCCTTGTTTTTTCTGCTTGCACCTATATGAGTGGGACAGCCCTGCATACTGAGAGAGGAGAGGGAAAAAAGAAGAGTAAAAAAATCCCATATAATGTTTGCTGATGTGAGAGCTTTTTTTAACTCTGAGGAAGGAAACAAATAAATTGGGTTTAAATATATGTTTCGTCATAGCAAAAATTTGCCTTTCAGGTTATTTAAGGATCCATATGGCTTCCTGGTTTGCTCAGGATACTCAGGAAAGATCTGGAAAAAAGGTGGTTGTGAATCCACCAAATCTGCAAAGAATACAGAATTAGTAAAATTCTGAATGGCCTGTGAGCAAGTTCAGAGGCACCTCATCTGACTAGATGAATGGGTGACATGGTGTCATACAAGGTTCAGCTCTGTTCAGACAAAGTGCTGCACACTGACTGGGGGGAAAAAATGGATGTGCTCATATGCCTTACAGAGCTCTCAATTACCTGCAGTGGCTTGGGAAAGGCAGCTGAATGTCACGGTGGATGTCTCAGTGATCATTTGGATGCAGAGCACAGCTCTAATTTATTGGTCAGGCAAGATGTTAGACTGCAAAAGGAACAGGATAGAGAATAATGTGTAAAATGCAAGCAATTAATTATGTAAGTCAATGATGCATTCACATTTGGAATAACATATGCAGGACTGGACACCCAATACTCCCAATTTTCACAAGAAGTCTGCACCAGAGCAAGACAGAGTTCAGAGAAAGGTGACAGGAATGGAAAAGGACGTGTGAAATTTCCCATCTGAGAAAAGATTGAAAAGACTGGACAGTTTACACTTTTAAAGGGGTGAAAATGTGGTGATGTTGTATCAATACCATAAAAGTAGGTTGTGATATACTGCTAGCAAACAGAAAACCGATTTGACCTGTGTTACAACTCAGAAACAAGAGAGGAGTGAGCGAATTGGAAAAATAGTAATTTCAGAACAGAAATTAAGAACAGAAATTGTTTAGCACACATATCATTAGCCTCAATGCCACCAGACATCAGTTGCTAAACCTGTAACAGAGAGTGGTTTGTCATGGGAGGAGTGGGCTTGTGGAGTGAATGGCAGGTGCTGGGGACCACCACCCCTGCTATGAGCCCTTAGGACTTTTACACAGGACTACATCTGCTCTGATCCCACAGACCAGACATTCAGTGGCAGCAGCCCATCCGTTGCACTCGTGGAGTGTGCACTGTGGTTTATATTCATCCACTGGAAAGGCACTAAGTAGATATGATCACTCCACCCTGTGAAGCAAAGTGTGGTACATGAGGACCACAGCGAGAAACAATTCAAAATCACATCTCAGATTCAAATTTAAATGTTAAAGCAGATGTATCTTCTAAGCCCAAAACCATACTGAGACTGAAAGTAAGGCTTGACATTTATATTATCAAGAGAAGGTCAGAACTATACTAAAGAAACTTGGAAGCTGATAGCTATTTATTTTACTTTATTTTGTTTGTTTTGTTTTATTTTATTTATTTTTATGCTTTTATTTTTCTTTTCACTAATTGACAATGAGGATGCAACATTTTGGGTTAAGGACTTAGGAAAACACCTATGACAGAAGTCTCTGTTGTGTCTTCATAACAAGGCAATTATGGCATGAAATTAAATATTCAAGCAGGTTTAGTACAAACTATTATAAACTTGTGCATGCTTAACATGCATTTCTTTAGATAGTCTAGCTGGGTTTTGTGCCGGTGTTTCTTTCTTGCTCTCGCCCACAGTGCAGACTCTGGAATAGCCTTTGAAGTGAAAGCAGTCATATATTACACTGAATCAAATAGATTAATTAAAAAAAAAAAAATCTGTTTTCAGGTTGTCAGAGATATTCACAACTTTCAGAGAACAACTAGATCCAGGCTGAGGAGACATTACAGAAGAAGCTGCAGGCAATATGAACACATGGGGTTTGGGATGACTGCTGTCACTTGATCTAGTCCATCAGGACACACACATAAGGATTGCTCATGCAATGTGGGTTGACTCTGGCAGGGTGCCAGATGACCACCAAAACCACTCCTCCCTACTAAGCTGGGCAGGGGACAGAAAATATAACAAAAGGCTCGTGGGTCAAGATAGGGATGGGCAGAGGTCACTCACTGATTACTGTCACGGGCAAAACAGACTCCACTTGGGGAAACTGATTCCTTATCAAACAAATCAGAGTAGGATAAAGAAAAATAAAGCTAAATCTTAAAACTTCTTCCTCCCTGCCCCTCACTTCATCCCAGTCTCAACTTCACTCCTGATTTTTCTCTACCTCCTTCACCCCAGTGGTGCAGCAGGACAGGGATTGGGGGCTCTGTTACCAGTATAACACAAAGCAACTCAGCCCAGTTGGCTGTGAGTTCAGGGAGGGGTTCTGAAGACTGTTTGGTCCCTGATGGGTGTCAGCAGTTCCCCCACAGTCCCTTCCTGCAGCCAGCACATCCCAACAAAAGGTCTTGGGAAATTGCCCTGCAAAGACCGTACTGTGACATCTGGAAGACGCACCTATCTCTGGAGGACAGTAGCTCTGCCATAATTATTCAGGTCTGATAATTAACTGGGATGTAATTAGATATAATCACCCTGACAACAGTGTGCACCTTTTTCAACAGACAAGGAGGAGGCCTTGTTGTCCACCTGTGTCTGATCAAAAGGGATAATAGAGGAGCAAGCCATTAGTGTGCACGTGGTAAGGGAGCTGGGCCAGTGCTCCCATTGAAGGCCTGATAAGTGATACAGCCGGGCATGGGAGAAAATAATTAATTCATTATATTTTTTTAAACGGTCTTTGCCATCATGATCTCAGTTGTCAGTAGCCAACCTGTTTGAATAATACCACATTAAAGAAAAAAAAAAGAATAAAAAAGGCAGAAAAAAGCCAGAGCAGCTAAAAGAGAAGAGAAACATTTTCTGCACTATCAGCAGGGTTCAGTGAAATTATTGTGTCCTTTTGTTGCAGCAAACAACAAGGGAACAGCTGAAATGCTCTGTATCCATCTGCACATGGCATCTACCCAAAACCTGCTTAACACAAATGCGCCAAGGCCCATGACAAGGGCCCTGTCCTCTGCTCACCCAGAATAACCAGGGCTGTGCATGGAAATCCCCTATCCATGGAAGGAAGGCTTAAAACTGTGAGCTGGGAGTGTCTGGTGCCTACCTGAGCCTTGCTTTGAGGGCGAAGGTACCAGGGGAGCTGCACATAGGGAAGAGCAGCAGCAGGGCCTTGGGGCTGTGTTGGGGATGCCTCCACACCCTGGGCAGCTTTAGGTGAATTGCCAAAAGCAGCTGTCTTCTGGAGCATCACCACCAGCAGCTTTCTGCCCTTGCCCACTGTCACAGCTGTGCCACCCCCTTCAAGGCAGAAACACGCAGCTTTCTCCCTTCCCATGGAATGGTGTCCTATCAGGCCCTGCTGGAGAGCAAAATGGGCACCTGCAGATATTGTGCATGGGGATGCCCTGACATCCAAAAATGTTGTTTTACAGGGTTCCTCTCAGGAGATGCTGCTGTCAGCCTGCTTGCTGAGGCTCATTCCACCCATCCACAGGGAGCTGGAGAGAAAACATTTCCCAGAAGGAGACAGGCACACACCTTTGGTGTACTAGACCACACACAAAAAATATTGGATAAGAATGGAACCCTTCCTTTTCAGGAGGAAAGGGACCAGATCCAACAACTAAATGTCTCTGAAGTAAAATGAAGTTCATGCTTGGTTTCCAGATTTAAAGGCTGAGGTGTACTCTGTAAACCCAACATTTCTGGCCTTCTGATTCAGATCTGTGTACAGCAGAGGTTTTTCCCTTAGCACCTCTGAATGATCTTTCAGGATGACAAAGTATCGCTAGTTTGTACCTGAACTGCAAGTCAAGGCTTTCTAAAGAACAACAGCTCCTCAAGGTCTCTTAAAGCAGAGAATTTTTCATACAGTTTACATCAGAAATTATTAGAAATTGAATTGAATTGCTGTAGAGAATGCTGTTAACTAGTTTCGTGATGGGTTCAGTGCTACATGTGCATGCAAAAAAGCCATGCTGGCATCAGAGCCAGAGCACTGATAACATCAATTTCTGGAGCCGAAGTCTAGCCAGAAGTTAGTCTCTGTCTAAACCACCCAGCTGCTGCACTACTTCTTTTCTCTTCTAGGGGTTGAACATGTGGGTCTTAGACTCAGTGATGTTATCTGCCCATGCTTGATTCACTCTTACAGGGCAAGGTCTGGATAACCACCAGCTTTCCCCATCTGTGCAGAGTGGCACAGAGACAAATTGTCTACAGTGATCTGCCTTTAAACCAGCTAGCTCAAGTGTTCCCTCATCCCCACTTGACACAAATTTTATTTCTTTTTTTCATTTATATATATTTTATCTATTTTTCTGTCTCCTCTGGATTCTGATGCTTTTTCCTCCAAGGCAGATGTGGGCAAATTACATTTTCATAAATTCAAAGACAGATGGGTATTTTTGTTGTTGATATCTTGAAAATATTTGATGAGATTATAAACTGGGTTTTGTTACTTAAAACCAAAGTTCCCTTACTTCTTTGTCTTCCCAGATTCACCTGCCTTTTTCTATGTTTCGACTTTGCTTTTTCTATTTAACTGTGAACCCTCACATGTACCACTGTGAAAATATTGGGGAGACTCCTCATCATATTAAGCAGAAATGTCTCTATGGGCACAGTCAAAGTCTAAAATCTTGCTTTTTCTAGATATTTCCTAGCATTTACTACCTTTTGGCAATTGGTTCTGCATTCATAGAAAGCGGGTGCTGGAGCAGCATGGATACCATTGATGTCTAGATGCTTTAAAATACCATCATGAAGCCTTCTGGAGGTTTTCTGTGTTGCTGGGGGTTTTTTATGTCAATACTTAGGAGTGTGGTTTAAACCTTTCTGATACTGCTGGGGAGGAAGATTTGTGTGGTGGGAATAAGGCATCTGAGCTGGAGGGGAAAGCTGAGCTGTGCACATTGGGCACATTGCAGCAGCCACCCCACCCTGCTGCGACCCCCCGGTCCTTGCTCCCACTTTGCACTCCCCTGCTGCTGCCTGTGCCCTTCCTGGCTCTTTGGAGCAGGGATTGTCTCCATCCTCACTCACACTGCCACAGCTCCAAATGGAACAGCACCAAGGGGACCTGTAGGTGCTGTTTTAACTCAAACATCAGTTTCTTTCCTTCCAGTAGCACTGAGAGGATCAGCCAAGCCTCATTTGGTACATTTGTGCTCACCAGAGAGTCTCCAGGTATGGTGCTTCACCCAGGATCAGGTGCCCATACCATTTCGTATTTTTAGGGCATCCTTGTCCCCTCCAAAAACATCGCCCAGATATCGCTGTTTTGTGGCACTTTGGTCAGAATGCTGCAGGGGAGAGTAATTTCCACCACTACCTCAGACATGATACAGATGCCTGATGAAGCAGGGAAGAAAGCAGGGCTAACGACAGCCAGCCCAATTAGCGCAGCACCCTGGGCAGGGCATTTCATCTGGGCCCTCCGCACCGCCTGCCGGGACGGGTGCAGATGTGCGAGCGGTGACTGACAGGCAGAGGAGCTGGGACCTGACTACATTCAAAATCCTTCCCTGAGATTTTCCTGCTTCCTTTTTCTCTTTCTCCCCTTTCACCACGTGAAACGCGCAGTGGGCTGTATATGCAAACACTGACAGATGGTGACACTCGGCTCCAGCTCAGGCAGATTAGAAAGGGAACTCAGTGTTCAAGGGACCAATTACCACTCTGTCCCCTCGGGGAAGAGCATATCAGATGTTTACTGGGGGTTAATAATAAATGAATTGAAAAAAAAATTGCTCTTCGAACACCATATTCTGTGTATTCATGTCAGCAGGTTGTAATTAGCTAATTAAATGCTTGGACTGACAGAACGGCCCCAGTGGGGGTTGCAACATTGCAGACCGCTCCTGAAATATGAGCAGGAAACATCTTGGAATATGCAGGCAGGAGAACAGTTAACACCTCACATTTAATGGGAAACTTCTTCCTGCAAAGGTTACTGGGAGAGCTGGGAGGAGGACTTGGACAAGTCCTGTGTCTGCAGAGCTTGCTGCCAAACAAGCATGCGATTGAGGGGGGCACGCCAGATAAGGAAACAAGCAATCATGGGCTTGTGGCAAGCAAGACATAGAGAAAAAAAGGTGAAGCATTTGAAATTAGTATAAAACTCAAAATTAATTTCAACTAGCTGATAACTCCCAGCTCCTCCTTAAAAGGGTAGAGAGCTCCACGGTGGTGGGAGAGCTACCAGGAGGCACAATCTACTATAAATATAAGTGTCCAACCATGTGTGATTAGTTTGAGTCATCAAAACCAAAGCTACAGTTAAGGAACATGAAAGGCCCACCTTTAACCTCCCGAAGTAGAGGAAATGAGAAGGCACATTCAACCTCTTGGCTGCCATTCGGGTATTAGCTCATGCCTTACACCCCTGCCCTCACTGCTGGCCTTCAGAGATGAGGGCTTTTTGTACCACTGGCATGTCACCACTGCTTGTTTGCTTTCCTGGCTCTTTAGTAGCAGTGTGGTTGGGTTCATGAACAGCAAGGCACCTTGCACACAAAGAGGGGAGCAAAATCCATGCCAAATTACAGCACAAATAATGCATCTGTCTGGAACTTATCAAAGGAGGCATTTGCAGCACTGGCAATGAAAATGATAGTGTCTCAGGATTTTTCAAGCCCCAGGTTTCTTTGGTCTTGCTTTCTAGACACAGTGCTTTGGAGGTAAAATAAATGCTTGCAAGGAAGCAGCCTGGAAGTATTCAAGCCAGCCCCGTAAGAATGCATGCTCTCTCTCAGCAGCTACATTTTGGTTGTGCAAAATGACACATAGCATCGTGTGCCTGAACCTGCAGCCTGCCACCAGGTTGTAGATATACAAGAGAGTATACAAGGGTCCTACCAGGGGCAGGGTGACTTGATGCTACAGGAGTTCATTAGAGGTGAAAGGCTGTGTAGGTGAAAGGGGTGAGAAACATGCTAAAGATGCCTCCAAAATGTAAACCATGAGATATCTACAGAACCTGAAAAATCAAGGGGAAACATGCCACTTTGCACCCTTCATTCATTACTGCATCAGAAGCTGGGAGTACAAAAGGCATCTTGTTTGAAAAGTCTTTTTGAGACATGCATTAGACCATGTATCAAGGCAGAAGAAGAGCCAGCAGATCAGGGCTGCGTGCTTGGTGATGCTGGTATACACAGGACACAGGGAGGGCCACATGCTGCCACACCCTGTGTGTGCGAGCAGTCGCCTGCTGTAGATAGGTGTCATCTGCCTCCCAAAATCAGGAATGCTCTGATGAACTCAGGAGGTCTAACCAAACTTTTCTTTGCTTCAGCTGTGATGCTTTCCTCATGCCCTTGCTAGTGCTCTGTGCTCTGTGCTGTAAACATGCCCACCCAAAGAGCCTGAGAGAGGATGGCTGTGATGCATTGCTGCCAGACTGGGATGTATGTTTGCACTATGAAAGCTTGTTGATCTTCCCTTTCCTCTCTCCCCTAACGCTTATTATGATTGCAGAGTAAAATCACTGCTGTGACATGTATACCAACCTGAAATGTCCCTGCCCTGTGCCCTCCCACTCTTCCAGGTTGTCATCCGACTTTGGGGGGCAGTCTGGGGGGCAGCTGCAAGAATAACCAGTATTCTTTGTCTCCTGCCCCTGCTTGTGAGGGAGTAAGTCAGGTTACTTTGCCCATGATTAATTTTTTGAAGACTTTCCTTTTAAGAGCCAGCCTCACAAAACTGCAGTTGTTTAGACTCTTTCATGGGCCCTTTAGCACTTATTTGTTGGGCAGATTACTGAAATTGCATTTTTAATAGTATTTTGGACATCTGGGACAAATTCATCCCTCCTTTCTAAACCAGTAACCTCATGGGAGACAGAACAGGTGTAATTTAATCAGGTGGAGGCACAATCTTGGTAAATTGAAGGCTGTGTAGGGGTGTCTCTTCCACACCCATCAGAGCTTCATCCACGGGCAACATTTGCAGCACATGGACGCTTGGAGGCAGCGGGGTCTGAGTAAGATACTCCTTCATGGAGGTGCCTGTCCTGATGCCTGTCCTGATGGCTCCAGAGGCAAGTTTGCAATAGTCATCCCACGCTGTTACCCAAAACCTGGGGAAAAGCATGTGTCCAAAGCCACTTCTGAGCCTGCCCTGCCCTGCCCTGCCCTGCCCTGCCCTGCCCTGCCCTGCCCTGGGTGAGCTTTGCACCTCTCCAGCTGTGCACGCTTGACAGGATGCTCTGGTCCCCAGTGAAGCCAACAGACCTGAAACATGTGACCTCAGGAGAGACCCAGCTGGTGACTGCTTTGCAAAGGGCTCATGAAAGTGCCCTTACCAGAATAACAGACTTGTCTTTTGGGTTTCTGTTCCCATGTAGTCACAGTCAGAATAATGCTTTGCACTTTCCACTGTGGGAGTTCAGGCTGAATTTTTAAAAACCTCCAGTCACGACACCGTAAGGCCAAGAAATGAACAGGGAGTAGGCAACATCATCAGGCTGGCTCCCAAGCACAGGAGCAGCCATCCTGCTGCCTGCCTTCTCCCTATCACCAGTTGCCACATTCATACCTGCTGAGGTACCCTGTGATTATGTGTTTGTTTTTTAAGTTCCTTGGTTCCTCAAGTACTCTAGATCCTTTCTCTGAACAATTTTTACATACCTATATAAGGGTTCAGGACCTTAATCCGTGCTTTGCAAAGTGTTTCTGGACTCTCAGACTATTCCACAAACACCTACACTCTACCTACTTCTATACCCATTCCAATGAAGCAACTAATGCTTACAATTCATCACGCTTCTAAGAGCTTTCCCAGATCCTGGCCATGTAGCTTGACTCTTTGCAGAAATGATTTCTACAGGTATATATGTTGGCACGGTTACAGGCAGTGAGATATTTTCTGCACAAATATGCATCAGAGAATGTGCTGTTTATCACACCCACCAAGTTGCCTGTGAGAATGGAAGGAAAGCAGGCAGCACCCTCCATGGGGGAGGAAGGCCCGGTCAACCTGCCAGCTCCTTGCTACCAAGCTGAGACTAGCTGGTGCAATCCTGCCCAACCATAATATTCCAGAACTGAGTCATCCAACAACATCAGCTACACTTGTAATTGCCATCTCAAATAACCACATATATTTATTATTTACCAGCACATGCTTTATTGGTGCTCATTACAAGCCGCTAATGAAGTGTCTGTTTTAATGGTAGTTGTGGAGCTAATAAGCAGGAGGTGGAAGAAGCCTGCTCTTTGCCAATACCTATGATTTCTTTGCTGGCTTTTGGGCTACCACATATCCCATCTGCAAATGCAGGATTGTGGGGTCTGCCTCAAGCACAGCTGCTTGTGGTCTCATTTTTGCAGGGTGTGAAGAAACAGGAGTGAGGAAACAGGAGGCTATGTGTGGCTGAGGAGGATGGAAAGAGGTGAAAGGTGTGACCCACAGAGATGGCCAAGAGCAGCCTGCCCCGCATGGAGTGATGCTCGCCCAGCAGCTCCCCCAGCCTGTGCAGGGGCACCGTGTCCCACAGCAAAGCATGCGGCACACTGCCCCTTCACTGCCAGCCATGGAATTGTGTGGGGTACAGCCAGCTGCTGGCAGCATGGCCGCCCCACACAGGCGGCACTCAGCTGTTTTGCATTTTGCAGCGTTTTAGGAGAAACACGTGTCTCCCCCACGGCCGCCGTCCCACACAGGCACAATCACACGGGCTGCGGGACCCAGCTCCCTGGTGAGAGGCTGCTGCTGAGGAGCTCCTCTCCCCGTGTCGCCCTGCCTGGACTGCCCATGTATCGGGCGTGCCTTGAGGGCCTCACTCATTGGCATGATGCTTTTTCAGTTCAAACTGTAGGCTTGAAGCAAATCAAGAGAACTTCTCAGCCTTTAAGCTTTCAGGTGAACGCAGATGCACAAGCTGCAGAGGCTGAGCCTGTGCTGTGTGCGCAGCCCTGCACACACCCTTGCCACCTGTGCCAGCAGTGCAGCTTCTCTTCCTGCCCACACACCCTCCCCATGGGGCAGGGGATGTGGGGTAGGTACCCTCTGGGTCTCTCAGCTCCCATCCCTCATCCCCAAAGGGGGAAAGAGGACATCCCAGCAATGCCTCCTTCATTGTCCTCGTGCCCAGGTTTCCCTCCCCGGGACAGGAGGAGATGGCAGTGCTGGCAAGGGACGGTGTGCAGGATGAGACCACGCGTGGTGCAGGCTCAGGGTGGTGGCAGCCGCTCTGCCGGGCTCGCTCAGGGAGACAGAGCAACAGATGCAAGGCAGGCACTGAAAGTGGAGGCTCCCATTATTTTGGCCTTGGGCACTTTCGGAGCTTGGCGGTCTTGAGAGTCACCCAGCGTTTGGCCAGATCCCCAGTGGCTTTGCACATTCCTTTTCTTTCCATGAATGAATGGTCTAATCTGGCTGGAGGGCATTGCAAGACCCAATAGCCAGTTTGCTGCACCTGCTCATCAGGGCTTGAAACACCTGCCGTGGCCGGGGCTTAGCATTTAAGTGCTGCTATTTGAAGACAAATCTTGTCTTTTGTCTCTGCCTGAGCCTTCTCGCAGCTTCCCCCTCCCCTTAACAGAAAACAAAGAAAAAAAGAAAAACTGGGGAAAAAAAGGGCTGTGATGGGTGGTTTTTTTGGACAAGGCCTATTTTTCCTTCAATTTCCTAGAGAAGCCACCCTTGCTTTCCACATTAGGTGCGTTGCTGGGAAATGTTATTCACACAGGCAAAGAGCACTTTTATTTTGATCACAGCTGTTTAGAAGGCCCATGCTGATGTTAAAATGCTGGAGCCTTGGGTGGTTTCACTCTGAAGCACTTCTGTATTGTCCTGGTACTGGCAATTAATGCTATGCAATAAACTGATGCTTTTAATGAGAACAGATGTTCTTCCACACAGCCTCCTACCTACATTAAACCTTCAAATTTTTTCAAGTTCCTTTCTTGTGACAACAAACAAATAATATTGAATCAATAGCTAATGTGAGATTTACTTAATGGGGAATTAGAAAGCGGTTTTATGGTTTCTGCCAGCAAATTAGGAAGTAAAGAAATAGATTTTATCCAAGCAATGTGATTTCTCTTTTAAGTGAATTTACATATTTGGGTGACTAAGACACTTGGACTGTGTATGGAAGCCTTGGTCTCTTGCAAGATTTGTTAATGAAGAGGCTAGAAAGATATAAAATATGCTAGATGGATTGGACAGGAACCAGCTGATACATCTCCAAAGTTAAGAGAAAGCAGAAAATATCATTCTAGTGGCTCTCAACTGATGTCTTCTTGAACCAAGTTCATTAACACTTTTATCAGTGATCTGGAAGAAAAATGAAAGCCATGTTATATACAAAGATTGTCAGACAGCAAAGTTCGCCAAGGAGAGCAGGCTTCAGGCTAGGGAGCTGGACAGAGCTACAGCCTTGAGTGAAAAACAAGGAAACGTCTATCTCCAGTGTAGCAGCAAGGCTCCTGCCCTGCCCGAGCACCTTCCCTGGGAAAGGAAATCTGGCAGTGCATCAGCCCTCAGTCTGCCAGAGGACAACAAAACCTAGAGCAAGAAAAAGAAATTAGGCAGATGCAAGCTAAAGGGTAGATTTGCAACCTAGGACAATGAACCCCTGAAATTGCTTACTGAAGGTTGTGATCGACTTCCTATCACCCAAGACTTTCAAAGCACATAATTTCCTTATCTATTCTCCCACCTCCCAAAAAAAAAAAAAAAAGAGATACTTTACTTGATTCAGAGGACTTTTAGGTACTGTGTTACAAGGAAGATCAGGCAGGATGATCACAGTGGTGGTGGTTTTATAATCTATGAATATGTTTGATCAGAAAACAATTTTGAGAGAAGACAAACTCCTGAAAATCTTGCACTTATTTCATTTTGATTTATCAAAAAATAATTATTGGATATGTAAGAAATATGGAGGAAAGGCTAATTCACTCCTTTTAGAGGTATTTCTTCGGCAATTATAATATCATGTTAAATAAATGAACAGAAAACTTAGGCCCAAAATAGGAAGAAGCTCGTTAATACACTGATGGTCAACCTGCAAAATTCTCTACATTGTGGGCAAAACACAAAAATAGATGGTTAACTTTTTGGAAATAGATCCTAATAAAAGAAGAGCAGAAGACCCTGTGTTCATCTTTGCAATAAGCTGAACTTGCCTTAGGGCAGAGATCAATTTATAGAAGGTTTAAAAGAAATTTTTCCTGTAGGTAGCTTAGGAGGAGTGATGTGAGCTCCATTAATTCCTTGAGAGGCAGGAGAAGCCCACTTTAGTTCACTGGGAGCTTAGCCTAAGCCTGCTTTTTGAAAGACTCCGAGAGTTTTGTTAAGAATTTCAATCAGCTGAGTCCTCATACAGTTTTATATAGTGGTGCCCTTGATTTCTTTGTGATCCTGGTATTTTTGCAGCTAAAGGATGAGGGACTGCCCACAGGGAGCAAGGTTTGGCTTGGCACCTTCTGTTGTTGTCTTTGCCCGGAGCATCTAGCAGGAGGCCGCTGCTGGAGGTACGATGTCAGCTGTGATGTGATCTGGCACAGGTTTGACTGCTACGAATTCCCTTGGCTGTTGCCTCTCAGAGGCTATACCAGGAAAAAAAAAAACATGAAGTAAAGATCAGAGACAACTCTACTTACATGTTCAGCAGTACAGAGAGAATATCTTAATTATCTTTTGCTGTGAGATTAATCACACAGGACTGTTGTCCTTTCCAATTGCCTGTGAATTTAAAATAGTGCTTTCTCTTAGAAAATATTTCAAAGGAAAAGAAATTTCACATTACTCTACCTAGACAGGCCTGTCTTTGTCCTCCACATGGCATCACTCCTTCTTTTCCAGCAAAATGGCAGTAGAATGGATTGTGTTCTAGACACCCAGTTCACAAAACAGCCCATAGTGCCAGACAGACACCAGCATAAATTTCCAGTGTGGCTCGGGTGTGAATTCAAGTTACAATGTATTTTTTACAGTGTGAGTCTCAGGCTAAGTTAATTCCCAATTAATAGCTAAAAGCCAGCAAGAGAAAGCGTCAGTGGCTTTGAAGCAGGTGATGCTATCCCTGTAACATACCACAGAGAGGTACTGCTTACAGCAAGGTGGGTGGAAGTAAAGCCACTGCAGGTGTGTTTCCCAGTGAGGCCATAATCGGATAGGTGGACATAAAGAGAGGGCTCCCCTGTCCTGGGGAGGGAAAAAGGGTTCTGTGCTGGGGAGGACGGTGCTGCAGCTGAAAGAAAGATGTGCCTGTTTTCATCTGTGACGTTATCTTCATGCAATCAGCAGAACAAGGTTGTTGGCTCAAGTAATGAGGAAAGAAGTCTGTGTGCTTGAGGACTATACTGCATTTAGAGAGGGCAGAGGCTGTGGGACCAGAGTTTGCAAGCTTGCCAAGGAACAGAAGTGAGTTATTCGCAGGGATCTTAAAAAAAAAAAAAGTGAGTCTTAAAAGCAGGGTTTGTTTGTGTTTTGGAAGATGTTTTGGGGGTTTGCAGCATGAGCTGTCTTGGCTGGGACAGCTCTGAGCCCACTAACTTAACTGGTGTTTCACCCCTGAAATGGAAAAGTGCGTAAGATAAAGGAAACACAATGGAAAAGAGGGCGTGCTTTGAATATGGGAGAAGAGAGAACAGAAAGGGACATATTTCCTGAAGCTTTCAAATAATGTGTTCTCCTTTCTCCATAGCCAGTGAAGGTGAGCCTCTGTTTAGCTCTTTAGTTCTTTGTGTTTCCCCACTGGTTAGAGGTGAGTGCTATGTGCAAGGTAAAATGAATTGAGTGTGCTGTAATGCAGTCTATTTCTCTGGGTGCTCCACGAGAGAGACCTGTATCAACACTATCCAGTATAAAGCTTTTCTGTGCTGTCCACTGGAGCAATCCCTTTCCCATCCATTCTTCCTGCTGGAAGTCTCACTGGTGTACTGTGGTGGCTGTTTTTTCTAGCTTAAGAAGCAATTTGTAATTAGCTTTCCTCCACCATGCTCCCTCTCTGCCAAAACAAACTTGTCAATAAAAGCCTGATGTTTAGATGCAAAAAAGATGTACATTTAATTAAATGCAAAGTTGTTTTGTGAGAATGGAACATGTGAAGAAGCCACTAAAGAGCATCACACAGAGTGCAGAGCTGGAAAAAAATGTTTGAAGAAAAGAAACAGTGTGGATATTATGATTTCAAGCCACAAACATTGTAGCAGCGAGGCAAATTGTAAAGCAAGCAATTTCTGGATAGTTAAAAAAATAGCCGCTAGTTGCATCAAATTAAGCCCTGAGAAAAATCTTCATAAAACTTGAGAGTGCTGTGCTTGAGACGTACATACAGAGAAGCAAATCTGGTATGTGAGGTCCTGTGGGACTCCATGTGTGATGTGTGTTATGAGAAGGCTCGATTTCCAAGTCTTCGTTAGCTTTGCTAAACAAACACGCATTCTTGTTAAACATTTCTCCTGAGATGACAGCTATTGACAATACATCTTCCTGAAGCATATGACAGTTATCAAACAAATAGTTGACGCTTTGCAAAGTTTCCATTATTCTCTGGTTGCTGAAGAAGCTGGAGGGTAGAGAAGGACGATTGGCACTGGAAGCACTTTAGCAGTTAATGTTTTGGACAAAATTTGTTAAGTGTAGAAACTGCACTCAAATGTCTAAAGTGTTGATTCTATGGACACATCAGTTTGGGGCCTGCTGTTAAAGTCTGGGGAGATATACACTCTCTGGGAAAACCAGGCACATCAGCAGCAATTCTGTATCATAAAAGCTAACGTTAGGAGTCACGTTCATTTAAGCTTCTTGGGTGTTTCATGCACTTTTCATCCCGTGGTTCTAAAGGCAGACAATGCAGACTGGAGAAAGAAAGGGTTTCTCATTTCTGTACCATCTTCAAATGTGCAAACAAAAAGAGGCTCCATTTCCATCTCTGTATGGAGGAGGATGCTGTTGTGAAACTTGCACATGGTCTGAGCCTAACTCTGACGTGGTGTTTCATTAACCTGAAATCAGCACAGCCTGTGCACAACAGTGAGGACAATAAAGTTGATTTTCTTACTTTGAGAGAATCTTATAAAACATCTCAAAATTAAAGAAGCTTAAAATCCTCCTCAAAAATGAGAGAAAACATAAAACAGTCAACAATAAAAACAAATTGTTAAGAGAAGTTATTTGTAAAAAAAAACCCAAAACCAAAAACCAGACCAAATAACAACCACTGTGTTCATCTTCAGGTGGAGCACCTTAGTAAAACCATGGTCAACAACGTCTGTATGTGAAAATACATATCTCTAATGCTGAGGCAAACTTGTTTTTCAAGGAAAGCAGAATGAAAAGAGAAGCATTGGAACAAATTGTCTTTGGTCATATCAGCTAAAAATGCTATTTATGGAGCAGAGAAACATGCTGAATCACTTACTTAACTTACAATCTTTTATACTCGATTGTCTAAGCTGATATAAAGCCATGGGAAGCCTTCCTTTTTGCTTCTTTTTAGGCTGCAAATCAGAGCTGAAGATAAACAGCCTTCAAATTGCCTCTTGCTAAACACAAACAATTACAGTAAGATAGACAACAGTGTATGCATGAAAGTAGTTTAATACATGATGGTATACACAATCTATCAAAGGTGACTGTCTCAACACCATTTTCCATGACAACCAAAAACCTGAAAATGTTGTTGGTTCATTGCTATTTTTCATCAGTACTGTTGAAATGTTGGCTGGAAGGACCTCCAGAACCCCTGGCAGGGGTCCACTTCTGGTCCCCTGAGGCTGTGGGTTTGTCTGACCCTGTGTTTAAATATTAGTGAGGGGGATTTCGGTCTCACAAACTACCCTGCTCCAACAATGTATCCAATGATGTACCAAACAAGTCTATTATACCTTTTTAGTTATTATGTTTTTCTCTCTGCATTGCTTTTATCTCCTTTGCTGCCTCATAATGTGGTTAATCTTGTCACAATGACAGAGGTGATGAGGAATGGCTAATCTTACTCATTAAAACAACATCCCTTTATATACAGGGATGTTCTCCTTATAGCCCTTTTTACTCTCCCTCCTCCCTGGGAAGGCAAACCTATTTCAGTCAATCTCTCCTTGAAGCCTTTCGTGGTGCCTCAACTTTGTAATTTTGGCCTGCCTTCTAGTATCAGAGCCCATATCCAGGCCCACTGCCCCAGCTGAGACCTCAGAAGCCTTTGAAATAAATATTTCCAATGGCTGTCATAGGACAAAAGCGTTGTCCAGCCAAGGCTGGTTTTTTTCACTTTATGAAAAAAAATTCTCAAAGGTGACATGGTGCTGCTTGCTCAGTTTGAGGTGTGCTGTAATTACCAGGTGTTTTCAGCAATGCCACTGCTTACCCAGTCTGCGCATTTGAATCATTTTTCTTCCTGTTTCCAACAAACATGACAAGACTTTCCTGGGTGAAGCTGACATGTGGCTCGTGTGAGCCAAAACAATCTGGCTCTCACCTCCTCTTAATCTCTGCATTTTGCATCCTGGTTTACAACACACCAGCAGCTCTGGTGTTACTGGGAAATCAGGGCTGCCACGTGGGGAGGGCTGTGTGGGCTGCCTGGCCTGTGGCAGTGGTTTCCAGCTCTTGCTGACACTCAGTACAGCAGGAGCCGTAAGATGCAGAAAGCCTCAGCTGCCCTGTAGCACTGGAGCAGGGTGTTATTCCCCCTGCTTCCCCCTGACCCCAGATCCTGTCCAGGAGCCTACAGGCTGTGTGTGCACTGTGTGTGCAGCGGGTGCTCGGCTGTACTGGCCCTGTAATGCTCGGCTTTCTCCTCATTGTGTTGCTGTGTGCTGTGTGCCTCCATTCTGAACTGGTGCTAAGGACATCACCACTCTGTTTCCACACTGGTAGCTGCATTGACACATGCAAAGAAGCCACATTTCTCTCTCATTCTGCACCACAGACAGGACACAATGTGGTAAAAGGCAGATAACCACAAGAGAATTTTTTTCCTGTGGTCCAGAAATTAAACCACAGCTGCCAGTGGTTTTGCTGCAAGTACAGCAATTGCCAGGCAGGAGATTATGCCATGATATTGAGCTTGCACTCCAGCCTCCTCACTCAAGCTTTCTAGGAACATATTGCCAAAATTCCTTCAGTGTGGCTCCCTCCCCAGCCCTGGACACCCTTGTGCCATGTCTGTTATTACTGCAGAAGTTGCAGTGTCAGCCCTGTCCCACCCAGTCAGTCCTGATGCAACAATGGCTCAGTGTTTCAGGGCTGGGAAAAAGCTCTGGCTGCAGCTTCAGCCTGGTCAGGAACCCTAGAAGCACCTCGTCAAGTGCACCATCAGACACAGCTGGCTGGTGCTGAGGACCAACCATTACCCTGTACACAGAGACATGGAGTTATACACTGGCTTGGGTTGGAAGGGACCCTGAAAACCCTTTAGTTCCAAATCCCCTGCCATGGACAGGGACACCTTCCAGGAGACCAAGTTGCTCAAGACCTCATCCAGCCTGGTTTTCAACACTTCCAGGGATGGGGCAACCACAACTTCTCTGGGCAACCTGTTCCAGTGCCTCACCACCCTCACAGTAAAGAATTTCTTCCTGATATCTAATCTAAACGTGTTCTTTCAGATTAAAGCCACTCCCTCTTTTCCCATCACTTCATGCCCCTGAAAAAACTCCCTCTCCTGCTTTCTTGTAGACTCCCTTCAAGTACTGGAAGGCTGCTGTAAGGTCTTCCAGGAGACTTCACTTCTTTAGGTTGAAAAATCCCAACTCTCTCAGCCTGTCTTCATAAGAGATGTGCTCCAGCCCTCTGATCATCTTTGTGGACCTACTCCACACTTGCTTCAGCAGTTCCACGTCCTTCCTATACTGGGGAACCCAGAGCTGGACACAGTACTCGAGGCAAATACTGTGTCCACACTCACAAGAATGGAGTAGAGGGGGAGAATCACCTCTCCCAACCTGCTGGTCACACCTCTTTTGATGCAGCTCATGATAGGGTTGGCTCTCTGGGTGCATTCTGCAGTTTCTCTTGACTCTGGCTCTCATCCAATCCCCAGGACTGAATGTCTGCTTGTGGGCAGAGAAAATTAGATTGGGCTCTTGCAGCATGTGTTTTGACTTAGTTTTGCAAAGAAAAAAATCCAGTTTGGGATCTCTGGAACTGAAGCACAGTAAGCAAGGACCATGACAAAATTCAGAAGTACACTACAGAATGGAAACACAAATGTGAGCACACCTTAGATTGGCTCTTTTATGTATTTGCTTTGCCCAGGAGAAGCTGAGGCTCAGACAGAAGCTGGGAAACCTGACTCATTATAGTTACCTTGGAAAGGTTATTAGGTGTTAAGAGTGTGCTTCAACACTGCCTGTTAGCAAATGCTCATTAAGAAGCACTAACAGTGGCCAAAGACACAGCAAGTGGTGTGGAGTACAGAGGTTTTGGAGAAGGCCAGTGGAAAACCAAATATCCTATCTGAGGGAGAAGGGAGACATAGAAATGCCAATCTCACTGCCATTTTCAGTGAGAAACTAACTACAGGTAAAATCAAATGTCTTACAAAGTTTGTGTTTTTTCAGAACTGCTAATGCTTTCCTGAAAAAATGAATCCTAAAATAAATAATGTTTCTTGGAGTGTCAACATCAATCACCAGGTTTGGGTTCAACCAAGCACCAGTTTTGGATTCACCACTTCCTTCAGGAGACTGGTCAGCAGCTTGTGCTCTCTTAAGGAGTTATTTATTTCCAGGAATAATGAAAACATTTTATATGCTTGTCTTCGGGGGTCAGCATTAATGTGGACCCTGAAAACCTATCAGTAATTACAAGCTTCTAGCTCAGTTCATAGAGAAATGTCAGTGGCAAGTCCAAGATGTGGTGTTTATCCTCTCACAGTTTGACTTGAACTCTGGCAGCTAAGCAAACACTGCTTTCAAGTGGCAAAGCATTTGTAGCTATAATCAAATTATTTTAAAAGAGAGAGCATTTCACTGGCTATCAAGCTAAAACAGATTAGATTTTTTTTATGCCATTCGTTACCACATGTGCTACTTCTGATCTTACTGCAATAGAAAGAGAGAAAACTTATTTTTCTTTCTGCACAAGCATACATGAAATTTTATTACTTCTTTCAAAGACTGTTTTCCATCAGTTTTGGACATGCTGCTTTCTCCATTCCTCTATTCCCTTTTCATTCCTGCCTAAACCAGCACAAGACATACTGCTCAACTCAAAGTGAGCCACAGCATCACTACCAGCCCAGAGCCCCCAACGAGCAGGAGTGGCAGCAAAGGTCTGATGGCATCCAGGGCAGGATGTAGAGAGCAGCTTTTTGTCTGCCCACTGCTGAGGTGGTACCCAAGCCCCTCCCTGGCATCTGTGTCCCTGAGCCAAGCCTGCAGCCCTGAGCAGCTAGGAGATGCTGATTCTTGTCAGCTTAGGTTCTTTGACACTCAAAGCGTTTTTATGACCAATCTGCCATCTATTAGCATAAGTGGAGAAATAAAAAAAAGGGATCTGGTCCTGCTGTTCTCTCAGGAAAGCACAGTAGATGAATGTGCCAGGTAGCATGAAAGGATCTCTCTATACTCACAAAACTACCCTGGGAACCTCATCCTCAAGTCTCTGCAGTGCCCACCTGCTAAATACACGTCCTCTGTGTATCAGGTGTGCATCCCCCAAAAATCCTGGCCTGCTGTGATGGGGACTGTTGCCCCTTGTCCTTTCTGGATGTCGCTGATTCCACCACCTGAGAAACCATGAAGTCTGAGCACAGAGCAGGGTGGCTCTGTGCCATGGGCTGAACCAACAGAGGACGAAAAGGCCATCTCTGCCCCCAGAAAACTAAAACTCTGACAAGGAGCAGCATAAAGGGAAAGGCACAGAGGGGCCAAAGGTGGGCCATGTCCCCTGCTCTGTCTCCCCCTCCTCTGCCCCCACCAAAATCTTGCTGAGTAGTGTTCCAGTGAGAGGTTAGGGACCAGGGCAGGAATAGCTCCTCAAGGTCTTCATCACCTCTTTGCATGGCAACTTTTATAAAGAAATGGTTTAATGCTAAAAAGCAAAGAAAGAAGCCAAAAATATGTCTCATTTTCTGCATTTCATGATTGAAATCTTAAACATTATGAGCATGAGATTTGCCAAACATGGGTCTCAGCTTTGTTATACAAAGTAAAATGTCTGGAATCTTGTAATCTTGCATTGAGCTAATTTCAAAAGATACAGTTTAAAATTTGTTTCAAATCCTTTTGTGCTATTTAAACTTATTAAATATAGATAGTGATGTTTTAAACAGAAAATTAAGTAAAACATCAGCAGGAGATTTAGCCTGATTGCTGTGCATGCTTAAAAGAAAGTGCTCCGCATGTTTAAAGGAAAAACACACTTAGGCACTGTGACATTCAGTTTTTAAGAAACCCAGTTTAATTATATTTTCCCTAATTAAGGATTTCATTATAGGGGATCACATGATTTAATTATATCAATACCCCAAAGACCTGATTGTGAACATAAAATGTGGATTAAAAGGATGCCTCATCACTTAATTACCTGCTAGATTGGAACAGATCCATGTTGTAGGTCAAAAGGGACATAAAATGCAGGCTTCTGCCTCCCTCTTTGTTGTGTGTGAAGGGCTCTGTGCGTGGGGAGAGAAGGAGGGGGGATCACTCTTATATCTGTACTGGGAGTGATAATTGTGTGTGAGCAGTTTTCTAAGCATATATTGAAATGGATGGATGGATGGATGGATGGATGGATGGATAAATAGATAGATAGATACAGATAGATTTAAAATTATTAATAGCTTTTAAATTTTGAGCAAGTCTGTGGTGGAGGTGAGCTGCATATTTCAGCTTACAGTCTAATGGATGCCTGTGTATTTCTTCTCAAAATATAAGGTCTTTTCTTTCAGAAGGAAAATGTCAAGTAGTGGGAAATCCTAGGCTGGGCTTTAGACCATCCCAAGGTGAGCAGATGGATACCCAGTGCTGTGGCAGGGACTGGGGCTGTCTCTCCCTGCATCCAGTCAGCATGAGGTCCCTGGAGTGGCTGCACTTCTGGAGGTTCCCTGCCATGGGGCTGATCTGGGGGATGGAGAGGATGAAATCTTTTGGGACATCAGTATAAAGCCGAGGGACAAATGTTAACCTGCCCAAACCTTGCTTACCATACACCTCTCTTCCCCACCCTGTAACCAGCTCCCAACAGCTGCTCCCAGGAGGAGGCTTTGGCAGGGAGCACTGAGCACATGAAGGTGGAAAACCTGCATCACTCACTATGGTATAGCTTTTTTTCTGTCATTTGAAATGCCTTCCCACCTCCCACAACCCTTACAAGCTCCTACCTAGCAAAGCTAGAAATCTGGCCCTTGTACCCAATGCTCCCAAAGTACAGAGCAAATTCTGTCAGCAAGAAAAGGTCCCACGGGGGCCAAGTGCAGTTTTTTCAGGGCCCATGGCAGCATTGCACGCTGTGGCCTGAGCTTGTTGCAAGCCACCTACAACATAGCTTTCTAACAGGGTTGAAGGGTTGCAGGATATCCACAAAAGGTTATGGTTTTCTCCTCCAACATGCCATAAAAAGGAAAATTCCTTTCAGTTCAGCCCCAGCAGGTATCCTGCTTTTTCCCAGTACCCTCAGGGCCAGCAGGCTCTGGTAGGTACACATGGGGCAGCAGGTCCATAGTTACATTGCTGCTTCAAACACTGCATTGTCCCAAAAGCCAGCTTTGCCTGTATCCAATCCCCACTCTGATGTGGAGAATGACTCTTGAAAGAAATACTTCAAGGCCACCAGCAGGGCTGGTCTAGAAACAGAGGGCAGAGTTCTCCTTTTCCTAGGAAAGATATCCTCAGGCACATGGGAGCAGGCGATCCCTTAAGCAACGGGACAGCCTTCAAAGTGTCCCTTTGCTCTCTGGGGCCAGCCTGGTGGCTGAAGCACATTCTCAGATGTCGTCCTGCAAACGCTGCTGCAGTGGTGGTGTTACTGCCTGGTACAAGATAAGAAACCAAATCCTGTGCCCAGTTTGGGTAGCAAGGCTAGGTAAGAATGAGGTGTCTTGAAACTGCTGCTAACAGCTGATGCTGATACAGCCCAGGTCCTTTCTGTGGCTCTTCCAAAGGCAGCAGGGAGGATACACAACTGGATGGTCCAGCTTTCAGGGCTATTCCAAACCAAGCAGCTCTGACACCTCATCACAGGAATGAGAAAGATCTGCACCCCACAGCAAGGCCAGCAGCTTGGATACTGCCGGCCCAGTAGATAGTGCCAGCCTGTCCCTCCACTGCTTGGCACAGCCACCCTGCCCTACCTGGCCCCTGGGCACAGCCACTCTGGACATGGCCACTCTGACCTGCCTGCCTCTGGGCAGATCCTGGAGGAGGCTTTGGGCACACACTGGGATAATGTGCCAGGGCCCTGAGAAGCGAGGGAGCACATTTGACATTATTTTCTGCAAGTGATACAGTGCTACGGGATGAAGACAGGTTTCTTTTACTTTGATATGATCTCATTTTCCTAGGCAGGGAAATGCCCCAGTGACAGTATTGCTGCAGATGGCATCACAAAGCCCCGGATGGCACCAACAGAGTTGGCACAGTCAGATTATCATGTTCGAGTTTGTGTCTGTCTTTTCTTTTTTCCCTGCTTTGCTGTACTAATAGAATTTCTATTACCATACAAGCCTCAGTCAGCTCCTTCAAAAGGACAGAGACTAACATAAAAAGTAAATTTCATTATCACTGGCAAAAAGGATGGGTCACAGGAAAACCTAAATGATGCTAGTTTATCTTTTTAATTCTTTCTTTTTTTTCTCCCTCCCTCTCTCTCTCTCTCTCATCTGGGCTTAAAGGGAGACTGGAATTGAAGTTGCAGGGTCTCCAGGGCAGTATTGCAGAGCAGTGCTGCTTAATGGGGCAGCTGGTGGAGAGAGCTGAGCACATGTTTCCTTTGCAGTTTTCATCTTCATACTTCACAGGGCCTAGGGACTGATTGATGGAATTCTTTTTTTTTTTTTTTTAACATAGCTTTCTTGAGGCCTAGAGGCTGCCACACTGAACATATGTCCACATATTCCCTTGGGCAGTATTTAAATGTGTGCATCCATGTGACTGTATTTGTTTAGTGTGTGCTCCCACTGATCTAATGGGACCTTTCCCATGACCCATTGCTTCCCTAAGTTTGCCACTTGCTGCTGTCAGCCGAGAGAGGCTTTAACTTGGATGGCTGTAGCTGTAAATGAATGGGACTTTTTTTCCCTTTCAGTCCTTTCGACTGAACCCTCTTGCTGATGGATCATCTAATGCAGTTTAGTTGAGAACCCTTCCTCGTGCTGTTAAAAAAAGCCAAACCTAAACAGACCCCATCTGTTGCAATCCTATGTCTATTTATGTGAATGCAAAATTTGTCGGGCTGCTTTCTGCTTGTTAATAAGCCATCCTCTGGGAACAAAATCCATTCTTGGAAAATGCCCAGTAAGATGTGCATTGCTTGCTATACTGGATACCTCTAATGCTAAAATCTCCTGGGAACAAGAATAGCAGTGGTTGCACATGGCACTTGCTTTCCTTCAAGGAGGCACTGTACAATTCTGCGTGGTATTTATTGTCCCCCAGGTGGGCAACTCCGTGAGGCACAAATTGGAATAAAACTATCTTTGAGACATTTCCAGCATACACAACCTGCTTGAGTAACACCCAACACTGCTCAGAGGAGGAGACTAGAAGCAGATTATTTACATTTCCCACTGTAGCAGCTTTGTGCAAAAGCCTGATTATATCCTACCTTTGCTCTGTCTTTCTTTGTCAGCAAAAAGCCTGAAAAGCTTCACAGAATGACACAAGTAAAGGAGGTATTCGAATGGGTTCAGAAACTGTGGCTGACTAAAAGAGTTAAAAACTATATAAATATTCCACAAGTAGCCTTTGCACATATTTAAGGCAGTGCTAGGAAATACCATAATGTATGCAAAATATAGAGAGAATATAAATCCAAAACAGAATAATTATATTGTCTGCTAGAGCTCTTGTTCAAGAATGGAGCTTTCCTGCCCAGCACCATCCCTGCCCTAAAGACCTTAAGGGAAACATTGGAGGACTGAGAGCTGTGAGGAGCTGCCCTCACCTCCCAAGGTGAGGTGTGCCAAGCTGCACATGGAATTCCCCTCCTCCAGTCCTCTGGCAAATGCCCACAGTGTTACACCACACCAAATCCTGCTCAAGGTGAGGCTGAGAGCAAACCTTCCATCTCTGTGCCATAGGCAGGGGCATGGGTTGGGCTACTTTTTCCAGCACTCTCCACAGGAGTCATACCAGGAGCCAAGTACAGCATTTGGGAATTCACTACAGACTTTCAAATGTCACTTGTGAATCTAAATTCAGCTATCTCTTTTAGCTTGACTTAGGTTGGGGACAAAACCAGCTGAAGAATAGGAGTAAATATACAAAATGTAGAGTGTTTGTTAAACATTGTATTTTCTATTAAATAAAGAATAGTTTTACCAGCAATATCAGTGGGAAATATATCATGGACTGAGAAACAACACCAGAGAACTCAGTCATCCTAAGCGTAAACTGACTTTCCTTAGAAAAATTATTTACTAAAAAAAAAGTAAAAAAAAATGCAGCCTTCAAGTTATCTCAGGGGCTGACAAATGCCTACATGTTGTTATATGTATGGTGAGTGCTACTGTAAGAGATGGTGTCATGCGATCCTGTGTTCACTTATTAATCACTGGTGGTTTTGTCACTTTCAAAAGAAACTGTAAGGTGATGGATTATCTTATTTACCCCTTCCAAGGAAATATTTATTTTCAAGTTGGTTTTTAGCCTTGGTTTCGTTAATCTCCTGAGCAGTGCTTCTGCTGGAAAATACTTTGGAAATGGGTAACTAGTTTAGCATCCTGGTTTCGCTAAAATTTTATGGTTTGTTTTGGTATTTTTAATTCTTTGTTCCTAGGATACTGACCCCAGGAGTTTAGCGGGCACTGTTGTATGTACAGGGTACATGTCACCACCAGTCCACAGCCTTCAAGGAGTCAGGGCTGGTTGGAGATGCCAGTGGTATTGTGTACTTTGGAAACTGTTACTCAGAAAACCTTAAAGGTACTTTCCAAATAGAGCTATAATGTCCTCATGAGGCAGGAAGAAAAGTTTGACCATCTATACCCTAGCTGGATTTTCCAGTCTACAACTCAGCAAAAGAAACAAAGCAGGGCCTCCTGCTGGTTGTAAAATAAGATGAGTTGGTAGCATGAAAAAGGAAACAGACTTAAACCTTCAGTATGTTCTGCAGTGATTTGTTCAGTCAAAATGACACCATAAAATAAGGAAATTACTAATTTCATGAATACTTTAACCCTTGTTGTTAAATCTGGATGGTTGCTTAAAAAGTTGGCTACCTAAACTTTGATGTCTAAAAGTTGATTAGTTAGGTAAAACCTGTCTCCTATAAGTCCCTGTTGTTTGTGTTAATGACAGTAATGAAGCTTCAACTCTTGCTTGCCTCTTGTATGAACCATTCCATTATCTGGTACCACCTTATCCAATTTAGATTTTTAATGTAGAAGCAACATGAAGTTCTTTCCCAATACATCAGAGCCTCAAGATTATTTTATAAAAATCATAGTGAACGGAGGGATCTTGGTCACTCCTTTGACAAACCTTGAATCTATCTGGGCTTCTTACTGTAGTAGCTACTGCTGAATAGCTTTTTTAATCACCCTTGAAAAAGAAAACAGTTCTGGTTTAGAAATTCATATATCATCTGACTTTTCGCCAAAGTAATCCACATTTTATTAATATAGGATGATGAAAAATATTGCAATTAAGGTTCTAAGTTTTTACAAGCAGTCTTCTCAATAGCTTGGATTGTGAAGGAAAAAATACTTTTTCAGCAGCTAGAAAAGCAGCTACCTTTTTAATTTAAATAACATTCACTTCCTCATCTTGCACCAAATTGTTTCTGGTGCTTTTTCGTTTGTACAACAAATAGCACTTTTCAAATGAAGCAACACCATATGTACTGGATGTGGAGAGGTGCTGGGGATGCTGTGAGAGCTGATTCTGAGATGAAGAACTGACCTACTTGTGGGTACCTGCACCCTACCCCATGAGTCCTCCACTGCTACTCACCAGGGGCACTCCTGGTCTTACAGACCCTATGTTAGCCTTGCCTTTCAAGTGTATTTTTTTCACTGTCACATGGCAATCATCAGTTTTCATTCACGTTTTCTGATCTATTAAAAATGTGGTTCCATCCCATTTTCCTTGACTTTACCTACATGGATTTCATTTGGACACTTAAATTCATCCAGGACCACTAATTTTTAACTCTTTTGATAACCTGAAATCTAGCCTGTGGAATTGAACACAACTGGGATGTGAAAGCACAAGGATCAGTCAGTGCTGCTGGACTCTACATCAGTCTCTGATGGGATGTTTCTGTAATTCTGCCATATTTATTTTGTGTGATGACGTCTGTGCAGTGGTCAGCAAGATCAGAAATAACCCTTTCTTAGGCATTTGTTTGGGTGCCAAGTGAAATTTACCTTTTCTCAAGTCCATTTCTTTTGAGTCCATCTCAGAAATTGGATGTCCTTTGCTGGTAGCTGCTATGACCCCTCTGTTCACTGCCCATAGCCATCTCCTTCCTCTCTTCTGAACTTGCCAGTCATTTTGGTAGCCTTGATTTTGCATCCCAGCTCTATCGTTGGTGCCTCTGTCTAAACTGAGGAGGGATTCATAAACACTACGTGGTCACTGTAGAGCAGGGTAAGACCCAACTGCTAAACTCAAATCCCAGTTTCATCAGAAAGTGGCTTGCTAAGAGTTGTGAAGCGCTCCATTGCAGAGCACTACAATTTAGTTCAGATGAAACTGGCGTGAACTTCTTTTGGCTTTCTGTGAGAAATGGTCAGAAACGGTTTCTTCTGACACTGAGAAAGCCTGCTTTCCCCTCAGTAGAGGATAATTTTGCTCTGTTTTTGCAAAGTGAAATACAAAGTATAATGTGAGTGCTGAATGTAACAAGGCAAGTAAAGTACCTCCTCTGTGCTGAAAGTCTCAGCAGGAGTGTTGTATCCAGGCTGGGGCACCACACTTCAAGAGAGTGTGGACCAACTGGAATCAGTCCAGGAATAGTGATGAGAGAGCTTAAAAACATAACCTATGAAAGAAGGCTGAAACAACTGAGGTTGTTTAGAAGAAAGACTGGACTGAGAGGAGATGCAATAACATAAATGCAGTTATGTAAGTGATTGCTGCAAAGAGGCAGGAAATAAACTCTTTTCTGTATCGACTGTGGACTGGAAAAGAAAAATGGGCTGTAGTGGAGAACTGCAGATACAGACTTGACTTTCTGGTGGAGCACTGGGCTGAATTTGTGGGACACTATCTGAGCAGTGGGGAAAGGGGGAAATCCATGGCTTGGATTGTCCCTCACCAGTGTAGTCCTTACCTGTAGATGTAACATGTTTGACCAAGAGCAGAGAAGGAGCTTGAGGCTGGAAGGAATGATGACAATCAGGCCAGCTGTGGGGAGAAACAAAATGTTTGTTTGGACAATTTGCATCTGTTGCTTTTTTTAACCGGATAAGAGAGTACACTATGTAATATACACACACCAGCCTCACTTACCGACAGAGACTTAAAATATTTATATCACAGACAAACAATGCCAAGGAACTCCCCTACAAATGCAGTGATTTGATAAACACAGTACTGTAATGTAGCATTTATCTTTATTATATATAATCAGCTGCTGCTTTTACTTGGGTAGAAATAATGTCAAACTGAGCCAAGGTAAGATGGGAAGGTTGGAAGGTTCCCATTTCCCTAGTCACAGACATACACACCTTTTTGGCTTTTGCTAGTACATATGGGCTTTAAGACTGTGTGAGGCACAGCAAAGAACTTCCTGTTGTGGCCCCACAAAGGACTCTGCATCTCACAGACCTCTTGAGGTCTCACACAGCAGATAGCTCCTCTCCTCAGTCTCCATCAATCTCATGGAATAAGTATCTTCCACAACACCAATGAATAAACACGTATGCATGTATCTAGGCAAAAGATGCACATTGCTTCCCAAGCAAAGGTCAGCAAGACATCTATTTGAAAACATAGATTACATCTACATAAAGATTTTTATACTGGGTAGAGGGTACCAGATCCTCAGACAAACCCAGCTCAGTGCTCAGGGCTCACTGCCATGCTCCATACAACATAAAAAAAAAAAAAAAAAAAAAAAAAAAGTGACAGTGACTTTATTGACAGTTCCTAATCTCCTGATAATCCTAATCCCATGATAATACGATATAAATCATTGATGGAATGATTGGCTGAGTGAACTGTCTATCACAGGTGCTTCTTCTCCCTGAGCACAATGCTGTTACTCCATGTACACAGGAAAAATCCCAAACATAAGAATTGGAGAGATGGCCATTTTTCAAGGGTATTTACATTCTCTCTAATGGAGGCATATTTTCATATGCTCATGAATGTGATCCAGTCTGAAACTTTATCTTTTTTCTGTAGCAATATTTCTGTGTTCTTCCACCTTCATGTAAAGTAGGGAATTGCCCCAAAGAGCATTTAATCAAGAAACCACAGTTTTAAATGAAGCTTTGCTTCTGAAGAAAGAACTTCACAAATTGCTCGAAGGTCAGAGTAGGAGTTGGCCTATACTTTGCAGACTTGTGAAAACATGATGCCAGCAGGCTCCGAGAGTGGTACGAACAGTGTTTGTGCAGTTCGAAGATGCAAATGGATGTAAACACACAAACATTACACATATGGAAAACTTTCTCCTCGGGCAACATGATGGCAGAACTGGAGTCATTAGCAGATGTTGTTCCATGTGACTTTATCCCAGCTCACAGTGGCATCACCACAGTGATGCCTCATCACCGGAGTTCTGCCGCCTCCATACCCAACTGACCCCCCTATTAATACACCCGAATTGGACTGGCCTGCATGATCTTTAGTTCCTTACAAGACGGGGTTGGGCTTTTCATTTCCCTTCTGAGTGAACATTCACCTAGACAGCAACTATTTTCATGTCAAAGCAAGGATACAGCTGCCTAAATGGACATTGCCAGGGACAGCATCTGCTAAATAAGACTGAATGCTTCACAAGCATAGGCGCCAGTGTAATCTCATCACAAATTATCTTAATTGAAAGCAGAATAGCCTCCTCCTGAAGAGTCGTTTACTTGCTCTTACCTGATCTGTTGGGAAAGTACCTGGCTGTGGTGCCTCCCAGTATTGGGACAATGAGATCTCTGCAGTGAGAGAAGGGATGTTTCGGGCAGTACATGGGTTATATGAATTTACGAACCACTCAGGAATAAGTGAACTTCTTGAGGAGAGCACTAACAAGCATTCTCAAGGTTCTCAGATGAAGGTCATAAGTGGTCTTTCCACCAGTCTCTGGTGAGTGCCCATAACAGTGTCTGTATGTCACCTGGGTCTGGAAGACTTATGACAATGAGGTGTGAAATATGTCCTAAGTAACACCTTTGGAGAAGTGTTGGGGTGGCTTTTCCAGGCTGTGCTGACAGAGTGGGACTAATGTGCTTCTCAGAGCATAGCACAAGAGTGGTCCCTCAGATGTCAGGCAGCAAGGGAACATAGACCTATGCTTCCTTCCAGAGTAGACAAGGACGTGCAGGGTTAGGGATGAGAGAACGCTGCATGCAGCACCCTGGGGGGACTGCAGAGCAACCTGCACCTTCTGCAGACACAGGTCTCTACTGTTCAGGACACATTCACAGTGCTCCTCAGTGAAGCTTCTGGCAGCAACATGAAAGTGTTATCAGGAAGCTTAAGGAAAATAGCATTGTGTCAAAACTACAGTGCCAAGCCTTCTGCAAAGCCCAGGTGCTGTTCAGCAATAGAGGAGCTACAAGATAGCCTGTTTAAGAATTTATTTTCTTTTTCCCCAATGTCCTGGCTACCTGAAAAGTCCCTCCTGACTCCTGGCTTTTCCTTGGAGGAGCCTTGGAACATCCAAACAGGTAACAGGGAAGCCAACAAGGAGTGCCTTTTTCTACAGAGTCTAAGACCAGAACTGGACACCTTACACACGGCAAAGCAAGGCCACTGAACCAGAGAAAACTCATCCTGGCTCACCAGAGAGATGTCTAGGGATCACTGCTATAACCATCATCCATGGTCACAGGCAGGACAGAGGGAGTCAGTAGGGCAACTGTGGGGCAAGTTCTTGCTGGAACAAGGCATTTGACCCCCATTGGCAGCTATCAGTAAGTATCTCAGATACTGTGTGGTGAGAAGAGGCACAGCCACTGCTTAACGGAGCAGTGACTCTATAAAAGGGATGTCTTGGAGGCCAGAACACTGTGCAGGTGTATCAGGTGCTGGGTAGCTCCCAAAGACAAATGAATTAGTCATCTTCTCTTCTGCTTCATGCCTACAGGCATGAAAGTGATAGCGCTGCAGCAGGGTTGTAGCTCCTCAAACCCGTGTTGTGATCGTGGGTGTCAATGAACGTGTTAGAATGGAGACGGGAGTACTTTCAAGGAACTGCATGATAGAGGACAGGGATGTGGGGGCAGCCAGCAGTGCAGCAGGAGCAGAGACAGCTGTCCAAAAGCTTGGAGCCCCCAAGGCACATTCACACATTGGCAGAGCACAGGCGGGCAATTACACTCGCCCCGAAAAACCTTCATCTGCTGTTTGGTGTTTTTATTAGAAGTCCATTGTCATGTCTCAGCAAATCGTGGGCTGTGCCTCATCAAGGCAAAAATGTGTTTCTTCCTCCTTTCTTATTTTGATGTATTTCACTTCCATATAATGTCCAGAGGGATAATTTAGTCTGTTCAAATGCCTTATTGAGGAAGGACTGCATTGTTCTTCCAGCCTTTGCATCGCATCGGAATGTGCCTCTTCCTGAGTGCCCCTGTGCATGGCCAGCCCATGATAAAGCCAAGGCTGCTTTTCTCTCATTGTTTCTCCTTGCCTTTGCCTTTCTCTCCCCAGCTTCATTTGTCCGGATACTAATTTGTGTTTATAACAAGAAGTGGTTCCCGCACCTCCCCTTTGTTGCTTAATTGAAGGGAAACTGAGCAACAGGTGGATCTCAGGAAATATCATTAGTCTCTTTCAATTGTTTTTGGCACTTCTTTGAAAGAGAAGTTCAGCTCAATGCAACTGGCTGTTCGCTGTTTCCAGGCTAATTACTGCAGGACCCAAATGAGGAACATATTTGAACAAGTCTAATTTAAAGAAGGTGAGCTGCTCATCCAGCTTGGTATAATTTACAGGCTTAGAGTTGCACAAGCAGTTAAGGACTTTGATGAAGCTGTGTCTTATAACCAAACCTATAAAGAAAATAAAAACCTTGAGTATTGCATAGCATAGAAGTACCATTGGTGCACAGAAACACAGCCAGCCATGACCCAGTGTGTTCATGTTTATGTAAGGGCTCCCTTTTAACCTATTCTTTTGTTCACAGAGAATAGAAAGAGTGTATAAGGACAAAAGTATTGTGGTATGTTTGATTTTGAGAGGTGCTTGTCAGTGGAGCCTGTAACTGGAAAAGAAAAGCTGACCAGGGAGACTTCTTCCTCAGCTCCTTGGCTCAGAAAACTGAAAAGTCACAGACAAGGGAGAAGGTTGCTAAAGAAAACAAGCAGCATGATCCTTCAGCATGTGGTTTTAGCCCAGCAATTCCCAGTAGGACAAAAGAGGCAAAATCTCACAGTGTGCTCCTTCTATCCCTTTGTAGACAGAGCTCTGATTTCTGCTATTTTTAAAACCAGAACCCTGGGGGAATATTTCACCATTGAAAATCAGCCAAATGCATTAACAAAGTGCTCCACCTGTTACAAGAATGCAGGCAAAGGGCTGGATGATGGCAGCTCTTACTTGATGGTCAGCAATCAGGATATTCCTTACATGTGATATACTGTGATTTTTGACCAGCTGAAAATCTTGCCATCTGCTTTGTATTTCAAGGCTTGAACAACCAGGCAGGTCAGAGGAAAAGAAGAAAAATGATAACATCTTTAATTTCAAAGGTAATTAAAGAAGATGGTAGGTACACAGAACCTAAGAATGCAAAATGTAATTTAAATGTAACTGGCTTAGTGATACTGAGCTCTCACCATTGTCTGAAATGTAGCTGCTGCTTGTTTCTTTCCACTGAGAAACTGAGAAGCTCAGCATAGAAATCTTCTGACACGCAATGTGTCATGGGCTGTTTGGAGCAGGAGTAATCAGCGGGTGTTGACAGCAGTAGGGCAAGAAGTGGTACAGCAAAAACACACACACACTCAACTACAAAAGCTGGGAAAGACAAGAACAGTGAAATCATCATTAAACAAGCTTTTCTCCCCTTGACATGGGAACAGGGATGCAAGTAGAAAAGCCTTGGCTTTTCAGCAATGCCTTTATGGATTTATAACTGTAAATACCCCCTTTTATAAAGGATGTATTTAGGAAGCAAAATGGTTCCCTTTTCGTGAATGATCTGTTTTACAGGGCTTAAAAATATGTCAAGGTTTGCTGCAGTAAATCCTCCTCATGCTGTAACTGAGTAATGTAAGCAACTTGGGTTGCCTTTTAAACAATTCCCAGTGTGTGGCATGGCCAGTGCAGTTTGAAATGCCTCTGTCTATCTAAACAGAAACAGATGTTTGAACAGCAGAGCTGTGCAGAAGTAATTCTTCAAACAGTAGATTAAAACATCTGTCAGGACCATTGGATGGGACCAGACAAGCAGCAGCAGCGTCAGCTGGGACTGCCAGTCACTTCTACCTTACCCTGGAGGTGGAAAGGAAATGATGGGGGAATTCTGTCTGGTCTTTGCATGTGACACCCTCTTATTTTGCCATGTTTCTCCAGCCATTCAGAAGATTACAGACCCGTCTGTGCAGAATAGCTCACAATCCCTCGCAGCATTGCCTTCTGTAACGGAGGTCTTCTAGGTTTTCACTTTTCCTGTTAATGCCTTTTTCTGCCACTGCTGGCAGTCAGTATGAAAGCTGTGAAGTGTTGGTGACATGCCAGGTTACCGCATTTTACAGTTATTTCCATCTGTCCTTCATGTTTCAGCATTTGACCAGTTTAGTGGCATTGCAAACAAATTCTTCAGGCCTCACTGGGTCAAATAGATGACAGCCGACTAATCTCCTGCAACTTGCCCGCAGGAGCTGTGCCACAGGCAGTGTATTCATTTCCAGCTGAGCAAGAGGCCAAACCAAACCCTTGGATTAACACCTCTTTTGCACTCACCCCCACCCCAAAATCAGAGCCAAGAAAGTGATACAGAGTCAAGAAATTGTTCCAATGTTTTTCGTGAATCAAGTCAAAGCTCTGAATCCTAACAGCCCCTGAAGGATACCATTTTTACAGTCTGGATCTGAAATCTTAGTCTTGAATCCACCCTCTGTTTCCAGCCCAGATTTATTCATCTTGTTTTAACATCCAGAGGAATAAGGGGGGACAGCCCTACCCCCCAGACTGCTCATTTTGGGGTGGAGCTGCTATGGCTGCACTCCCAGCACCTTCCTCTTTTGAGCAAGCTCCTTCTGTGCACTCCTGAATCAAGGTTGGGACCAGGTCTGCCACCCCGGCTCCCCAGGAAGACCCTCACCACCATGAGGTGCCAATGCTGGGACAAGCAGCACGGAGTCCCCTGTGAAACTGGTGGAGCTCTCCCTTCCCCACACGCAAGTTGCTCTCCCGTCTCATCTGTCCCCAGCAGTCATTAATTGTGGGCTATAGCGGCAGCAGATTACCTCACGACAGCCTGGCAGATGTGCTCTTGCTGAATAAATAAACTCATTTATACGGCTGTAATGACTGTTGCTTCTGTGCTCTCATCATGAAAACTCCAGCCTATCTACAGCAGTTTATAAACAAAGCTGCTTTGCCTTTATGGAAAAGCAATTTGTGGCTGAGGAGCCTCAGCAGTGACTCGTGCCAAAGAGAGCTGAGGCCATTTCTCAGGGAACAGGTGTCCACATCATTAAAGCCACCACTCCCCCTGGCATTAATTGCCGTCCCTGTTGGCACACCGAGAAAAGAAATTGGGGTTTGTCTGGGCCATGAAGATCAGCTTCCCGACTCCCTCCTTCAAGGTAGCTACTCTGCCTGCGGCATAGCTGAGGCAGGGAGAAAGCTCAAGTGCTCTGTGGTGGATGGACTCAGTCTCTGGTGGTGGGGGCAGGGAGCACTGGGAAACTGGCACACACTGGAGAAACAAAAGCATTCATGGGGAGAGAGAAGGAAACTGTTTATTAGATGGAGCAAGTTCATTAACTTCCCCCTTCCCCTCTTTATTTATTTTAACTGTCTCCTTGCTTCATCTCTTCTCCTGTGTTTCTTCCCTTGCTTCCTTCCATGCTACATTTTTATTGCAGAAAGGAAAAGAAGCTTCACCCTGTAGTTTCTTCAGCTGCTTGCAGCCTTAGAGCAATACACTGTAACTAAAAGCACACCAAGCCCCAAAAAACAGCAAAGCACAAGCATGAACCCTGCAGAAATTGAGGGCTGCTGAGCAAACTTCTCAGTTGGGTGGGATTCTCTCTCATCCATCTGAATCGCTGGAGGTGACCCCATCTGTCCTGCTTGTGCCCCCACCAGGGTACTTTCCTCCACCTCTGTGGCCCAAGTAGCCGTGTGAGCCATGAGCACAGAGATAACTGGAAACTGGAGTGAATGGCACATCTTCCCTGCAGACGGCTGTGGTTAGCACCACACACATGGTGCCCTGGGGAGGAGAGTCACACCACAGAACCGCCGTGTGGTTGCAGTGACTTCACCCCACTAATTATGGCAAGGCAGGAACATGCTGGCAGCATTTAGGGGTTTAGGTTATAGCCACACTACAAGGTAAACAGGCTGTGAGTGATGTTTTAGTTTATAACCAAAGACAGGATGACTGTCTTAGTTAAATGCACTGGTAGCCTTGAGTTAGGGGATTTCGGGCATGGATGGGAGCTGGGTTAAAGTAAGCCAGGGTTCGTCCTGAAATACAGCTCTCCAAGAGGTTGCATTGCTCTCTGAGCGAGATTATTCTCAAATCCCCATTAAGCCACAGAAACAAATGTTTTCACAAGCAGTCAGGACATTGCTGCTCCAACAAATTCAGCCATGAGTGTAAGGCCTGGGGAATATGACTGTGAAGACAAGGGAGCAGCAAGAAACATTTCCAGGACTGGAGCTAGGAGAGCCATCCTCAGCAGCTGCTGGCCATCCATCTGCCTTACACTGCCTGTGTCCCCACAGTCCCTGTGGGTCATTAGCAGGGCACTGCTGTTTGTCAGCCCAGCTCTGTGCAGTGGCTGCTCAGAGGTCGAGGCCAGTCCAGCTCTGCTCGCACACACCAGTGTGGGGCCGGGGCTTGCTGCCTCCTCCCTACCCTCGCCTGCAGCCATGCCTGGCACCTGCCATGCCTATGGTGGGCAGCTGCCTAAAGCATCAGGGATAATTGCCTCCCACTCTCCATGGATTATCTTTAGCGCTGGGCAGCAGTGACAGGGCAAACACTGCCATGGGCTTGCAGCAAGCCCAACAGCATCAGCATGCACCCACCCAGGGCAAGGTCGCCCAAGCATCCTTTCCAGTTCTGACATTGCTGAGGGGGACAGAGAAAAAGAGTTAGGGACTGGAATGGCTTTTAGGGACAAACCCAGCAAGTGGTATTTTGCCTTCGATTAACTCTGCTGGTTTTACTCTCTGCAGAGTTAATTACAAATCAGTTTAATTGTTCTCTCGCTTGATAACTTTCTAATCTCTCAGAGACTCACTGCACAGCAGGCTGTAAGGTTATATTTTATCACTTCTCTTTCCATTAATCCCACTGTGTTAGTCTGTGGTCTGCTTCCTCCCTCTCTCCCCAGAACATTAACAATTAAATTGATTAAAACCAACTTCAGCAATGGCTCTGTTGAGAACCTTCCCTCTGCTCCCCGCCAGCCACAATGGCTGTCACACTGTTGGGTCACAAGAGGCGACTTCTCTGCCCCCCATACCTTCCCTCCCCATTACACCACCAAGCAAGGCAGAAAAATTGTGCAGTGACACATGAGTATGCAGAGAAGTGAGGGAGAGGAATGAAAAAATCACTCTGAGGAATGTGCCTTTAAAGAAAAATTTAAAAAGGAAACAAACCCTGGCAATCTGCAAGACAATTTTAAAAGCACCCCAAGTCTGCCAGGAATTCGATCTTGGACACCTTCCTACAGTCATCACTGACAGGCATTTTCCCATCACCTCTACCTTTTTGATCAGATCACTCAGTGCAGTATTAGCAGCTGCCTTTTTTGCTGTTCTTACATCTCTGGATGCTGGATGTAACACAGGGGTGAGAGGGAAAGTGTTTTGATCATTCTCTTACCTTTCCTGGGTTGCAACACGCAACAGCATGCAGGTCACACATCATATTCAGGATACAGAGGATCTGGGAGCCCTGCAAATTTTCCTAGGCATAGTTTGTTCTACCTCTGATAACAAATGCTATTGGCTCAATGTAAGAAAGATTCTTATTTCTTTATAAAAGCAACCAATGCTGAGTTCTCCCACAATGTCTTCAAACCAAGCCCCAAATCACTGCTCGTTGTTCTTAATGTCCCCATAGCTCATGATTGTGCTCCATACTTAAATTTGAATGTAGTTTGGTACTCTGGACTTAATTTCCAAGTCTACTAAAATCCTTCCCTCAAAACTTAATCTATGACAACATATCCTCCTTGGATTGTTCATGGGTCTTTCATGGGGACAGAAATATCAGGTACACTAAAAGTGCCATGTTTCAGAAATTTTCTGGTTCAACTGTTTGAACAGAATTGTTTTCTCACATATGCTTTTGTCTCTGGTAGGACATGTCCTATATTCTCTAGATATGTTTTGTTTTCTTTGTTTTACTGGGTATATCCATCTCTTACTGAGATTGGTTCTGTTTCTGCAGTCAGGGACATCCTAGGGTTAGGAATCTTATCACAAAAATACTCCAAAGAACTGCACTCCCTCAAGAGAGGATAAGAAGAGTTTGTTTCAAGCCCATCAAGGCATTTCCAGGCAAGAGTAATATCCAGAAACCCCGTGACCAGATGATTTTGCAGGATACCCAACCACCACCAACCTTCCCCTGCCCAAACAGCCTAAACTAGGCTGGCTGAACAGTTCCAGAGTGGGGAATGCTGTATGTCACCTGGCCCGAGGTGCTCTGTCAGATGAGATCAATGGCTCCATTTGTTAGCATCAGATAACATTAATTAACACCAGACATGCATTTGTTTGTCTTTCACCCTAAATAAGTGTATGATCACAGAACAAGGTTGCTGTGTGCTGCAGACATGGGACAGGAAGGCAGATCCTGCTATATGGCATGTGGAAGGTAAGTGCGGGCAGTGCAAAGCAGAGAACCATAAAACCTTTGTCCATGAGGTCGTTGTTATGGCCATAAAATCACTTAATGGCACATTGGCATCAGGAAAGACTTGTACAACAGAAGCTATGTGTCCAATGCATTAATGTGAAACCTTTTTGCCCTGGAGAGCTCTCTAAACTTTCTTACTAAATGATCGTAAGAAACCCTTCAGACTGCCTTGTCAGTGAGTCTGACAACATTTTGCTGGTTGGCAATTGCTTACGTATGTAGGCTGCAGTATCTTGCCAATGCCTTTTTCTTTAAAAGCTAGTATGATATTTTAACCACACTTTTCAGTCAAGTAAGTAATTTAAATGGGCACTTGACCCTAGAATATGCCAGATCAGAACTGTCACATGCTTTTGGGAAATCTGGAAAGAGATCCCAGCCTCATAAGTCATCACAATAATTGTAAGGGGTAAAAACCAGACCATACTGACTTAATCACTCCTGAAATTTGTAGCTACGTTTGGATCTGAACTCTCACTGAGATTTTCAGTGGCGTTAGATGGCTTGTTTTCCAAAGATGCATTTCTCAGCATTTCTGTGAATCAGGCCTGAAATCAGACGCTAATTTAACACACAGACACAATTCACCCCAAACCACCAATAGTTTTGGAAAATATAAATTTCCACTTCATTATCAAAGCATCAGACAATAAGCATTTGCCAACCTTCTCAGAAAGAGAACATGTCATAATAGCAAAAATTGCTTTCTTAAATGTTACTTGTATTTTTTAGAGTGACACTTTCATTTTTCTAGTACTTCAAAGTTTGGAGAAAATGCCTATGTCATTAGTAAACCATGAGGGAATTCAAAATCTGTGGAAGTCACTGAATTAACTTGAAAATCTTTTATTCCGTCAAAAAAAAAAAAAAAAAAGCAGTGGGATTGGTTACCTATCAGCTTCCACTTAACTTCTGTACCACATCAAGTAGTGTATATATTATATCTTAGACCACATCTGTGTTTTCATACCTGGGGGACAGTCTCCCAAACTCAGTGCAGCACTAAGCCCACCCAAATGACTCTTTTCTGGTTGAGATTTGGGCACTAGCTGTCCTCCTCTGACAGTTTTTTTTGCCACTGTGCCCCTTGCACAGCTGGAGGTGGCCAAGACACCAGGGTATATTGTGCTGCATATTGAGCAGTATTGAGCAGTAGATCTGAATGGGAAAATACAGATTAGTTCATTGTAAATTACTCATATGTCTAGTCAATCTGATGGAGTTATATTTCATGGGCTTGTTCACAAAGTGGTTTGGGGGATTTTTTTTGACAGACTGCATTTTTGATTGGTCTCTGGTGACAGCTTCAGTGACTGTGAAGATGGGAACATCAGCTTGAAGTTCTTGTCACTGTTCCAGACCAGACCATGCTGTGTGCCAATATCAGCGAAGTAATCCTGGGAGCAGTGTGAGCCATCTTCTATCTCTCTGAATTCAGCAACACTTCACCTTGTAAACCACAACTTCTTAGAAAAAATGAACCATGAAATGTCCAAAGTGACCTTTAGAGTATCAGTTACCATTCATGGACAATGAAAACGTAGTAACACATTTATCTGCTAAAAGCTGTGTCTCTTTACTTCATGTTTAAAACTGTAGTTTCCATCCTATCTTAGGGACTGGTCTTCATATTTCTGCTCTGACTGTAAAGGATTGTGTTATTCTTAAAATAATCTTGTTGCTATTTAAAGAATGGTGGTGTGCGAAAATTCAAAACCCTGAAGAACTTCTGCAGTGAAGGACATGGAACTGAGGGGAAGAATGCTTGGAAGGGGAAGGTGAGGAAGCAGACAATTCCAGGGAAGCTGACCATCAACAACACTTTTCTCATGCAGTTTGGACTAAGTGATAATTATGGTTGTTCTGCATCCCAGAGGAGTACATTAATCATCTGCATGTGGCAGCACACAGCTGAAACTGCTGCCTGACATCCTGAGCTTTCAGCTGTTAAAATTTTCTGCATAGCCTATATGCCATCCTGTGATTAAAGAAAAGAGATTTCAGCATGGCATTAGCAGCCATGGTAGCCACCTTCAGCCCTGGCAGGAATACTTAAGGGAAAGAATCTGAAAAAATGTCCCTGAAAATGTACCTTCATGGAATTGTTTTGTGAGAAAATACATTTTGGGCTGGCTGGCCAATGCAAATGTCAATGAGTAAATATTTCTCATGGTGAGTATCAAGACAGGAGTATTTTTGTACTTTAACTGTTTTTAATTTTTTTTTCTGTCCACCTCTATTAAAAGATAGTGGTATAAGTCCAGAATAGACCCATGGGTGTTTACTCAGCTACACTGATTTAAAACTTAAGTAGCAGAAATGGAATGGTACTGAGCAGCACAGCCCTGAGGCAGTGAGATTTCATGGCCCCCTAAGCCACCAGAAACAAAATCTTCATTCACAGCAGCAGTGACTTTTCATTTCCTTGAAATGAAAAGTCACTGTTGGTGTAAACAAGATGTTTTCATGCCTCCCATGTCTATGGAGGGCAGAGTCAGGCATGGCTGCTGCTTTCACTACCTATCTCATGGCAAGACCTGAGGGAAACACTTGAGTAAATGTAAAGCTCTTCTTCAAATCCCTCCTTGGCTGGTTGCAGGGTGTTTAACTCTGCTCCCACAACTTTGCTGTGCCATGTCCTGGTGTGTCTCTCCAGAGGCATCTCTGTTTAAGTGGCTGCCAAAACGATCCTTGTCTACATTTTTAGGCCATAGACAATTTTGAGGGCAGCGGCTTACATTAGCAACAGAGGAGGACAAGCTTGATTGTTACCTCTTTATTTTCCTCAATTGTCACTGTGGAGGGAGAGGAGGAGAGAGAAAAATGTTGCCTTCCTTTGTCATTTGTCATGTTAAGTTTTACTTGTCTCTGAGGATTATGAACTGAGGATTGCCTCCTCTCTTTGTGCTTCGCATGTGCCTGCTTTTACACAGGTCAGGTTGTGCATTCATTCCTTTGTAAGCACTCTGTGACGCACAAAAGCCAAAAAGGGAAAGAAAAAATCCCCACCCACTCTGAGACAGACTATTGAACTTTGTTTTCCAATTACCTAACAAATTGCTGACTAAGGACAGGATAGGGCGGTGGAAATATAAGACCTAAAGGCACTGTACATTCCTCATCTGTAATGACCAGAAAAAGTGGGTGTTTGTTGGTGGTTTTAGCCAATTTGCAATTTATCTTGGTTTTAGCCCAAGCAGGATTGAAACCAAGACAAACATTCTTTGATGTAATCTAATTGTGACTAAGACCGTTTGCATAAAGCTTTCACAGCTAGGATAGGAAGAGGAAAAAGACCTTGAAAGCATTCCAGTGGAAAAGTCATGTGCACCAGGCTTTCAGCTGTACCAATGGCGCCCAACAGCCCATTGTTTTAGTTGTGGCTTCAATTAATACCTGACAGCAAATGAATTAAGGCCCTGCTGAAGTCATGTATTCGTTTATTCTTGTTTTGGTTCCAATCATGTTTGCACAATGATAGCTTCAGGTGAATAACTAATGGGGGAAATGCCCTTCCCCTGTTCCTATTCCCACTCTCTTCCAAAAATATATTTAATAATCTAGGTTAAATTCTCTCCAAATACGTTAGCCTGACCAGGCTAGCCTCACAAATTAATGAAACTTCACATTGTTGGCGAGGCTGAAAACAGTCTGGGGAGGACCGCCACAGGTCCTGAAGTTCTGCAATGCATTAGAAGCAGGGCCTAGTTTTTCTCATTACACAGATCTGTGGGTCTCACTCTTCTGGGGTTATCTCAAAAGCAGGATCAATGATCCCAGCTGGATTTACCAGCAAGGGGTGCATTTTAAAGATAGTGGAGGTTTTTCTTCACCAGCTGCCCTTGGCCCAGTGTGTGGAGAGACCAGGCTCTAAGGTCAGTGAGGAAAAGCAAAACTAAGAAATATTCTGTTCTGGGGAATACTGAAGACACAGCAAAGTCATTACTCAAGCATAAGCAGGAAATACACAGGAGATGGAAGCAGAGTCAGAAGCAGAAAGGTTGTTAGGGTAAGTAGAAATGTTCTTTCTCATAACGTGTTAATAGCAACAGTCTTTGGTTATTACCAACAATTCTTGGCTGTTATTAACCACAGCCCTTGTCTCCACAGCAATCTGTCTCTCAGTGTTTGATACATACACATTAAACACACATTAGCGCTCTATCTTCTGGGCTTCTGCAGGAGAAAAGCTGAGATGGGTGGCCTTGTTCAGCCTCAAGAAGAGACGACTGAGAGGGGACCTCATCAATGTGCATAAATATATAAAGGGAGATTGCCAAGAGGATGCAGCCAGGCTCTTCTTGGTGATGCTGAACAATAGGACAAGAGGCAATGGGCAGAAACTGATGCACAGGAAATTCCACCTGAATATGAGGAAGAACTGCTTCACTGTGCAGGTGACTGAGCACTGGAGCAGATTGTCCAGAGAGGTTGTGGAATCTCCCTCACTGGAGATGTTCAAGAAATCTGAACACAATCCTGTGTCAGGTGTTCTAGGATGACCCTGCTTGAGCAGGGAAGTTGGACCAGATCACCTCCCGTGGTCCTCTTCATTCTGACCTATTCTGTGATTCTGTGATTCTGTGAAAGGCATGTATGCATCAATGTGGTTCGTAGCCTACTTCTGCAGGTGTCCATGTATGCGGCAGCAAGGTCAGGTTTAATTCTGATTCCTCTTTCCCATAAAACCTGTCATCTCTTAATTATAGCAGCTTATTTCTAAAAAAAGTCAGAGCAAAGGATTTTATTTTTTTGTGTCACAGGATTGAGAACATGGTAACAGATTACAATTGTGCTTGTTGCTGTAACGTATTTGCTGTTAGCAATCCATTATGGTTTATTTCCCAGTCTCTAAACACAGACACCTTCAAATTTTCTCTAGGGACTGTGGCTAGTATGGTTCAATAAGCAATTTCTCAATTAGGTGCTGTAATTCAGCTTTCAAATTGGGCTGAAAATTTGTCAATCCAGGCATAAAATATGCTCTTCTGAGCTTTATGTTTAATAATAATGAAAAAATCCAGTGGTATTTTACACTCCTATCAAAATACCCTTTCCTCCACGACTGTTTGAGTCATAATTTGCAAGGCAGCAGCTGTAATTTCCCTAAGAAAGCATCTATATGTGCCTATCACTCCATAATGCTTGAAAAAAATGAATTAAAACAAAAATATTAAGAGTTTAAAACCCATTCACACTATTTAGAGGTGGATAGCTCTGTAATGAACAGGTGGTATTCTGTCTACAGGACAGAAATATGTCTTAACTAGGCTGCTAAATTTTACATTTCAATATACAGCAAGAGATTTGAGTTGTGATGGTGCCTTCTTTTTTTTAATTTCTTCCATATCCAAGGTAATAACCTGATTTTGAATTTCATTCAGAAATTCATTCTCTTTGCCTTCTTTATGGAGACCTACAGATAGATGAATTATTTCCCTGGCAATGGCTTGTTAACCAGATGGTAACGCAAGGAGGGTGTGTAACAGGATATCGAGATCTCCTCATTCTCAGTTCTTAAGTCATTGTGAGATAAGCCCATAACAGGCTCAGTGATTAGTTCAGGAGAATTTCTCTGGGAACCAGGAGATTGATTTTGGAAACACCATGTCCTCTTGGTCAATCAAAGTGACGACTGAGAGACAGTATCTTAACAGCACTGAACATTACAACCCCAAAGAAATGCAACAGTAATTGAATGCAAGGGATTTTCTATGTGTTACTGTTCTTGTAACATTCTCAGCAAATTCTGAAAAGCTGCTAGTTTTTGGAATAATGCCTTTATAGATTAATGCTGCTGATTAATAAGAGCTGTTATTTATGGTGAAAATCACACAACTGCTGGGTCTAAAGGCTTCTTTGGGGCTGAAAGCTTTCTGTACAGAAAGTTGTTGTTGGGAAACAAGGGACTGGTGTGTTACTGTAAAGGATAGGTTGTAAAAGGGATGCTTTAAAGGGGCCCAATATGGTTTGGATTGCAGCCAAGGTCTTGCATAACAGGATGCCTCATAAAAGAAAGGCTTAGAGGGGTATGGTTAAAAGACAGACGTTTCTTTTGAGCAGAGATGTGCCAACGGGAGGATCACTGACAAATCTTTGTTCACTACTATGTGTGCATATAATTAAAAAATGTTGGTGTTTGCAGCCGTTCCCAGACGATGTTGACTGGTTTAGAAAGTCACAATTTTAAAAAATTCAAAATAGACAAGGACGCAACAAACGCAATTCAGCCAGGGGTATTTTTTGTGGGTAAGTAGGTCAGATTTTAATGCCCCTCACAGAGCAGAAGCAGGAATGCCCCCCAAACCTTGTGATCAGGTGTGCAGCTAGACAAGAATGCAAATCTGGGTCAACTCTCTTGCAAAGGCACAGGGCAGCACGATTCCCAGCCTTGGGTATCAGACCAGAGTTCACAGGCAGCCACTTGCATCTAAGAGACAAGCTGGGATGCTGCTAGGTTGGTAACAGAGGCTTCATTGAAAGATAGAGAAAATTGTCTTTGTAATGACAACAGAGGGAAACTTTTAACTCCAACCTAATTGCCTGGGAAGTATTTGCATTTTCCTGCAAATTTAGAGCCTGCTAGTAGTACTGTAGAGCAAGCTCCGTCAAGACACCATATATGGCTCCTTTCTGTATCTAGAGGAAATACTTGATGTTGTCCTGTTGTTCTCCAGAAACCACCCCACACACACATGACACTAGTCCTAGCACCAGGACTCAGGAGCTGAGGAAAGGCTGCATCAGAGGAAATGTTAACACAATCTCTTTATGATTTCTTCCCACAACCATTATAATACTTTGTCTTGAATCTACTGCTGGTTTTAGTGGAATATACTAAGGCTTAGGGGAAGGTGTCCCAGCCCATGGCAGGGGGTTTGGAATGAGATGATATTTGAGGTCCTTTCCAACCCAAGCCTGTGTATAACTCCATGATTCTGTGTACAGGGCAAGTGGTTGGATCCTCAGCAATCCTCAGCACCAGCCAGCTGTGTCTGATGGTGCACTTGATGAAGTGCCTCTGGGGCTCTTGATGAGGCTGAAACTGCCTTCAGCCTCAGTCTGGGATGTATAGTGACTTGTATCTTCCATGCCAGAGGAGCCTGGTGAGCAAAGCAGGCAACAGAATTGACATTTTCCATTACATTTCTGGCTTAATACAGTTGATGGGACAAATGACTGGGTAATGTGCCTTGCCGGTGGTCTATTTCCTTCTTTCACCAGTCAGGGAAGCCCTGAGGAGGTGGGGAAGAGCAACTTCTGCAGCGGATATACCTGTGGTCAGGACCTGTGCTATGCCTCCCACTGCTATGAATCATAGAATCAGAATCATAGAAGGATTTTGTTTAGAAGGGACCTTACAGATCACCTAGTTCTAAGTCTCCTGCAGTGGACAGGGACACCTTTCACTAGACCAGGTTGCTCAGAGCCCCACCCAACCAGGCCTTCAATGCTTCCAGGGATGGGTCTTCCGCAAATTCTCAGGGCAATCCTCTATTTCCTAAAAACTACTGAGAACAGTTTGACATCTGCCTGAGAGGAGCAAGTCATAACCTCATCGACATTGTGTTTACTTTTTCTGCCTGAGAAGAAATCAGTTGTGAACCTAAGAAGAAGAAATTGTCATCAATATTCTAGGTCCATACCCAGCATGGATCTTCTGTGTGTGAGTGTAACATGGACAGAGCACAAGATCTTCTCTGGGGTAATTCCTCCCTCAATTTTAGTGTTGTAAATATAAACACAAAGTAGGTGTCCTTTCAGCATCCTGCTCCACATTTACACTGTCAAGAGTGAGACAAACATGTGGTCATGTCCAGACATGTCATCAGTTACCAGTGTGTTGTCACGAAATAAAAATGCAACTGCAGTTTTCCAGTATTGTACAGTTTTTCGTCTACGTGTGCTACCGGGTGCATCAAAGGAGATGAAAAGGCAGGGCTCCAGCTTTAGACTGAGAAGAGGTTTGCTGAGATATTGCAAGAAGCAATTCAGGTTGTTGACCTCTCATGTTCTTGTTTTGGTTCTGAAAGCAGAAAAGGTTCCTCTGTGCTCCAGGATGCAGTGGCAACCCTTTGATAGAGTAAATCAGTACTTAACAGGTACAAAAACATTGCCATATGCTGAGAATAGCATGAACCTAGTCTTTAAAGAGCGCTCCTACTTAATACCAGCTTCTTTTGTTTAACTATGGAAATGCTTATATTTTAGCAATTGTACCACAGTATGATAAACATACTTTTTCTATGCAATATTCTTCCAGAATAGGGTGCTCCCATGCTGTTGATTCTGGGGTGACATTTTTAACTGAACAGCAAACCCAGTATTCAAGTACTTGATGAAATAACAATGTGTGATGGACATGAAGAGTTTATTGGGCACTGCAGTAGGAAGGAGAAAGCACAATAGCTGAGTAGTCAGACCTGATAGAAAGACTGGAAGCCAAATAGCCACCAATAAACATTTTCAGACCTAGCAATGAGTCCTTCCCAGTCAGACATCTGAACACCAATCTAAATGAGTCCTGGATCCACACATTGCAATTCCCCACCTTATGTAAAGTAATTGCGCACTGCAATTACCCTGCCTTTAATATATTGGGTCCTGAAGCTAATCTTACTGATGTGTCATTTCTTTGCATGCAATAGGTTCAAATTCCAGATTAAAACAAAGCAAAACAAAAAGTGGAACTTGTAAAGAGTATCAAGAGGAGAAGGAGATCCACTCTGGAGTTTATGTCAGTGGAATCAGAGATCAGAATGTTATCACGCAATATATCTGCCAATGTTTTGATGTAGGCATGCTATTGTATACCACCGCTTTCATTCCACCAGAGAGATTAAAAGTAAAATAAACTCAAAACTTGCCCCAACACAAAATGTAACTAAAATTCTGGCATCACCATATGCTTCTTCTTTGCTTTTTCATGTATATATTTGTGTATAGTTTGGAAAGTAACCATAGCATATTCTAGCAGGAGTCAGACAGGTCAATCTCTGTGAATTCAAGATAAAGCTGCATGCCTTGAAAAAAAAGCCAGGTCTGGAGACCAGGCTTGAGATAAACAGCCATCTGAAAGATAATAGATTTGCCTGACATTGTTGTATCCAGTAAATCATAACAAAACTTCAGAACACTGGAGAAAGGCCAGGAATCGGTGACTTACATTATTGTTTTATTATCACATTTTGGAAAGGTAAAACTAATAGCACTGTTTACTTTAACTAATATTAAGTAATTCTTAACTCATGGCTGCCCAAAAGTATCCTGCTCGAGACCACAATCAACTCACTTTCCAGCTGTGCTAAGAAAACAACCTTCCAGCTATGTCAAAGGAGAAGGGAATGGGAAAGAAGGGAAACAGCATTTGGGAGGGCAACATACACCTGCTTGGGCTTCATTTCAATCTCACTCTTTTATCCTTTTGCTGTAATGGAGTGATTCCTCTAGAAGAGTTTTGCCATGTTAAAAATGAATATAAATGATGCTGCAAGGAAAATAAAAAAGGCAACTGTTTTCATAGCTGTATTTCAGACCCTTTCAATGATGTAAAGCCGTGTTTGCCACAGGCTTTTTCCCAACAAGTGCCTGGTGAGCACATGCAGAATCAGCAGTGGTTGATGTGAAGCAGTGAGTGCACACGCAGGAGTGAAGTACAAGCTGTGATACACAGGACTTCTTTCTGGGGCAGAGGCAGACAGAGCTTACCTACCTGTGGTTTCTGGTTTGCTTGCTTGGTTTCTCTGAAGATATTGAGCAGCCTGGAGAGGAGGCAGCTGACAGCATTTGGTGCATACACAAATGACATGGAAAACAGAGACTTGAACAAAGCAGGTGCCCATGTAGAAGGCCTCTGCCTGGTTTCTTGCTGTCAAACCACTCTCAATTCAGCCACCTTTTAGAAGTAACCCCATAAAAAAGGGACCAAGGCAACTTACTGGGGGGTGTGGATGTTCTGCCACAGGCAGACACTTTGAAGGATTCAGATTGTTCACATAACACTGCCTTGGATGCTAGTGAGGTGGCGCCTCCTTCGTGGGAGCTCTACATCTCTGGCCAAGCTGCCCTGTGGTTATATACACCTTCCCCACAGCAAACATCAGAGGACAAAACTTGTCTCTTGAATTCATTGCATAATGGGAATAGGAAGAGTGACTAATTCTTGAGTGCTGATATTAGTGTGTATCTAAACTCCTAACTAACAAACTGTAAATAGCTCTAGTAGGTTTGTGTCTAAACCTCTAATGAGCAGACTGTAAATATTTACTTGGAGTTTCTTGTTTTTCAGGGGTAGACAAAACTCTCTGCAAACCACATAGTCTTTAACCACGCTTTTGTTCTGATATCTTGTTTTAAAACATTTTCTTCAAGGAGATACTGGAAGGGTTTGAAGGAAGCTGCTGTGTTAGTTCACAGGGTCAAAGTCAGAGGTGAGCTGTGAGTTAACTCTCTGAAGCTCAAATCTTACAGAGCTGTTAACAGCTGCTTTGTCCATACAGGATGAGATTCCCTCTACAGGACCTCTGAAAGAAGCAGGACTGAACCCTGCACACCATCCTCACTGGTGGGATATGAACCAGCACAGACAGAGATCCAGTTAGGGTTCTGTGAAAAACAAGCTACTTCTGCCCATTTCATCACCAAGCTCATATCAAACTGTGCCTTTTAGAAAGTTCCCATTTGATTCTCATTTTGCTGAAATTCTCCCTCTCATTTTGAGCCCTCTGTGTTTCCATTTTTCACTTGAAGAAAGAGCACCAAAATGCCAGGGAAAAGGCTATTCTCACAAAATTTCAAACCTAAGAGCAGTGGTTTGGAAATCTTACTGGGTGTACTCTGGGTGTTACTCTCTTGTGAGACTCTTGGCTGGCAAAATTAGAGAAGCCCACAATTTATGCTAATTCAATGAAATAAATGTGTTTGTGTCAATTTCATCCTTTAAAGGTAAAAAAGAAGGCAATATGTGTTGGATTTTAAGGGTCTTTTCAATCCTAAATGATTCTATTAAGTGTTTCTCCTAATAAAAATTTAGAGTGATGTTACTTGTCTTTGCAATGGGCAATGACTCAGTTCTCAGGTTTTCACTTCTTTAGGAACTTGACCCTTTTTGCAGCACTTTACCAAGGGTAGACTTGATCTCTAAGAGCAGCAGAAATCTCTGACCACAACTATGGAGAACTTATTTGTCTATTTGCAACCTGTTGACAGCCCCAGACTTCACACTAAAAGTACTTGCCTTGCTCACAACAATTACATCAACCAAGTGTGGGCATGAATGCTGTCTGGCTTAGGGGATCGCAGGACCCAGAGCCTGAACACAGCACTTCAGAGTCGCTTCTGTACTTCACTTGAACATCCCTGTAAGAAAGATCAGGACAAGCTTTTTAGCAGACTGTTGCAATGGAGCATGGGGTAGTGGTTTCAAACTAAAAGAGGGTAGGTTTAGATTAGATCCAAGGAAGAAACTTTTGGCAATGTAGATGGCAAAACACTAGAACAAGTGGGTACAGAACAGGTAGCCCAGAGAGGTGGTGGATACCCCATTCCTGTAATTAATCAGCACAACCAATGACTCAAAGGGAGCTAAAATGATTCACACAGCTGAGCAGTTGGCCCATTGTACCAAATAAGTGTTATGCTCTTGATGTAAGTGGGCAAAGGGCCATGCCTGAGGAAGGCAGTCTTCTCTGAACTGTGTGCAGGCTGTGTAGGCTGTGATGCTCCAGACACCGTCACCGTGATGAGCCCAACAGCCTCCAGTATCTCTGGAGCTCCAGGGCAATAAGGGTGTAGGCCAACATCCCATGGAAGTAAGCACTCACAGCAGGCTTTACTGCAGTTTTCCTGAAACAGTGTTGGATTAGTGGTGACTCAGACACACACTGTTATTTGCGTTACTGATAGCAAACAAAACTGATGATTTAGTCATCTGTCTGTATAAAAATAGAGCCCTGGGTAAGCAGCAGTACTCCTTGAACAGGCTCTCACGGCAGGGAAGGATTTTCTGGCTCCTAAATGAGAAATCAAGTCTTTATCCAGTAGAGTGACAGGGTAGGTGGTCTATTGAAATCCTACCTTATGGCTTTGGATAAATAGGGAAGCTGGGCTACACAGACACTTAGTCCAACAAGTTAATCTTTCAGAGATTTCTCTTAGGGTGGCTTGGCAGATTTTCACTCTTCACCTCAAAATGTTCCTCTTGTGCTTTTGTCAGGAATCAAACATGCATCACTTTTAAGAGACCCAGCCTTTTCAATTTCCAAATGAGGTGTTACCTGCAATAGGTAGCTTTTTTCAAGATGATTGTGTGTGCTCTTTACAGCTCTATTTCCATGAGCTGAAAGGAAATCTCACTGAGATTTCCTCCCTCTTTGACTTGGCAGTGAAGGACAGAGGGCAAGTGGTTCTCAGGACAGTGTGTCTCAGGCTTGTCCTGTTTCTAGAGGTGTGCTGGTGTCAGGGGTGGCCTGTGATGGGAGGTCATACATTGTCCTGGCCCTTCCTTTGCACGCCAAACTCCTCAGGCCTCTCTGGCTACCATCAGGATTCCATGCTGAAAAAAAAACCATTTTGGATGCCCAGGATAAGCTGCCTCTTGGGTATCCACACCTAGGGATTCTTAAGGCAAAATGCAGAAGATTTTTCTAAAATTTTAGCCATATTTCCTGCTCCTTACAGCACATAGGTGTGTGCACACACCTATGCACTTGTGTGTGCTTGTGTGTACAGGATCCTGCACAAAAGTCCTGCTTCTTTACAGACTATGGTTGATGATATTCTCATGCTGAAATTATTGATATCATCTGACCTGATGAAGTAATCTGGTCTTCAGGAGATTTCTGCCCCAGTACAAGTAAGAATGGCTATTTTTTGACATGTTATTTGTAGATTAAAGTTAAACTGGAAAAGGAGGACATTCTAAGCAAATATTCAATGTTTGGTATCCAGGCATTTCGGATGTCACTTTATGGATGGAAACTGAAATGTATAACCTGATGCAATTCAAAATTTTACAAATAAAACCTCCAGATTTATTGCAAGGAATCCTTCACCACACACTGGTGAGATCTCAGTGTTCATTACTGAGAGATTCATAGCAGGAATGTTATGACAAAAGTAAAGCTGTGACACAGCATTGGCCCAAAAGGACCTTCTAAACATTTCACTGAAAATGTAACTGTTTGGCAAACACCACACACAAATAATTAGACACTACTGAGGGTCCCTGTTGTCTTTTTCAACTATGAATTCTCTTCTGTGTGCTTGGCTGACCACAAGATAAACTCTTTCACCTTCATTCTCCAAATCTGTACTTCATGCAGATGATTTTAAATGAAAGTTTTCCTGTGAAGTGTTTAGACTGATTCAGACTAATCTCCATTACTCCATTACTGTGAAGGAAAATTAAGAAATAAAGACAGAAAGTTATTCCATTTAGAAAATCAGCTACTTCAGTCTGCTGATGCAGTAACCTTTTGTTCTTAAGACATAACAGGCACATAAGTATAGTAAAGAGAGCAACTCTGTAGCTTCAGCTCTCCTGTTTCTTATGCTTTGTGAGGTGGGAGAAGTGGTTGGGATTTACAACATCAATGAGATGGGTTAAAGCATGTTTGGGTGGTCTCAGTCGTGGTCATTCAGAAACAAGACTGAGATATATATAGTCCAATGTCTCCCACAAGACCAGCACTCCTCATTGGGCCACATTTTGGATCACACCCTGTTGCAAGATCTCTGACTGACCCAGAAGAAGACTTCTGCACGTTGGAAAAGTGGCACATCAGAGTCAAGATCTTCCTTGAAGAAGTGGGAGAAGAGTTTTAGTTTAAGGGATTTGCCTTCAAACGTGGGAGTTACTGAAAGAAACACGTCAGTCTCTAGTGAGGTTTAAAAGAGGCACCTGTTTAACAACAGGGCAGAACTTGGTGACCTTAATCAAAAATGGAAAGGCAATTGAAGACAGCTTGGCCTCATTTACTACCTCCACACAAATATTGACATTAAATGAACTAAAAGACTAACATTAATCAACAGAAGGTAAAATGGCCCTTTTCAGATGAAGCTTGGAAAAAGATGAGAAGTGGGCATGATCATGCAAAGGATATGAGATATGGCCCAGTGCTAAGTTTCACTACCAGCTGGATGGTTGTATGAGGAGACATGGTGGGACATGCTGAGCAGGAAGGCAAGGATGTCTCTGCAGCCTCCAACATCAGATCATAAGAATGACCCTGCCAGATACGGTCAGAGGTCTATTTTCACAGCCTCTGCTTACACATACCTTTGAGATTTACAGATGCAGAAACATTATTTTTGTGCTCAAGCTCCAGGTATGAATATATTCCTACAAGTGGGAGTCTTTCCAAAATGTCTGACAGAGTCAGGAGGAATTGGCCAGTCCTTTGGGACTAAACTGACAGATCATGCTGCAACCCTGGCTGCCTCCTCCGCTCCAAACAGGAGCTAAAACATCTGCACAAACTCTGCACCTTTTTGTTTCCAGAGGCTGTGAGGGTCCATTGAGTGGGGTAAGTTAACAATTGACTCTGCTGTACACACTGGGTTGTTTTTGTTGATGTAAGTCATTGAGACACAGTTTTTGGTGTGAAAGTGATTGCTGGGGGCAGAGCACTTCCATGCTGGGTATTCCTATTGGTGCCTGGGCAGTGCTGGATTTAAGAATCAATTATTCATCCAATCTGTCGTGGATTACAGTTATATTCAGTGACTAATTGTGTGTGCTTTGGTCATCCTTCCTCTCCATTAATGTGTTCCTGATAATTAAGGACCCTGAGAAGATCTCTTTCAGCGATGCAGGTGGGAAGGAAGATGCTTGCGCAGAGGTGAAGGGAGAGGGAGTTAAGGGAGTCTGTAGCACAGCTAATTTTTACCATTTGTTTAATTTGTTACTAAGGGTCATTTGTCAAACTGTTGCTGCTGTTCCTGCCCCTCCTTCCCTTGTTCACAGTAATGAACAGCCTGGGAAAAAATTATCCCCTTTCCAAAGGATCAGCAAAGAGGAAGAGTTGATGATAATGGTCCTGAGAAGTGAGGCAATTGTGCATGGATCACTTCCCAGGACACAAAAGCTGTCTGCACACTCTGCACCCAGGAAATGAGGTTAATCAACACCTGCTCACAAGGACAGCAAAAAGATCTTCCTCATGATGATGGTGAGATCAGGATCTTTGCTGCTTGTTTCCTGAGGCAAGTGGCTGGGCAATACCTGAGCAATATGTTGGGTGACTGTCTCCACAAGACTTCATCTGAAATTGGTGGGAGAGTTGCTCCTCCAAAGAATGAAGACCTAGTATAGGTCCACACAACACTGGCTTGTCACTCAGCCAAGGGACAGAAGAGGAGGAAAACAAAGTGACAATATCACATACAAGTTGCAGAGAACATTTTCATGATATAATTTTCAAGTGATGGGCAGCATGGTTTGTGAGACCTCTTGGTGAGAACATTAATAAACTGTCCATCTAGAAGAGTGATGGTTAAGTAAATGGTAGTGTATGAGATATTTGAGGCTTAGCAGTCCATCTAGCAGTTTCAGAAAAAGCTAGAAAATAGTTCTGTATATTCAGTTTGATATTCACATTTTAGATCTAATTATTTTATCAGTACAAGCAGGCAGGTCCATCATTTTGGAAAGAATGGAGTGGCATTGCCTGCAGCTGAATAAGGGATGTGTCACAATAAATATCAATAGTCAAACTCTACTTTTTAGGAGGTTCTTGATTTTTGCCTGGTGAGATTTCACTTGACACAATGGAAGTTGTTGATGTCTTCTTTAAGTGTGACAAAAGAGTATATGGTGATTAAAGAGCTGTTACAGTGACAGAGTAGAAGTCAAGTCAGGAAATAGAACAAACACTTCAGCAATATTATGGAATCTGTTAAAGGGAAGTACTCTTCAAAGACGTAAAGTTAAATTAGCGTGCCAGTCAAAGGATCAGTGGTCCTACAGACACTTGTAAGGCTTGCAGACAGGTGTTCAGTTTAATAATCAACACTAGTTTAACTAAAGATTAGTTATTTAGGTGTTGGAATGATCATCTCTTTCCCAGAGTGTCTAGCTTTGTGGGGATAAGTGTGCTTGGGAGATCTTGCCTTTTTTCATATATGAAAAGAGGAGTATTTTTCTTTAAATATATTCTAAATATAGAAAATAGGAAAGTATTAACTGATAAAAACAAATGTCTGCCTTCTGATGTGAATCTTGAACATTGCTCCAGTCCTCCAGCATCACAAGAGGGACCTAAGTGAGGGTTCACTCTGTACCATTGAACAAATTCTCAGCTTCCTGTATTTCCAAGAAAGAGACCTGAGTCATGCTATGCCACCTCTTTGCTTTGCTTTCCACTATTGGACTTGAAGTCTTTGTTTATGTAAAATAGGTTGCAAGGATACAGGAGAAAGAGATTATTCACCCAGGTATCAACCTGACATGGGAGCGATCCCAGGCCCTTCTGCTTAGCTGCACCAACAAGCTGAATCTCCTTATTCCCTTTCAGGAACTAGTTAAACTCCTTCATAAAAATACTAAAAACACTAAAAACTACTGTGCTTGTATTTCTTCTCTTGGAAAGGTCCTTTCTCATTGTTTGGATCATTGGCAACCTGTTTCTACTTTTGCTAATTTTATTCATGACCACTTAGCATTTGTTTGTTCATGTGCCAAGTTACTTTTTAGCTTAAATAGCTTTTTTCATCTCCCTCAGGTTTACTGCTCCTTGATGTATTTGCACTCAGCAGTCACATCCCTTCTCAGCCATTGTTTTGCCAAATAAAAATAGCTGATTTCTTCACCTCTCTTGAAAAATTAATTTTTTTGTAAGGACACCAAGTTGCAGAGCAACAGTCATAGATAATTGTTGCAGAATATCCCTGCGCTAAAAAAAAAGTAGGTATAACACAATTTGGGTCATGGCCAAGGCCAGCATTTTGAAACACAGACACTAAAGGCTTTATCTCTGACGAGGCACGTAAGTAAACAGTCTCTTACACCAATGTGATGAGAACTTCAGTAGTCCATTGACTTCAATGTCTAAATAAATTGCTGCTTAACTAATGTCTTGAAATTCTAAGCATCAGCACCAGTCCAATTTTTGGTGTTTTCTATTCTATTTCACTATGTCCACACACTGTTCAGAACCACCCACATCTCACTAGAGTTACAGGTCCTGACACCTATCTGGGGTAATAAAATGTTATTTCTCTCTCCATATATACTAACTGAAATCAAAGAAGCCTTAGAGCATCCTGCAGTAAAACAGGGAAGGGCAGAGAGTCATTAAGAAGAGTAAAAAAATCACAAATTAGTAATAAAATTTTACAGAGACAGGTGCAAATCTGTTCATTATCATTACACTCTCAGGCAATATGCCAGTGGCCAAGGTACAATCCTGGTAGGTAACCCTAAAAATATGGCCATTAGTACATGACACAGTCACTGCTTTTCCCATGAGCCAACTTAAATAATACATATTTAATGTATGACATGTCCAGTGGGATGCGGACGAAAAGAGAAAAGATAGACCCAGAGCATCACAGTCTGGGGAGACACTCAGATTTTATTTCAGACATTAGCAACACTTCAAGTGACTGGCTTGTGATGAAAAAGAAAACTTAACCCTGCCTTGCACAGTGGATTATTGCAGAAATGATGGAAAAAATGTCACATTTTCATAGCTTTAGACATTAGTGACAAAACATCTTTCTGCTTGCTGCTTGATAGGTCTAAATTATATTTTACCCTTTAAGCCTGCTTGGAGATGAATAATTTTTATAGCTGTGCTTTAACTTTTGCCTAAATAGCATGTATATGTGTGTATACAGCTCTGCCCTCCCCTCCTCTCACAGCTACAAACACAGCCCAGTCATCCAGCTCCACATCCCCATTTAAACCCTGACTCCAGTCACTTGTGCAGAGAGCAAAGAGCTGGGGCAGATCAGTTGCCTTTTAACCAGTTCTTAATGAGTCAGTAACAGGTAAAGGCTTGTCTGTGTCTGGTTGGGTCAGGTAACCAAAAGACCTTTTGAGAGTCTAAAGCTGCTCTATCTCCAGTACCAGGAGAGTGGTTTTGGAACAGAAAAGATGAAAAAGTTTTCTGGAGGCTTCTCTAGATAAAACACAAGCTGTTACTAGATTCAACCTATATGGAAATAGGAAAAAAAATCTAATTCTTTCATATATAGTTATACCGATATCTATACCTGAACATTTAAAATGTCAACAAGTAGTCAGATAGAAGATGTTGAAGTGCTCACAGACATCTTCCTGATTGGATTTCATACACTGGCATGCTTAGTTGATCCAAAATCCAACAACTGACTAAACCATTTGTAACTTTAAACATATATGTGATCTCTTTGGTGTTCTTCATTTGCCTTTTAATCACCAATGAAGTGCTTGCTTAAAGTTCACTTTAAATTCAGAGGTGAATGGCCCAGCATGTTTTGAATCACGAGCATGGGGCTCAGTTTCTGTGTAGTATCATCAACTCTTCTGTCTATGGCTGCATGGCCAGCTTAAAAATTAAACCTCAGGCTACATTTCACAATGAAGACGGGTTTAATTTTGCTAATATCAGATAACAATATAAACTGTAAACTTGGGACGGGTTCATTACATATTTCAGAAGTTTATTAACCCAGTTTGATCTGGGGTAAAAGTCTACAAAAAACAAAACTCTATCCTTGCGGTAAAATTTTACCCTGTTTGCTGTAAGAAATTAAAATTTAATTTTAGGAGGAGAAATTGTCTTCAAGAAACAGTTTTTAGAAGCCTTTATGAAAGACTTTAGATACTCATGCATTTATGAACTTTTCTAAGTTTGATCTCCTATAATTTTACACATGTGTTTTCACTTCAGGGGTAGTTATATGTGAAGGAATTTAGACCTCACTTACTTGATAGAAGTTTAAACCACAATAAGAGGCCTTAGCATGAGACAGGAGGATGTCCACAACCAGTCCAAAAGACACACAGTATCTTTGAGGGCTCTCTGTCAGAGAGTTTTGTGTTTTCAGGCCACAAATTTTACCAGCTTCAGTTGCTCTGGTGTCTTATATGAATTCTAGACTAAGAAACCTAAATACGAATGCTCACCCAAATATTCCAATCTAGTTCTTTTGGACAACATCTTTGCCTTTTATGGGGGAGAGGAAAGAATTAAAGGAGGATCAATATTCAAGAAATTCGTTATAAGAAAGAAATCAGGTGTTCTGAAGTGTCTGTGGCACTTCACGGTGTGACTGACAGGGATTTGGGGGAAATTTGCTTAGAAATATGTCTGCTGCTAGTTTATCAGGCTGAACTCTTTCCCCATGTCCTACTTTTTGGAGACTCAGGAGTGTGCGCTTGTGCGGAAGAGGAGACACAGCTGTACATGGTTTTCAATCACATTTTAATGTTTCATGTGCCACTCTGAAGTCTACTTTTAAAAGTATTTTGTCCCCATTTCTTTGCCCTCTGACCCACAAAGAGGCCTGGCTCACAAACCCTTGCTCCCCACAGAGCATTTCCCAGCAGAAGAAGCAGAGTCACAGGTCCTACAGGCCCAGCATTGCTCTGTTCAAATAAAACAAAAATCCAGCCATGAGATACTTAGGAAGCAGGTCAAGCTTTTAATCTTACCAGAGAGCAGGGGGCTGAGCAGAGCATCTATAAGTCATTAAATCTTCAATTTTCTGCCTTTCCTTGAGGCTTCCCCTCATTCCCCTTGGGACTGTCAAGGAAATCAGACTCACCTCCAATGCTTCATACACTCAGAGTAGGAAAACTGCAGCAGAAAAGGCAGCAAAACCCTGGGATAAATCCTCCTCTCAGATAGCCAGGCAAAACTTGCTGAGAGTTGTAACTCCTGCAGCAAGCTGGCTTCTTGCCATGAACAAGAGCAGGGCAAAGCCATCCACTGTGCCAGTGACGCAGCTGTGGTGGCCCAGGGTGCCAACACCTCCCGCAACAAGGCACTGCTTTTCCCTGTGGTGTCTGCCCATCACCTGTGTGAAGGTGGTAGCTCCCAAAGACATTTCCTAGCAAACTTTTAGCCCCTTGAACACTGCAGGGCAGGCACACCAGGAGGCAGCTCCTCACCGCTAAACTCCCCATACAATTACTCTTGTTTGCAGCCTGCACAAAAACCTCTCCCACCCACTGCTTTAGCTAGTTAGGCATAACAAACAGGAAGGCAGTCACAGATGAAGAGTAACCCACCTGCAACGTGGTCTTTGAGACTGCTGCTCTGTCCTGCCTTGTCAGACCAAGCATCTTTTCCCTCTCAGCCAGCCTCTGCTGCTGCTGCTCCTCAGAAATCCTGTGGGGTCCAGTTCAGGTAGGAAGAAAAGGAGCTGAGGCACCAGAGACGGGAGAAGTGGGAAGAGTGAAAGAAGTCCAAACAATAAAGTAAGCTGGAAACCATCCTGATGGCATTGCAGGGCTGGTGAGGGTGAGCGTGTTGAAACAAAGCACTGCTTCCTTCTCCTGTATCTGCCCTATTTGGGAACGTGCTATAATTGGTAACTCTTAATCAGGGAAGGTCCAGGCTAAGTCTCCTTACTTGATCCTTGGTTAGACACATGCAAGTGGCTCACCATGGGTAGACAGGTTTAAAAGCTATAAGCTATGACACACATACCACAGAACATTTTGAGTTGGAAGGGACACACAATGATCATTGATGAAGCCAAATAAAGCTCTTCTGTTTCTTAAGAGTGCCACACAATCTGAAGTATTCCTGTGCTTTCTTGATGTCTACTTGGGCCGCCTTTGCTTTTTTTTCTACCTGCCATGCTGGGATATCTGAGACTCCTTGTAAATGTAACTGCCCTGCTGACAGAGGACCTGTTCTTCCAGATAGGGATCAGGCACCCTCTTATCTGCATTTTCACACCCCACAGGAGAAAAGCTGCAGTTTCCTCACACTGTGAAAGTGAGCTATGCCAACCAGTTGTTCCCAACTGAGTCCCAGATGAGAATAATTCCATAAATTTTGACTTTTTTTCCCTGCAGTTAATGTTGGAGCAGCACACCAAGTGTCTGCCATTGAAACCAAACACCTTGGGTTTGGAGCATGTATCTACTGAGGGGAGACTGCTCTGCTTCAACAGATTTGCCTGAAAGAAAGAATTTTTGCCACTAATCTCTGTATTTCATTTCTAGACACCAGGGTTTCACCTCCTGAGCTCTTTACATTCTCTGGGATCACGTCTTCTTTTTGCTGCTTCTTAACTGGCAGCATCTTTGCGTCTGCTTTTTGAGTTTATTTTCAACTTGGCTTGTGATCTTCTTTTATTTCCCTACCTTCTCTAAGGTGATTTCAGTTACACCTTGAGCTGCTGACATAACCCTGTGTTGTCCAACTTACTTCCCTATCAGGGTTTCTCCATCTCTATTGTACTCAACATTTCTGGCTGCTCCTTTGCCTCTCAGTTGAGCTGTGCAGAGCCAGAAAAACAGGCACTGAGTGCTCTCCACTGCAAAGCTCCACTTGCCTCTCTCACTGATGTTAACTTCCCTGCTACCTCCTTTTGCATCTCCACTGTCAGATGTTATTCCTCTCTCGCCTCCCTTTTCGTCACCCTGACTTGCTACTGGAAACTGTTGGGTATTTTCTTCCTTTCCAACTCTTTATTTGCTTTCCTTCCTGTGCTTACTGTGATGTCCCTTGCCCAGAAATCTATTAACTCTTGCTTTGCTCTTCACCATTTTTTCCTGTCTGCATTGGAAGTGCTTCACACAGACTGTCTCTGCCAGCATCATCTTTTCCTTTTTCTCAGATATCACCCCCTGTGTGAATCTCCCAGACTCTCACTGGCACCATGGGGTTAGGTTGAGTCTCTTTTGTCTTTCTCCTTGAAGCTCCACATAGCTTCCCTCCAGGCAACTTCCTTGTTTTTGCTTCATCTCATTCCTTGTCCTTTTTCAATACCTCAGGATTTCTCATGGCTGTCCTCATGCACAGTACACTCTTCTACACTTGATATATTTAAAGAACCTTCAAGATTCGTGTATTCAGATTTCTTTTTGGTCTTACAGCTTGGAAGCTTACCTTCAAAAAGAAGTCTGGTATCTCTGCTTAATATTGCTTCAGGAGAGGGATCTTTAAGGAAGATGAACCTTTCAGAAAAATACAGAATATGGTATGAATTACACTGTGAATGCCAAACATTCAAAACTACAACATTGCTGTATTGAAGGTCCACACTGTTTTGGTTTGGTCTCAGACACTGGGTAAACACATGGTTCAACCCCCACTGTATCCCCACTTGGGGCTGCTAATAATTCATAAGAGAAAGATAGCTGTGCCTCCCATCCCTTCACTCCAGATGCTAGCTGAGCCATATCCATTGCTCTCCCAGGGTAAGGGCCCCCATTCTACTACAGCTAACAATTGCTGTTTATTACTGGCAAATACCATTCAGCTAAACCAGGAGCCTGAGGAAAAGCAATTTTAGGTTCACTTCCTAGATAAGAAAGAAAATTCCTTCCTGTTACGGATTCCATAAAAGAGAAGGAGGTAACCTGCAGAGTTTGATAAAGTCAGGCCTCTATTTCAGCTCTGGCTGTGGGCTATGTCAGCACAGAAGACAGGCAGCTCACAGAAGTTTAATGCAAGAGACACAGAAGAAAGAAAATAATTTGGTTCTCCCACTCCCCTGGGGGAAACTGTCTTTATTTTACAGAACTGAAACCGCAGTGATATCCTTGACGATCCCGCTGCAGTGATTGTAATTTCTAACTTGCTGGTTAAGTCACTTGGGAGCAAAAGCATATAGGATTTCAGAATCTCCTGGCCAGTCATAAGATCTTTTTTGTCCCTCACCAGTGTTTCCACAACCATAGCAGTTTGCTCAGGGAAGGAGGTAAAGACTCTCTTTGGTCCCTCCCCTGGCAACACAAGGTGCTCCTCCAGGGACAGGCATCCAAGCCAGGGTGGCTCCTGGCTCTTTGACTGCCCAGCTGTGCTGTATGCACACGTTGAAGGTTTGGGTATATGTGCCACCTGACAGTGTGAATAAATGCAATATTAACTCATAAGCATGCAAGGACATGGACGTAAATGCTACTCTCTAAGAATCATCCTGGAGCCCTATGGGTCTCACATCATAAATCTTTTTGGAATGCATGTACTCTGGTTCCTTGCTGACACTGATGCTTGTATCAATGTTTGTTTTACTTTGCTTTGAGCTTAATAATTGGCATATCCTGGAGTGGCAGCTGGACTGACTTGCTGTGCGCCCAGGCAGTGAGGGGGATGCTGCTGAACAGCGATACATTCCTGTCAGGGTGATGGCTTGCTTGAAAGGCGGTCACAAGTGGTACAAGAGTGGGAAATGTGTTTTCCAGATACCCAGATTTAACCACTTTCCCTCCTTTCTTTTTCAGGGTTTCTTTCCACCTGGCTCATAGGTAGAGCTGTGTACATCAATACGCCCATGAATACAGCAAGTGTGTTTGTTTACCAATCTGTGCACAGGCAAACCTTCAGACCATTTTTTTTTAATTCTTTTTTCTTTGTTCACAAAGATGAAGGGGAAATGTTCCCACCTATGGATTTTGCAGGAAATGGGAAGTGGGTGACAGTGACCGGGGCTGTGACCTGGCAGACCTCGCCGTCTAATGTAACACGATCTCATGGTGCTTGGGAGAAAAAAGGGAAGAGAAGTCTAGCCCTGGGACTGCAAATCACAGACCGTGATGACAAGAGGGGGCCTAATAAAACTCAGCACCCTTCACTTTTAAATGAAATGAGTGGGGAGGGGGAGTGGGGAGAGGATAATTTATTGCCTAGGGATATCCCGGGGTATTGCATTCCTAGAAATGCCTTTCACTGCCCCATAGCATTTCAGTAATGGAAAATGTGAATACAGCTTTGAGCAGTTAAGGTCTTTATTTGAATTAATTAGAACAGCTATAACAACAAGATTTAAGCAGCGGAGGATAGAGACAAGAAGACCTTGCAATGCCCACAATCCTGTTTTGTCATATCATCCTCCAACAGCCAACTTCCTGAAGGATATCAGTACTGCCAGAAAGGAAAGGCTGGGGTGTCCAAGTGACTTGGATGGCATGGATGACACAGGTACATGATGCTGAGAACACATGCCATGGCTCTACTTCTCCTCAAACCACTGATTTTTGACTTTGTGCTGAGGAGGCCACAGGAGCAAGTGAATTTTGCTGGACAATGCTGCTATTTGTTGGCAGGCAGGTCTTATTTTGCAATTTTGGTGATCAAAATAAATTTGCTTTAATACATGCTACTGAGCAAGGATGGAGACTCGCTGAATGAGCTCATTGGACAATAATGGGTGCACAGTTTAACAACAGTTTGGCATGCCAGCACATGCTAGGACTAACTCAGGGGTCTCCTGCATCCTTTTGGAGGAGTGGCTCAGTCACTTATGTTTTCATTGTTTCATTTTGTTGGGTTTGGGGGTTTTTAAACAAAAACAAACCCACAGGAATAGACAAACTTTGGGAGCTTCAGAAATCCTGCTGATTCAAACACTTGCAGTACCGAGTTACTCACATCTCTTTGTAACTGCAAAAACAGGTTGCAAGCCACAAAAACATGAGTCCCCATACAGGACTCTGCAAACTTATTTCTAGTTGATCTGCAAATGCATGTCTTTTCCAAAGGATTTTGATAGCTCTACTTCTGTACCCAGCATATTTTTAATTAAATTAAAGGGAAGACAAAAAGGAAAATTAATTAAGAGGCTTTTTTTGTTTGTTTGGTCTTAGTAGACAGTTAAGCTCAATTTTTATTGAAACTTTAGGCAGAGGTTCTTGTTTGTTTACTCTATCTCTCTGATTATTATTATATTTCTGGTAGGGGGAACACCAAACAATAAATGAAAGACAATGAAATAAACAGCCAAGTGTGGCTATGCCCTAGAGCTGTCCCATCTCAATATAAGAGCATGTGTTTCATCTCTCCAAAGCAGAGATTTCAGGACTCAGCTGGCACCAATAAAAGAGGTATCACACTGGGAGAGAGAGCTGTCACTCCCCTGGGCTGCTGTCTGCCCCCAGACCCCTGTGCAAGGGTGAGGCAGGAGAGTTGCATCTCCATGGAGCAATCGCCTCCTGAACACATCCAGTATAGACTCACTCACCTCATCCCATTTTGTTGAAGCTGCAGAGCTCTTTGGATGTCTCAGGCACAAAAGCTGTCCAGTTTTAGGGCTGTGCTTGGTACAGCAGGCAGAGCAGCTGTTGAAAGCACAACTGGTTTCTGAATCACCTGTTAAAATCTGCCCTCAGCAGGGCTGCCACCACTGCTGCTTCCCCTCCCACTTGGTCACAGTTCTCCTCCTCTTCCTTGTTCTCCTTGGCAACGCCCCATGAGCCACCGTGGTAGGAAATATCTGTGTATAAATACATCTATCGCTCACATGGAAGTGGAAAAGTTGCTCATCCCATTGTCCATCCAATTATGACAGGGACTTGATCAGTCTGCTTCTGCTTTCTGTGCTTGGGAAAGCCCAGGTGTCCACCCTGCCATGCTGGTCCCTGCCTCTGTGCTCTGCATGGCTCACAAAATAAACTGTCATTGTTTTCCTGGCTGCTTACAGCAGCTTCAGACTGTTCATAGGCATAGACAAATCCCTGTGCTCAACATAACTCTCTGGGTATAGTTTAGTCAAGTCAATGTGCTGTGGACTTTTCCTTCAAATCCAGACTGAGAGCCGGGATTGAAGCCTTTCACACTCTAAAATAGTCTATCTCAAGTTGAGCCAAATTTTTCAAAATTGCATCTTCTTTAAGTATCTTCTTTCAACTCTGAACACACTTATTCTTAATATATCTTTTTTTCCCCCCACAAAATTCCTGAGAAGCAGTAACAAAGTGTGTTACACGACATTTTAGAAATGAAAGGCCACATGCCAGCTAGTCCCAGATACCCTTGATCCAGTACTGCAGTTAAAATATTAACTTTCCCAGCCTCCATTTAACTTAGTGATATGTAAAGAAAACCCTCCTATGCTTCTCCCCAGGTGAAAAGTATATTAATTTTAGCCAAAATCCAACCTCACATCTGATATCCTCCTGATACCAGCAAAAATAATAGAAAGATAACTCTGTTTTCTGTCCGTTTTACAGGCAGGGGGTATTCAGGGTTAGTGGAATCATACAGATAAAAAAATACGCAGCGAGAATGAAGTAACAGGGATAAAGAATGAATTTTCAGAAGGCCAAAAATTAAAAGACAATTAGGGAATTGACCCAGAAAATGCTTACTCATAGACTGCATGTGATTAGGGTGGGATCCAGTCTGGAAGAGTTCCCATGAAAGACTAGAGCTTTCTCCAGAGGATACAGCCCTTGTTGCATTATTTATGTTCAGAGAAAGTATATCAGTGCAGCAAGTAGTGAGGAGTAAAGAGAGATTCATACTGTCAGAGGATGAGCACCCAGGTGTGGTGGACTAAACATTGCTGAATTATTCAAACACGCTTAAATCTCCAAGATTGCACCAGAAATCACAGGAGTCCACCTTGTGGTCTTGTACATCCTGCTTCAAGTCGGGACTTAAGAAAAACCTGAAGAACAGCCTCTCACACAAGCTTTTGTGGTTTCCACTACTGGCTGTAATCCTAAAGGGTGGTAGCCACTGTGTGCTTGAACACTAAAAATATACTGGCTCAAAGCAGAAGTCCCTATCAGGTTGGGTTGATGCTGACCTGGGGCTGGTGCTGATCAGCTCGCTTGGTGCCATTGCTGAGCAGGCCAATATCTCTGGAAGAGAAGCTTCTATTGAAATCTATATTAGTGTGAAACTTCTTTGAAAGCTAACAAGATTCTTCCTGTAAGGTATACAATTACACTTTTAGTGTTGAATCTAATATTTAGTTTTGAAAGTTTGGTGTTATATTTTTTTAAGCACTTAATCCTCTGCCTTGCATAGGTGAATGTATTCCCTTCTCCTCCTGGATGTTCGTGCACTACTGTTCAGAAATTCTGCACACCTGCTGTGATCTGTTCAGAAGGTGATATCCAAGTGCTCCCAGGGTGGAGTTAACATCTGGTTAAACCTTAACTTAGGGCTTGGTTCCATCATTTTACAGTGTGTAACCTGTGGCAAGTAAATGATAAACTGTTCTGGGTGCAGCCCTGGTTGCCAAGTACTTATAATTCACGTTGGTACTCCCCAGAGGAAAAGCAAATAGCTGTCACTTGGAAGGAGGTAAGCAGAAAAGATGCTGCATATTGATTTCTTACTCTCCTAAAAGAGACACAAAGATAACAATTGCACTGGAAAATATATTGCCCAGTTTAGTATTTTCTATATATTTTTAAAACAACAGCACAAGGTGCCAAACCAGAAAAAGGAGAAAGATACCTGCTACTGTAGGGCAGAGCCTATAAGGTACTGCTTCTTACTTCTTGAATCATACTGATCTTTCACCTTCTTCTCCTCTTCTCCGTTTGCCCCTCAACCAATACAACACATTAAAAACTTGATCACAGAGACTAGAGCTGCCCACAGCTCAGGCTGGCTGACTCAAAGTGCCAGGCTCCCAACACTGCCACTCCTTTCTCCTGCCCACATTGCAGCCAGGCACACCAGGGGCAGCTGGCACTGCACCTGGGGGGAAGCCATGTGTCTTTAGGCAGTGGCCCATCAAATGTGCTCTGGTATGATGCCCCGTGGTGCCTTTGACATCCTACGTCCTTGCCAAGACCCTGACTTGGTGGAGGCGGGGAGCAAAGACAGCCTGTCTTCCGTTTGCTCTCATGAGATAATAATTGTGAAGAGATTCAGGAAAAGGTTAAATATTCATGCAGTAAAAAGGCATTTTCCAGTTATGCTGACTGGGACAGATACTGCAACAGCCATTTATCTCCATGTTCCTGGCTGGAAGCTCATCATGGGCTGGAGTCACTGTCTGCCCCCCCCCCCCCCCCCCCCCCCGCCCCGAGTAGGATTGTGCAATCATCATCCGTGTTCATCATCCAAGGTGAGAGGGGAGGGCGTCACCTTCCTCTGAAGCATCCGGCACGAGCTCCGGTCACTGGCAGGATGCTGCCTGAGGTGGACATGGCCGTGCTCCAGTATGGCAAGAGGTACATGCTCTCCACCGAGTTATAACAGCTGATGCAGCCAGACGTCACCTCTGGCCAGGCTTACCCCTTCCCCATGCACATGTGCCAGGCTTACCAACACCTATCACCTTCCTCAGCCCCTGAGGAGTCAAATCTTCTGGTAGTTTCTTCCCAGTGTGGGGCCCTGCATCTTACAGACACTGGTGTGAATTCGTTGCTATCACATCCCACGAGTTTGTGATCCTCAGTATTCAGAGACTTCATGATGCAAGTACTCGTGGACAAGCAAGAGGATACAGTGGCTGCAAAGTTGCATTAAATAATACACAATTCAGCACTGCTGACAGGTGCTTGCTTTCTGACCTAAATTTGAAATCACTTCATCCCTCTTTAATATGAAGATGTCTTACACACTTCATTATCAGGGCTCTTCCTTTTTCTCCTATTTGTATGTGTGTGTGCAGATTTCTGTTGTCCTCTCTCACTCCTGTTTCTCCCTCTGCTTCACATCAATGTACACTGCAGACTTCCTCTCTCACTTTACAAGCTGCCAGAAGTGAAGTGACCTGGTTACACATCCAGCTCTGAAAGCTGCCTCAGCAATGTTTTTCCTCCCTTTCTGCAGCAGTCCTGGGCAAGCACATTGTCCTCAGCCTGTCAGTGCATTTGAAGCAGGGGGGTTATGGACTGCACCACAGGTCACCACCACAACTCACAGAGCTGACATCTGCAGTCACTGACTTGTGACAACTTTATTAGGAAGACTGTAGTCACTGACTCCAGGCAGAAGCCATGGGAAAAGGTGATGATATTATTGTTGTTGTTATTGTTGTTATTAATATTATTATTACTGTAATCAGTGTGAGCTGCTGACAGAATATGCCTCTCCAGAAATAACTCATTAATTCTGAGAGTTGCCAATGGGAGGAGCAGCCCAGAGCCCTGATCCAGCAGCACTTACGCAGCAGGATGCCCGTGTTATCAGTGAGGAAATCCACAGCTTGACTCTACGTATGCAAGTGTCCTCACTAGTTCCTGAAGGCAGCAAAAGAGAAAGTCCTACCCATCCTCATTCAGTGTTCTTAGGAATCTTTGCTACAGTAAGGTGTTCCCATTTCTGCTGTTCTAAATAATGAGGGAGTCAATTTGTCCTCCCTGAGACTCAAACTGACACTCCAGCAGTCCATCATAAAATTATATTTTCTTTATTTTGTCTCTTTTTTTCTCTATATTTGTCTTTTTTATATCCAAATGTCTTGGGTATAATAAATACCTCTAATAAACTATACTCCTGGATCCTTGTGGTTACATGTGAAACCAAAGACTTTAATGTAATATGTTTAGATGTAAATGACTTTCATGTAAATGTTTAGATTCTAAGAGATTTCTTGCCACCAGACTATTATCATGTATGTTAGAAAACTAAAAGCTTGTCATCCAGTCTGTTCCTTTGGCTGGGGTACATTTATATTTCCATACCAGCCTAGGTCTAACCAACTGGAGGTTAGTAAGAATATAATTTGGTAGGACTGTCTGATAAAGTAAAAATGCAAAGATTGTTCTCTCTCGATTTGTACTAAATTTCTACATCATTCAATTTTATTTCCATGCATTCCAATGTTTTTTCAGATTTCCAGATTTATAGCACAGACCTAGGCAAGGAGATTTCAGGGAAGCCCAACTTGAGAATTCAGAGATAAAATAGAGAAAGCTTTATGATTATCCTATTTTTATGAAGTTCTTAGTTCTGTGTCAGAAGAAAGGCAGTTCCAAACACGCTTGCTGGTTTATGAGATGCTTGCAGACTCACAGCCAGTACAAAGGGTAAAATAGCTCCAAAGTTCTACCAAATCCAGCAGGCTTTTGGGACTGCATCCCAACTGGGATTCATCAGCACTGTACCACCAGTGGACACAGAGACACTTCATATGGCCTCCGGATTCTGTTCTTCATTGAAGAGGCATATGAAGCTCAGTAGAGATGGCAAAGTATAAAACAACCTCACTTCCTTGGGCAAAGAGAAATGCCAATGGCAAATTATCTGCCTGTTACAAAGAACAGGTTAAGAAAGAAGATTCTTTTCTGGAAGTACATTACATATTTCACTCTCAAGTTCAGGAATATGAGCAGGCACATGTGTATGAAATCAAGTCTAGAAGTTTTATATTAAAGACACAGAAGACTCCAAGGATCCAAGATAGAAGCCAAACATTAATGTAGTCAGATACGGACATTCTGGTTTAACAGGCTCTGCAGGCAGTTTCTGAGAAGGGGATGCTGGAGAAGCGCTGTCTTCCCTGAACACTGGTGTGGCTTCATGGGCTTCATGGGCTCACTTCTATCTGTCCGTGCACCCACAGAGATGCCCTCACATCTGGGCAGAATGTTCCATGCCAGTCCCAGGCTCTGGTGAGGTAAAACCTCACCTTCCCTCTCCAAGTGTGAGATCTGAACCAAAAATTGCAATAAAAATCACAAAATAATAGATTTGTTAAGGTTGAAAAAGACTTCTAGGATCATTGAGTCCAATCATTAAATAAACCTGACTGGTAAAAACACCTGGTGAACTATTACATTTTCAGATTATTTTCACCCCAGAACGCCACACCTCTATATTCCACACTACAGTATGGCTAAACATTTGCACTGTTGTTTTTAAATGTGCTTATCTGCTATCTATAGTGTAATTTTGTTCCTTTCTGCCCATAGTTTCAGCTTTCTGAATTTTTGTAATTCCCTGGTGTCATCAGGAATTTTTATATCATCCAGTTAGGCATCATCTGTACATTTGTTGACATGCAATTAATTAATTCCATGAGTCATTAATACATGCTTTGAATAAAGATCAGAAGAGCACTCAAACCAAAGTAAAGTCTTTCACTGATTTTTTTGTATTCCAGATCTAACCTCAAAACTTGCCCTCAAACATATCTCTTCAATTACAGTATCCTGACAGATACCTCCCTGCAGCTGGCTATGCTGGGACTGTACCATTCAGGGATGTTTTCCTTAACCCCAGCTGGCAATATGTAGTCACTCATTTCTGTCTGTGCAAAGCCTATCTGGACTGCTTTTTATGTGCAATGTTGCATCATGAAACAGTGCCATCAAAGGACTTAGTAAACCCAAATCTATTCTGCATTTGCTGTGACTTGTTCTTTTGACTGCACATTAACAGAGTGACTTTGAAAAATGTAAGAGCTTTCTCTTTCCCTGGCAGGAGCAAAGCACAGTACTGCCCACCTGCTGCTCTGCCTCTACCAGCTTTGAAGTTGAAAGCAGAAGAAGCAGGGAGACCATCAGTCCAGGCACAGGGGTGGAAGTGTCCCTCTTGGGCCGCAGGGCTGGTCACAGCACACAGCAGCCACCCCTGTCCCCGATCTCCCACCCTTCTTGCCAGCCCAGGCCCCCTTACCTCATCCCATGAAATTGTTCTGCCCCCAGCTTATTTACAGTCCTTGAGGACAGAGGCTTTCTCCTGTGGTCTGTAATAAAGCCAGGTTTATTGTTCATCTCAGCTCTGCATTACAATTTTCTCTGAGCCCTTGGCAGCCATACTCAATTCCCTAGAGGTTTTCGTACATTATATTGGAAGTATACCAGCCAGCATCATTTCTTTTCTTATAACCAAGGTAGAGGCAATCTTCTAACTACAGAGTGTGCTGTAGTCCTCAGTAAATACCACCAAGCCATTGTTTCCATCAGTATTGCACGGCTAGTTAATCCACATTGATACTGATTTTTCAGTGTAAAGATTATCTCGCACAGTAAAAGTTGTACATGTTGTTGTTGTTGCCTTTGATGATTAAATCCACACACCGTTCAACTCATCTCTTCCTCTCAGAGGTCTGATTTTCAATGGCTAGTTTTCCCTTTTCTTGGCATTTACATCCTACCCCTGATCAAGCTTAGTGGGAATTGAAGGTGCTAGCTGGCCTGCAGAGAAAAGTCCTCACTTAAGGCTGCAAGTTGTTTCTCACTATTGAAATGACTGTAGCTGTCCTTTCTGAGTTTCTCAGTTCTCTCTGCCCTGTGCTTTCTCTGACTTGAATATGCAGAGTATATGATCCCTCAATCCAAATGCTACTAAAAACAGTGGACAAGACATATATTTTTATTCACATTAGACCCTTTAATTTATGTAGAATATTTCAGGATAAGGAATAAAGAGACTGACAAGCAAGTAGAATTTTTGAGATTATAAAGAACATTATTTAGGGGCTGGAATTTCTCCCAGCAGGATTCTTTCAGATTGGATGTAGGAACAGTGCCATGGCACCACGGAGAAAGTACCTTTGCTGTGACACAAACTGGTTTCCTTTGGAAGACAAGGAGAAGGGCAGACACTGCAGAATATGACTTGCTTTTACTCTCCTGCAGTCTGGGGCCAAAGTTGGGAACAGAAGAGGATGTGGGATCCTGGGCCTGTCTGGCAGTAGGATTTTTTGGGGATCAAAGGGAACTAGGTCAGTGTTGAAGCAATAGTGACTCTAGACCTGTGGGTGTGCTGGCTCGCTGTGTGGCATGTTACTTTCTGTGTCTGGGCCAGGTGGGATTATAGGGCTTCCTACTGGACACTCTCCCTTTTTTGAATTATCTTGACAATAGCTAAGAAAAAAAAAAGTAGCTAAGTTTCTAGGAGGCTTTTTCTTGACAAGTCCTTGTAGACTTTTATGAATCTTGTTAACTCCTAAATTTTTAGAAGTTTCTTTTAGAAGTTTCTTTATTTCTTCCAATACTCTTCCAGAAGTTGAAGATGATTGGTCTATATCCTTTTTTGTCCTGTTTTTATTATCAGAAAAACCTTTCTCCAGTTATTTGATATCTCATTTGTCTCTTTCAGGTGCTCACAAGTCAGAAGTGGCTCTCAGTTTAATGCAGCCAACTCTGCAAAGGTTTTAGGATAAAGCACAGCAGCCTCAGCCAAATAGAATGCAATAATTTACCGAGGTATTATCTCCTCCATCCCTTCTTCATTTCAAGCTTGTAGTTGTGTTCACTGCATGGCAACTGATTTTTCTTTGTTAGTGCATATAAAAGACACCTTAATGCACCAGCTTTCTCGACACTATTTGCCAGTAAATTACCCTTCTAAGGAATCACTTATTTACCTGATTGCCCTTTTACAATTAATGTGCTCCTTACTAATCTCAATTCACAAAATCTGGAATAGGTTCCCTGTTCTGTTTATCACCACTTTCTGAATAAGAAATGTCCACCAAAGACTTCCAATAGATTTTAGGTTGCTCCACATCCATTCACAAGGAAATTCAGGAAATTCTAATAAATTAAAACCCCCCACAACAGCACTTTCTGGTGTTATGGATGATTTTGTCAGTTCCTTGTAAGTTAATCTACATGATTTTCCTTGCTTGGCAGCAACATTAGCCTTCTACTGTGACCATGCCTTTTCACCAAACTTTGACCAAGCTTTTCACCATTGTCTGCTGGCTAGATGCTTCCTGAGCTGAGCTGAGCATGCAGCTCCAAAGACAATGCTACGAATGAGCCTGGTTTCATAGAACCACAGAGCGATTTAGGTGAGAGAAGACTTATGGAGGTCTCTATGCAGCTCCTGGGGCCAAGCAGGACTTGAAGACTAGACCAAGCCCTCACAGCCCATTCTAGCTGGGGTTTGAAATCTTCTGTGGATGGAGAGTGCACAGCATCTATGCTTGACTGTTCCCTCCATGAAAATGTTTTCCTACAGATCTATTTCTCACAGTTGTTTAAAACTGGTGAATAGGAATATATCAGCTGGAAACAAAGCTTTCCTGATGCCTGGAAAAAAAAGGATAAGGCCTTCCTCCCACTCCCTCACATGGCTTCTCTGAGGTCTGCTGGGAGCTGAGCTTCTGCTATGGCTTTTCTCTCCATAAAATCCCTTATGGGCTTTACATACTGGGTCTCCATTGGACTGTACACAGTTGTCCTGAAATGCAGATGAAATTTATTGTCACAGTCACCTTTGTTCTCTTCCTCTCTTTGCTAAGTTTTGTTCCAGTACTGCAGCAGCTTCACAGACTTCCAAGGGGCATGCACATGTCTGTACACACAACAACACATTCACAAACACCTATGTGCATAGGAATAACTGCAAAAAACAACTAGGTTTTTTATTTTCATACAATTTCTAGCTAAAAATCAGAAACAATATACAGTTTTTAAGCACACTCATGCTTATTTATTAGCTGTTTGTGTTCATAAATCTGCATTGTTATGCCTCATTATTTTTCACTTGGAGATGGGATGATCCTCTGGCAGGCAGAAGGTTTCTGGTGAGACATGTGGACAGACCCAATTGCAGCAGCATAGTGTCGTCACCAGGAGAGCTCATTTCAGTCAGAGCAGTGCAGTGTGGAGATGGTTTGGTGCCTGAAGGCAGAGGCAGGAGCCAGTGACAAGCACAACCCCAGGAGGAGTCAGGCAGGGGACACCCCTTGGAGCACTGCCTGGCTCCTGCTGAGGCCAGAAGCAGTATCATTTTTCTGCAGCTCCTAGCTTGACCCTAAAAGTGAAGAGAGCAAAACAGCACCTTTGCCCTCACTCTGCTCACCTGTACAGGGAAAACACCTGGGTGGAGGGATCTGTCCTCCTCACCAAACCCAAAATAACATATAGGCTGAGCATTTCTGAGGAAAGCAGAATTATTTTTCTGCTCAGTAGAGCAAAACCAGGGCACAAACTAGCTCTGTGCAAGCAGAGACAGGCGCTGAATTCATTGGATAATCTGCTGCAAATTATTTGCCCAGCTCTATTAATTAATGCTGTGAAGCACTTGGAGGGTTAAATGCCCTTGAGCCGTCGTTCACCTAAGCTTTGCCCCTGAACTGACATCAATGAAAAATCCTTAATGGTGGTGGTAACAGCAGCAGCAGCAGAAGCACTGTATTTTCAAACCCTCCCGAGGCAAGAAAACATGATTTTTCCCTTCATTTTATGGTCTGTTGAATCTTCTGTTTTTCTTGTTATATAGCAGGAATAATATTCATGGCCTTGGAGTATTCTTGTGGTTTTCCAAATACCTCAGATTTAATTTGGCATCTTCCACAAGCACAAAAATTTATTGCCTCATATACTCTTTCACTGTGAATGCTGTCCCTTCCCCAGTTCTGTGGAGGGGTCCTGGAGCTGAACAATGATCCTGTGGAGTTGTTTCTCAGCTGGTGAGAAGCCCTGCCTGGTGCCTCAGCAGAGAGTGATCACACAAGAAGACAGCCCCTGATGGGGAGGAGAGGTCAGCCCAGACCTTTAGCATTGGCCTGAGCCCCAAACACTCATCTCAGAAAATAAATACGAAAACATAATAAGATGCACACACAGGCCCTTTGTTACCAAGTCCAAACCCCAACATGTAAGAATAAGCTTTGTGAGCAGGGCAGTCTCCACAGTGAAAGGCGCCCAAGGGCAGGCGGCGGGGATGGGAATTTTCTGGCTGGTGGTGCCTACTCTCTGTCTGGGGCTCAGTAGGATGGCCTGGGGTCAGGTCTTCGTGTCTGAACCTCTCTAAGGGGTGGTGTTTAGGTTACCAGCTCTCCAGAAAGAACGTGCTTGTATTGCAAAGAAAAGAAATGCATCCAGGGTATTCTAGATGTGGGGATTCCTGCCTGTGACCCTAATGGACCAAGATTCAGATCCAGATGTGAGGACTCCTGCCGGTTACACTAATCAAGAGTCAGACTCCTGAATTCAATTTTCTTCTTTAGAAATTGTAGTCAGAGGAGCACAAGAACAGTTGCTTCAGGGTGCTCTGAAGCCAAAAGGAAAGACAGGGCAGAGCTATGGCAGTCCTTTTCTCCCTGCATACCTGCTGCAAAAGGACTGTAGATCATCCTACTGCCACTGCTATTTCCTGCACAGAAGTACGTGAAGGCTGTGGCTGTTTGGCTACCACACATCATGCCAGTGCTTCCCACTTGGAGTCAAAATGCTTGAAACATACCATGGGTGAAAAGAACATCTGTGGGACCAAGGAGGACCTGTCCAGTGCACTGCCATGGGGTGGCAGCAAATCTGCTGCCTTGAAAACCCAGGCCACGTTCACAGGAACACCTTGAAGGTCCATAGTCCTAGTGGAGCCCATGACATTCTTCTGTGCACAAAGCCCATGTTTCAGAGCCCTTTTGGATGCTCCAAAATTCGTAGGGTTCTCCATAGCATAATACAACTCTTCATTGCCCCAGGATGCATTGACACATTTTAGAGAAGATCTGGTCTGCAACATCTTCAAGGCAGTGAAATTATGGCCCCGAGCTAAACGGTAGATTGAGTCAAAGTCGAAATCTGGAGGAAGACAGTGAAAAACTGCCAGCAGCTTTCTGCCATAGGCCACAACAGTGTGTGTGATACAGGTCACTGATGTAGCTATATCAGATCAGATGCGTACCTAAAAATCTCCTTTTTGTATATATTTTTAGCTTTTTGTTTTTCTTATTAAGAATCTGTAATTAATGGAGATTCACAACCCAGCTATTGCCTTGCATTAGACCAATCCCATTTAGGCATATTGAAAAGAGGAACAAATCAGATGATTCTATTTCCAGATTGGAATCAGGTCAGATAACTATCACCTCCCTTCCTTTGCCTGACCTCCATTAACTCCCAGATCCACCGTCAGCTCCTGCAGTGACAAGCAGCGTCCTTCACATGTTGCTGAGACATGTGAAACGGCAGGGGAAAGGCTTCCTGCGATGGCCTCAATTCCCATTTCCAGGTGCAGTACCCAGTGAGGATGTAGGAAGGCACACCGCGCCTCGCCTTTCCTAAGCTCCCCGCCCAAGGTCGCTGCTGCCAAACCCTGTGCTCTCATCGGATACATGAAGGGAAAACTGGCCTCTCCCTGACCTTCAGCCACGTGGAAAGTAACTGGGGCGGTCTGGGGCTGTACCTGGAGGTGCAACTGTGCATCCAAGAGGCGGGGAGCAAAGCCCTGCATCGATGCTGTCCACTGCTGGCTCCAGGCTGGGAGCAATCAGGTTTGACAGGAGGGAACAGAGAAGTACTAGATTATGTGTGCTGTGGCTGTGGATGTAATCACCCTGGATTCACTGGGAAACCAAGGGCACACAGAGGGTGTGAGAAGGATGAGGGATGCCTGGAGAGACCATCCATCTCTGTGAGTCAGGCCATCTACTGCTACACATGTTCACGTCTCAGCCGGGTGAAGAGCCCAGGGTGCACCTGGAAGGCAGCCATGTCAATCAAGACATTCTGTCTTGGAGGCAAATCACCTGTGTGGAGGTGGGAAAGGACAATAGTGGCTGTGGATAGTGCTAAAGGCCAGTAATCTCTCCAGGAGTCTCCAAATGGTGTATCAGTGGTTAATCTCATTGAAATGAGGAGAGGAGAGGAGAGGAGAGGAGAGGAGAGGAGAGGAGAGGAGAGGAGAGGAGAGGAGAGGAGAGGAGAGGAGAGGAGAGGAGAGGAGAGGAGAGGAGAGGAGAGGAGAGGAGAGGAGAGGAGAGGAGAGGAGAGGAGAGGAGAGGAGAGGAGAGGAGAGGAGAGGAGAGGAGAGGAGAGGAGAGGAGAGGAGAGGAGAGGAGAGGAGAGGAGAGGAGAGGAGAGGAGAGGAGAGGAGAGGAGAGGAGGATGGAAAGAAAGAAACAAAAAAAGAGAGAAAGTAAGAAAGAAAAATACATGTACATGTTTTGTTACAAAAACAGCAGCTTTCACTGATGCATGGCACTTACACATGTAAAATATGCAGCATCTCCAAGGCCAATAAATCTTCAGTATGCTATACCTGACAACATGGATGGGAAAGCAAGAATATTTTTCTCTCTGGAGAAATCTGGATTAAGTTCCTGTTCTGCTGGAAAACTGAGGTCAGATTTTCTTTCTCTGTGCAGATCCCATGCTTTACAGAAGGTTCATTTGAGCCCTTTCCTGTCTCAAGGACACCAAGTTCATCCTGGCACCAGGGGCTGCTCTGTGCCTAGGCCCAGGTCTGAGCCAGGAGGTGCAGGGATTCATGCGATGGGTGTGTCCACATTTGCTTGGTGTCGTGACTCAGGGCATTTAGCAGAAGCAGCTGTTGCCGGATAGCTTCTGTTCCCACCGTGTATCACTGCAGAGGGTGATTTCCCTCTGCCCTATTCTCCATACAAATGTCCACAGCTAACACCCGCTCTGGGTGTGGACCTCTCCAGCATGTTCAGGCTGCCAGTGTGTCCTCACAGACCTCTGGTAGGGGTGTTGACGAGGACACACCAGAAACAGGATCTCAGAAGCTGATGTAACCACAGTGCTTCATGGACCTTCATTTCTATTGCATGAGAAGTGCCCCTTCCATCGACCAGCTCTTTTGGAGGTTTATCTTTCAGTATCCTCTTTATGCTGCAGCCTTCTGTGCTTTCCCAACACTCCTGCCTTTTTCCTTTGCTCCGCCAAGCCAGAATGGCCAGCGTTGACTATGATGCAAAGGTGAAAGGTGGCTGGTCTGCAGGGGCTCGGCCTGAGCTCTCTTGGTCTCAGCAGCAGCAGCGTCAGAGCTGCAGCCCCACTCCAACCCAGCAATGTTCTCACCGGGGCACGATGAGCCCTCACAGCCTGGCCAGCAGCTCCAGCCTGACCAGGAGAGAAGGAGAACCATCTGAATCTCCTCATGTTGCTCTCATTTGCACACAAGGCTGGTGAGTGTGTGTGTGTATGTTCATTCAAGGAGGGGGTCGATTAATTAGGTGATGATGGGAGCAAGAAAGCTCTCAGGGCTCTGGGTCTGCCCCCTACCAGATTTTACTGGCATTTTCTGAACACTGCTTTTAGCTCAGTGGGCACAGCTTGTATGCAAACAAATACAATTACAGTTATTGTTTGGTGTGAAGGGAGCCTGGGATTGTCGGGAGTTTTTGGTTTTGCTTTTGTTTTCTTACAAGTATTGTTTCTATTTGTCATTAAGGCTCACTTTCTAATCTATCTTTGCAGGAGTATATTCTTTTTTGACATTTGCCAGTTGCATGTAGCCAGAGCTCTCTTCTCTGGCCTGAAAAGGCATCTAAGGCCAACTGGGGGTTTTTGTGTTTTCTTTTTTGTTTTTCTTTTTCTTTTCAGAGAAGACAACCAGAAAAGACATGGGGGGAAAAAAGTGCTTGTAAAGAAAGACAAACATATTATTAGCAAAAATAAATACATCATTATTTGATGGTTTTCATGCATGTCACTGTTTCAACAGCTCATGAATTGTTTCATCCAGATTGTAAAATATTCATATTTATATGTTATTCTGAAAGAGATGTGACGCCCTGGAGAGGCTAATTCTTGGTTTGCAGATTGTTTACAAGCTGTCAATTGCAATTTGAATATATTTGCAATTCATAGGGTTGATAAATAACGTAAGTCACATGGCATAGTTTCTGCTTCTGAGCTGTAGTACATCCCTGTGTAAGTAACACTAAGGTAGGCGAGCATTTGTCTCCCCATCTGCCTCTCAAATCACACATTTAATGGAGCAAGTAAACATAATACCCCAGAGTACCTCTGGGATCTCATAATAGTATTCTCTCCTGCCTGACTCCCTGGAAAGTGCTGATCTCATGGCATTGTGTGTGGCCACCTTTCGCCAAGTCCTGTCTCAGTTACAACTCACACATGATGAAGACGAGTGTTCTGTGTGTTTGTTCTCTCAGGAACCCACTGTGGGACAGCCAGCCAGAAAGGGGTGAAAGGAAAACTATGCCACAGTGACTACCAGCTTTGTGTGGAAGGGGGTCACTGGGAACCTGGGAGTTCTGCTCGATTATTCCAGATTTGTGGGGGTGATTCTCTTCTTTGAAGGATAAATAATCCAATTATCATCACAATACCATTTTCAAATTGCATTTTATTATAAAAATGCCATATACAGCACTTACTTCTGTCTCCTATTTTTTCCTCTACATTTGAAGTGAACTTTTTTAAGGGCTTCATAAATAAAGAGAAAATTTTTGAATATTCCTAGGTGGTGAGATTATTATTTCAAGCAGTATGACTGCTTTTCATTCTGTTTCTCCTTGGTACTAATTTTGTTTGTTGGAATTGATCCCTTTACTAACAAAGAATTATACTAAAAAGTCTTTTCACTTTATCTCCTGGTGTAAACAAAAACCTGTCTCTTGTTCTTCTAAAATCATGGTACTAAACTGAATTGTGTGTGTCTTCCATGTACATAAATATGCATAGCCACTGTGAGTGTCATAAATCAATAGTTTCAATTAGATACATTGCTCTGCCTTTGCTATTGTTTGTGGTGATTCTCTGTCCTTACATCTGAAACCTTTTCCTAATTCTGAATACAAACCTCTTCCATAATGTACCCTCATTATTTCTTATCCTCTGCACTGTAAAGCACAAATTATTTCTTCTGTGGCAACCTTTTGTATATTTGTGTCGTCTCAACTTTTATATATTTGTGTCTGCTGAGTCTTACCTCATTTTGACTGATCTTTCCTGCTAGACAACATTTTACTCCAATCTTATCCTTGGGGTTTTTCTGGACTGTTTTTAGATAGCTGACATCTTTCTTGAAGTGCAGTCTACAAGACTAAACTCTGTATCATTCAGGACTGTGTACTGTCTTTTGCTATAGAGATGTTTTTCTTCAGCTTGTATTTGTACAGAAGGTTCCTTTCAAATAACAATCACTTGCCTTTGTCACTACCAAACTGCAACTATTTTTCTTCAGATGATTTAGCCAATTTCTTATATCCAGTTTTAGGAGGAACTGATTGTTTCTTTTTAGGATACCTGTATGGATCACAGAGTTTTTTGTTGCTGTCATGAATCTTCCCTGGCTGGACTCTCTCATGTGGTTTTGGGCATCAATAAGGTTAAAACAAGCTGGGAGGGATCATAATGTTAGGGTACCCTGAGGACACCCACCCTGTGTCAAAAGAGTGGGATGTCACACAGCAAAAACAGCTGAAGCTGAGGGTCTCTGGGTCCTGAGAGAGAGGTTGGGAGACTAAGAGAAGAGGGACTACCCAAATCCTAAAGCTGAAAAACTCTCTAAAACTGGAGACATTCCTGCCGTAGGGAGAATTACTTACTACAGTTTGTGGTGCCAGATCACTTGTTTCAATAGCAAGTGTTCTCTGTGGACACAGAACATTTTTAAGAAAGGTACCCAGTTTGATACAGTATCTCCAAGTAGACCATCCCCAAGTCTTTCCCACTGGTTATATGAAGCTCTTTGAACTGTGTCAACCCACTACTAGTGTTTGCCATGTGCACAGAGCCAATTGTTACCCTGAGGAATGGGATGGATGATGACATGCTTAGATAGTAATGCTTTAAATTAAGATTCCTGAATATGCCTCTGATGTATGGAGGTTAATTAAGAAGCTATTGTGAGCTGAATTAATACCATTTGCTTATTGAAAACATAGGTCATGAGAATTAACAACAAAGTCATAAATATGTTTCCCTAAGGGCCAGATCCCTCAGCTCTTACTCATTTGAGCAGTCCTTACTCATATGAGTAGACCCATTGAATTAATTGAGACTACATGTATGAGTTCATTTATCTGTATGACTAAGAAGTTGCATGGTTGGGTCCCACACAAGCACTAATCTGAAATGAATATGTTTTTAATGATAAATTGGTATTTAGATGGACTACAATGATTGTTTACATCCAAGCCTTGTCTTAATAAGACTGGCTTAGCTTGCCAAGTAAATAAATCCAGCCTTTTATTAATAATCAAGTGACAGAGATCCAACAATAACCAATTAAAAGCAGAATTCTGACATAGACAAAAAGCAGGTGTGGGGTTTCATTAGGTCCGTTAGCAACATATATATTTTTACAGATAGCTGAATGAAAAGCAGGTACATTTTGGCCAGCAAATTCAGTGTCATGATCCCTGAGCCATTTCTGAGTGAGTTTGCTCCAAAACCAAAAGCAGCGTGAGAGGGAAGGATGCTTAGCTGGGAGGGCAACGACCCAGTCCATCCTGCTGTTGCAACCCAAGATGGTCACTCTCTGTGGTATTGCACTCTGGCATGTAAAAATACCATCTCCCACCCTGCTACGTCAGGGATCTCCTGCTCACTACCACACCTTTATATTGCAGGCAAACTCAGAGTCACTGAACTCCCACCTTCTAAGCCAAGAGCTGTGCTCTTCATCTGGTACTGGGAACAAAAAGAGATTGCTCTACTGTGGCTGGTTTATCCAGGGTCTGCTGACCGGCATTGAATGATGCAATGGTGGTGGGGAGGGAGGGAACAGAGGACTCCATCTTCTGAAAGATCATCTTGGACTAACCTGCTTCCATCTGTTCCCCTGATAAAAAGCCTCTGAGGGAACACTTCTGTATTCACAGAGAGCAAATGGTGCAAACAGAGATGCTGTTCCCTTCCCTGTGGTCATATGGGAGATGCAACCACCATTCACAGTGAGTGGCCAGGGCTTAGTGACTCCTAAGCAGAGTAGTTCTGGCATCAACTGATCCTTAAAAGTCCCATGAAACCTCCCTTTCTGTTTTTCTGGGACCAGACACAGCACCAGCTTCCTCCAGCTGCACTTGAGAGTTATGTTAGTGGAGACCTTTTTTGGCAAGAAAAAATAGTGAGACTTTCCTCTTCCAGGCTTTAGCTCAGTCAGTTTGGGGGAGAGGGAGGGAAAAAAACCCCAACCCTACTGGCTGTTGACAGAAAGAGTTCAAATGGCTGTCAACATCCAGAACGTTTTCCTTTCTTTTTCTCCTCCCTGATTATGTGCATTTTCCCAAAGTTGGTCTTGAAATCCTTGAAACTGCCTGAGGATGCAGAGGGAAAGGTCTCGTCCAAACTAGAAGGAAGCACCACAAAGCATTTCCAGAGGCTGTCTCTCCTTCAAGACTTGAAGCTCAGGGTCAGGTTTCTCGGAAGAAGTTGCACAAAGTCATAGTAAAGCCTTGTTTAAAGACCAAAATAATCTAAAGCTAATTTACCTCAAACATTTAGCAAATTAACCACTGGAAATCAGTATCAACACGCTTTGACATTTGATTTTCTGCACTGGGAAAATAAATAGAATTTATTGCCGCACATTTTTGATTTTCTGATGTCCTTTAAATCCCTCAAATCCATGTCACCCCCCTAAGGGATACTAACTCATTAATAAAAAGCTAAACAACTCCTGCTTGATTTATAACTATCTGTGATAAAAGGGAAGGTTGTGATTTGGAAGACAGACTGCTTACTGTTAGACCTTTGCACCTATTTACTAATCCCCAAAAATTATTTGCATTGCAAACACTCTCTTTTTCCACCCCACATCAGAGGTATGTGATAAAAATAACAATTTAATGCAGCAAATTAAATAACAGTAACAAAAGCTTCCTAAGTGGCCTGAGAAGCTCTAGTATGTTCTAAGATTTTGTATTTGTATCCAAGAGCTTAATTATTATTATTCTTTTTTTTTTTTTTTTTTTTTTTATTGTCAGCTGTCACCCATGAAAATCTGGACTTAAGAAGGGTGTGTCCTGCCTGGTCCCTCTGTACAGGTCCAGAGCCCTTTTAGTGGCCCCCAGAACTGTCACCTCCTTCTGGGAGCTGACAAGGTAGAAGTTAATGACAGCAGTTAACGTGCTGGATCATCAGGTCATGCTGCCTTTGCTCCCCCTTGAAACCCCTTCAGAGCAAGTAAACAGACCGGTCTGTAGACTGGAAATGTGTCCTCTGGTACTTCCGCAACACAAACAGAGTGGTAACGGAAAAACAGTCTGGTTATCCTCAGAGTGTTAGCAGATGGCAGCTCCTTCCCGCTCCTGCTCTCTGCTGCAAGCCAAGCCCCCCGGTGCATGCCCCGAGGACACTGCTGGAGACAGACGTTCTCCAAAGCCACTCGAGGAATGTGCTCCAGGCACAGACAAAGGTGAATCCCACATGCTCCTCTCGTGCATTGACTGCAAGGGAAAGGGCACACAGGGGTTACCTGAAGATACACCCAGTCTAGGTAGGATATTGCACAGATGCACCGTGCTGCTACAAAACGGGACACTCTGGACTTCCATGACAGGAAGCCAGCAGCTGGCATGTCCCTGTCGTGTCCAAGGTGGCAGCAAATGCCCTCCTGCCCAGCCAGGGACCCCAGTTAGCACAGTGTCCCCTTACAGTCAACAAGCAGCTCCATTTCAGCCGTTTCTGAGAAGAAAGAGACAAAAGAGGAGGTGGACATGACCTTCCCTCCACCCCTCTTTGCTGCATCTCCAGAGCCCATAGGTTCACAGCCTCTTCCCAACACAGCTAAGCAAGATGCAAACTCCTCTCGGGACACTTGCTGCCTCTCTCTTGTCAGGGGCTACTGCCAGCCTCAGATCTCTCAGCTAGGCTGTTTGTGGAAAAACTTCTCCACTCAGTGCCTTCAGTGATTTTTACACTTCAAATTTTCCACCAGATATATGTAAGGCTTAGAGACACAGTCAAGCCATGAGCATTTCTAATTTTATCTGTGGATTCTCAGCATCTTGTAAAGGTGGGGATTGATGAATGCATGAGTTAGGGTCCCCTAATAAGGTAAAGAGTGAACAAGTAAAGAGAAATTTCTGCCCTGCTGAGAACCTTGACATCTAAATATTCACAGGGATCACTGTGTGTCTTCTTCTTGTTCTCTGACAGAGGCCTGAGCAGGAGTTCAAGGAGAGCACAGCTGGATGAGGTCTGCAGTCTGGATTTACAAAGTGCCGTGCTGTGCTCTGACCTCACGAGTGGGCTTCATGCCACCTCACTCCAGACATCCCATCTTCCTCCAAGAGTAGTCACCCCTTTTACTGTCAAAGGATGGAAACATGCTTTTGTACAGAGTTACTCATCTAACATACCTTAAAAACTGCTCTAGGAAGAGGTGAGATGTTGCAAACACCTTGCAGTGTCCTAGCTGGAATGTAGGTGCCTGGTTGAAACTAATTCCAAGCCCCCCTATGTGGTTTACCTAATCCTGACAAGCCATAACAAAATTTGGATGCTGCATCTTACTCAAGAGGAAGTGATGGCTCCTGTAAACCATGTGTTTCTTCAGGAGGCTTATTTGCTTTTCAGTGTCAGAGTCACAATTACTCACTGAGACTACAGCAGTGTGTCACCCCTCAGTAATGCACTTCCTCTAAGACACTTGGGGGGCATCCTGCCCTGCTCTTGGCTCCCTACAGCACACCTGACTGTGCTGCAACCAATCGGTGGGTGTTTTCTGTCTCAACACCCTGTCAAAGGAGAGCAGCATAAAATCCCTCACAGGCATATTTTAGATGTGTAGTGCTGATATGCTTCATAAAACATATCAGCACATTTCAAAAGTTATTTCTAAAATTTAAGCCCATGAGTCAAAAAATACCAGGGAGTGGAAAGTGTCCCACACACAAAACAAGAACCAGCACACATATGAAAGGCAGTGAAGGAAATGGGCAGCAGCCAGTGACACAGCGGGAGCTGGTTTTCCCCTGTCCTCTCTTGTATTCCAGTGCTTGTAAAATTCTAAACTCCAGTGGGAAATAGAGAGGAGAAAATGCATGTCAGTATACAATGGAAGGGGGTGTGTGGGGTGTGTGCATGATTTTCACAGCATTTAGGTTCATTCCGAACTTTTCATGGAGTTTTGGCACCAGCCTGGCTTGAACAATTTATGGTAGAGCTGAAATTCCCTTCGAGGTCTCTCAGATCATAAGATAACTCCTTGAGTGTTTCTGAGAACTTAAAAAAAGCAAAACCTACCCTCCCTCCATCTGGTATACACACACCCCGATGGCCATCAACTTTCTAACTGCACATGACAGAGTCTGGCTGTCCTGTTCACAGTTATGGTCTCTAACATCACTTACTAAGCAGAGTGAAAGGGGAGGGTCACAAAGGACTTGTGAAGTTTCCTGGACACAGGAGGAATGGGTGTGAGGACAAGGCAGGTCTCAGCTTGTTATGTGCAAGCTCATAGCTGGGGACTTGTGGCATTTACCCTGCCTTGCCACAGCAAGGCTCTTGCTAAGAAGCTGCTGTACCCAGATGTCAGTGTCCTCCTTAACTGCAAACCTCTCACAAATGCCAGCTGCACTGCCTCCAAGTCAGGAGTTTCAGTGTCAGCCTTCATCAGTTCTTCAGCTTGTCTGTCACAGTATGGTGCAGCTGAAGCATCGACCTCATCACTGGTACTAACTGGGTCATTTATTCCACCACATCAGTTTGTTCAGCTGAGGATAGGAAACAGTGCACTGAAGGTAGAGGATGCTGCGCTTCTTTGCTAACCTTCCAAAGCCATATCAAAACATCAGAGGAGACATAGAGCAGCAACAGCAGCAGAAAATTCCTCAGGGCATCTCTTGGGGCAGTAGAGACATAAACTGATATAAGGTACACAATTCAAATCAATCAAAGTATTTCCATAAATTAGGTTGTGATTTTTGCAAATCTGAGAATTAAAAGAGCAAACTAGAATTAGGTCATCAGTAGAAAATTTTTTGATTTTGCCTGAGAAAATACAGAGAAATCTCTTTCCTTTAGGGCCATGAAGAAGAACTTAGTGGAGGCAAGAATTCGTGGGTGATCGAAGCTCTGTGGACATTCATGTTTAGCACAGGGAAGATGTGATACGAAGACAAATTCAGAGGAGAATACAAGTAGCCATAAAAAATACAGAGGTGCTTCCTAAGTAAAGATATTACCCTTGTCACTTTGCAATAGCTCATGTGAATGAACCCTGCAAATGCATTTCACAGAATAACACAGAATAGCTGAAAGTGGGAAGGGACTCACAGAGACTGCCTAATCCAACCCTCTGTTCAAATCAGCCACAGCTAGATAGGTTGCAAGGACTGTATCCTGTCACATTTTTAATATGTCCAAGAACGCAAACTGCAAAACCTCCCTGGGAAACCTGTAACATGGTTTGACTACACTAACTACAAAAATGTTTTCTCACATTTAAATGAAATTTCCATTATATCAGTATGTCCATTACTTCTTGTACCATCAGTGGACACTACTGAGAAATATGACTCCTTATTTACTCCTCCCCTCAGGTACCTATGCACATTGATAAGGGCCCCCTCTGAGTCTTTTCTCTTCCAGGCTGAACAGACACAGATGTCCCAGGATCACTCTCTGTATTTACACCACTCAGGACTGGCCTCCAGTTGTACTTCATGCCACTGATAACAGCCTGCTGAGCCAAGCAATTCAGCCAGTTTTCAGTCCACCCCACTCTCCATTTATCTGGTCCATATTTCATCACTTTTTCTCTGAGGATTATACAGCAGTGAGTGTTGAAAGCCTTACTAAGGTCAAGATAAACAGCCTTCACCACTCTTACCCACCAAGCCATTCATCTCTTCATAGAGGGCTATTAGACTGGTCAAACAGAGTTTCCCTGTTCCAAACTCATGTTAACCACTCCTAGTCACCTACTTGTCCTTAATATTTGAAAATTACTTCCAGGAATATTCACTTCATCAACTTCTCGGGGATCAAGGTAAGGTTGACCATCCATTAGCTTCTGGGTCCTGCTCCTTGCCCATCTTTGAGAGACACTTGCCTTCTTCCCATTGTTAGGAACCTCCCCCAGCCACCAGGGAAATTCAAAGACTGTCAAGATTGGCCATTATGATGTTGGCCTTTTCCTTTTGAGGACAATGTATCTACAGAAGCTTGTCCTATTTTGCTTCACGTACCTCACCAGATTCAACTCCAGATGGTCCTTGGCTGTTCTAACCCCATCCCTATACACACAGCCTCTCTGTATTCCTGTTGGGTCACCTGATCCTGCTTCTACATCTTGTGCAGTTCTTTTTTGTGTCTCAGTTCTTGGCCATCCATGCAGACCTCCTGCCATATTTGCCTGATTTTCTGCCACTGGTGTAGACCATTCCTGAGTCTGGAGGAGATCGTGCTTGAAAATCAACCAGACCTCTTGGACCTTTCTCCTTGCCAGTTCTCTCTCCCATGAGCTTCATCCAGTCAGATCCCTGAAGAGGCCAAAGTCTCTTCTCTTGAAGCCAAGGGTGATGCTCCTGCTTTTGGTTCTGCTGCCTCTTCTCAGAATCCTGAACCCCACCATCCCATGATCACTGCAGTCAAGCCTGCCCCAAACCTCCACATCCTTCATAATGGTTTTTCCTTGTTTGTAGGTACAGGGTCCATCTCTCCTTGTCAGCTCCTCAATCACCTGTATCAAAAATTTATCATCACTGCACTCCAGAAAACTGCTGGATTCTTGTGTACTGCTGTGTTTTCACCCCAGCAGCTTTCAGGTAAGCAATTACCTATGATACTGTGTAGGAAAAACAATTGTAGGAACATCAAGAAAAACTATAGATCCGCAGATCAGTGAGCTAAGACGAAACACCTGCGAAGTTTTAGGGAACATGATGAACTTACACTGAACCTTGAGTAACTATGTACACAAATTCAAAGAGATCTCGAACTACAAATAGAAGTTGAAATGGAAATTGGGATTGCTTTTAAGGAAAAAGCAAAGCAGTGAGGCTGGTGATGATCTTCAAAGTTTAGTTTAATTTTCACTAATCACATTGGGTTTATGATGAAAATGCTGAAAGGACCAGGATCTGAAAGCTTCAACACTATTGACTGAAATTTAAGCATGAATGTATTCACTCGATTAAGGACTTTGACTACAACAGAAGCTGAGGAATTAAAATAAAAGGTTACATATTTCTTGAGTGTTAATCAGCTCTTAGCACCTTTAAGAAAGAAGTAAACACAGTAATTTTTATTTTACAGTTTAATTCCTCTTTCTTCACATTTAGGGGAAGAGAGGTAGGGAAGTTGAGTAACTTGCAAGAACAGGTATTAACATGCAAGAGTTACTGGCACTTCATTCAAAGCTCATTTCAGATCACACTCCTCTATGACTATGTTTCCAGAAATCCAATTATACCTGGCACCAGGACTGATAGTTTATAAAATCTAATTACAATGGAAGGAATGTGGTACAATAAACGCCTTTCCATAAGCGCTTGATACCTCGCCCCATAAAATTATCCTACAGAAGTGAAATTCAAATTAATTCCAGCTTGGATAAAACCACCAAAATCTAGGAACTGGCTGCATGTCACAAACAAGAGGTAACCAGAAACAGCAGTGTCCTGAGCTGGCCGTGGGTCCAGCAGGGAGCCACCAGGACTGGGTGAGATAAACCATACATTACATCTGCAGGTTATACCCAATTTGTGGTGGCACCAGTGAAGGCACAGGGAAAAGCTCCAAAGGCAACCTGGAAGAGTTTGAAATGTGTGTAGTGCATAAGGAAAAGGAACACAGATTGCATTAAATGCACATTTAGTATTTAGATGAACAAGTATTGAAAAATAAAAGGCACACAAAAAGCAGAAATATCAGCAGGACCCACCAAGCACTTACTAGTAGTAATACCAGATAGTAAAAACAGTGTGTTTTGGCAGCACAAGAGAATGATAAACAAAACTTACACACTTACACTTTATGATGTTTTGTATGCAGAAGACCCATGTTAGGCAGTGGGGAAAATAAGAATCCCTTCATGTGCAGTGAGCATGAGAGATTGCTGAAATCCATCTTTGAGTTGTAATTTTAAAAGAGACAGGAATAAATCATGCTGATAGAGGAAGGATTAAAGAATGGTGTTATGAAAAGGAATGAAATAAACTATCTGTGATGAAAATCCATCAAAATGTCCTAATATTGGATCCTTTGACACTGCTAAAATTTTGTCATGGGCTTCCTGGAAACATTCAGAGAGCCAGAAAAAAGCATTCTTCTATAGGAAGGACACTCGAGGAGGTATGGTTAAATACACATTATACATTTCTCTGCCATAGGCTGGATTTAAAGAGAAACTCCTCACAATTGATTGATGGATTGATGCTGCAGAAAACACAGGATTTTAATATTACCTAGACAGTGGCCATCCATCGTCTCCTAAGAAGGGAGGCAAGAGAGCAGCCCTGGGGATCAGTGTCAGGTGCTCCTCTCCCAGGCATCCCCAGCATGAGCTTGGTGGAATGGGGGAGCTCATCCTCTATGAGTTGGCTTCACTGGAAGAGGGCTGGTGGGACTGGGGAGAGCTGTGGGAACATCCGCAGGCAGCAATGTGAGACCCAGTGGTGGCTGGGTGTCCATGCCCAGGAGGGGAGGGGAGGCGAGGCAGGGTCACATCAAAGCCTCCATCACTGGGAGCACAGCAGGTGCTAGAGGGGAAATGTAGACCAGTGGAAGGAACCAGTCAAGCCATTCATGGATCAAACCTGAGAGATGGACAGCAAACTGATACTGAATGTACACATGAGAAGCAGCCATAAAACAGCATTATAACAGTTGTGAACCTGCAGCCGATCTCATTTTTCCCACCCCACATTCCCAAACACCTTTCTTCTTCCCAGTCCCTTTCTGAAATGAACAGTGCTCAGAGTGTTAGTTGTGTTGCCAACATTTATCTGGGGGAAAGAAATCATGACCTGATTTCCTTTTCCCAAACTTTTCTCTACAATAAAGGTCAGCAAAAGCAGTAGTTTATACATCTGAGAGAGGCACAATCTGCAGCCTGGTGATTTTCACAGACAAATGATCAAACACAGAAGATCACTAACCCAAGGTGACTAGCAGAAATCCTTTTATCCTAAAAGTTTCTGACTGAAAGACCAATAAGTAAATTCCATGCACTTCGCACTAGCAGAAAGAACTGTGTCTTTATCACTTCATTTCCTTGCTGCAATGAGAAATACTGTAGTCAAAAAGAATGAAAAAATAATGGCTTGCAGCAACAATGCAAACCCCAGAAAATAGGTGAAATCATTTAAAGAACAGATTGGTGAACTTGTGGAGTTACTGAGGTAGGTGGTTTATTAGTAATATCATGTCTGGGAAGAAAAGATAAATTTTATTCCAAGACACTGTTGGAGACTCTGAAGGATCTATCCTGCCATGAACTTCTGTTAGTTACTTATAAACATCTTGTAGTGTTCATTGACCCACTCCAGACATAAAATCTTAAAGGGTTGGCATCAGACCAGATCCCGAGCATGACTGCAAGAGGAAGAAGCATGCCCAGGAGAGACCAGGAAAGTGGCAGAAGGCAGGACTCAGGATTTCAATGGCATACTCGATTTCACACTGGCACTTTGGACATCCCTACCAGATGGCAATCTCGCTTGATCCATACACAACTCTCTGCACTAGAGGACTACTGGAATCATTAACCAGCTCTCAATTTGCTGATTCTCCAACTAAATACAGTGTCGGGCTTCCCCCTACAAACCTATGTTGAAAATACTCGGCTCCTCCTTACTTTTGTATGGAACCTGGCTGGGATTCTTTCAAATTCTCTCCACCCTCCCTCTCAGCCTTGCTTGAACTTTCCTAAAGTAAAAACATATTTGTGTAAGGGCTTAATCTGGTGACAAAGGGTTTTTGCTATTAAATTTACACTGGGAACTTCTCCCAGACAGAACTGTGAAAAATGTGTTTGGACACTGATTTTGAAGGGTTTTGATTCTTGTGGGCATTTTCTTTTGCTTTAACTTGTTGGGATCAGGCTGTTTCAGTGATGGGTTGTGCCCATTTCAGCTGGATGGGTAACAATAGAGCAGCCAAGGTGTTTCCTTTCCTTGCTTGCTCTGTGCTAGGGCTGGGTAAGAGAGGCTGAATTCCAGGCTCGTGGAAGGCAGAGGAGAGCTGGCACAGAGCATACCACTTGCCTGCAATTAGAAGAGACCAGCCTTTATTTCTTTGATTTGTTATACCAGTAACAAGAAGGCTGAATCAATTAATCCAGCCTTAGCAGTGTCACATTAAACAATATAACCACTAATTAAACCTCACTTTTTCAGTGTAGATTTTAGCCTGAAGTCACAGTCTTGTAACAAAAAACTCACCACAAAGCAGGGAGCAAAAATGGGTTTTCTTTTTGGGTGTCTTAAGACTGCACTAAATTACACATCTGAAATGAAAATTGTGAATATAGGTTTGTATGTGAGACTTTGTCTGTTAAAACGTGCTGGTCCTCTGCTTTTTGCTTCTGCATTATGTAAGAAAAGATGTAAGAAAGGAAACTTCTGGAAAGAGACGTTGACTAATACATAACAACCATTGTATGTTGCCAGCAATACATTTCCTTGTTAAAGCTCAGTGAATTGTGACTCCAGCCACTACACAGTCCTTGTGTAGTGTTCCTTTTTTCCAAACACAGGCTTTAACCAAGCTTCCTTGAAGTGGTTTGGGGGAGCTCAGAGGAGGTGTTTGCCAGCTGCATTCCCATTATTGTAAGCAGTGGGAAGTCTGAAGGATTCCAAGAGGACAGTTTCATACCTGTGAGACAGAGTTTGGAAGAGACATGGGCTCCCTGGTGGTAGGGGCAAACCTCATTTTTCATTTGTGTCCTTATCCAACAAAGATAACAAATATGGGGAGAGGTCCCTCAAAATAGGTGGAAATCCCACTGGATTTGCAGTAAAACTTCTGCTGGTTCTCTGAAGAGCCTGGGCTGAGGAAGATGACAAACCAGGAAATAAAGTGTGACTTTGTGAGAGTTTACAGACCCTGAAACTGAGATAATTCTTCTAAATAACTTTTTCCCTAACACCCCATTAGGTGATATCTTATGCATCACATCCCAAACAGTCACATTGTTTGTTTAAAACTAAAGAATCCAAAATTTTGCAAAATTTTACACAGAAATTATTTCAGCTGTAATATGAATATATATTCAAGAGCTGTGGCTATGATTATTATTAAATTGAAAATTTTGGTGTCTAAAAGTGCTTTTCTTTCTTAAGTTCATTATAAGCTAAATGCTAGCAATATTTGAAAATGTGTCCTAGGCAACTAGAGGCAGGGGCAGGGCAGACAGTGATCATGGTGAAAGCCTGAGTTAAAATACTCTTTCTGTATTTTCAGTGGGTAGTTATATATCTCTTTAAGGACCTCAATTTTCACATTGAAGCAGAAAAACAAGATGCAGTCTCTAAGAAAAAGGATAAGGAACAAATTTATTTTGCATGGATGAGAAAAATCGGTAACATTTACTTTAAAATTGGCTGGATCTTATGTAGAATTTGCCATTTACATGAGGTGGACTACTAAACAAAAGGTCTGAATAAAAATTTCAGTATGGTTGATGATAAGAAAGTCCATAAAACATTTTTAGGTTTCAAGGAAGATGGAAATAAATAAAACCCCATGCAGAAGCTGCAAAAGCAGTAGACATATATCACTTCTGGTTTACACATCTTTCATACAGATCCTTGACCATGACAGGTAATTAAATGTTGCTTTCCAAGATTCACCCACAGTTAACACATCTTGGAAGAAACAGATCTTTATGTCCCACCAGCAATATATTGGTTCTTCTTTCATTGAGAAAACAATCATGGACTTGATTAAAAGAGTGTATTTTATCCCTCTCTTGCTACTGCTGTCTCATATAAATGTTGCTTGATGCTTGTTACGCACAACTGAAATAAAATATTTCATTAATTCCTTATTATTTCCTAGCAGAACACACTACCTCAGAAATTTCTGAAAGTATGAAACAAGAAGGTATACTTTGGCATAATTTTTACATCAGTATCCTCATCTGAGAAGCTGACTTCCAGGTACACACCAAGTTAATAGAAACAAATTGATGGAAATTTGTTTCCAAACAGAAGCACAAATATTTCCTTAAAGCTAATCACTCACTTGTAGCTGAAAGAATACAATAAAACATAAGATAACTTATCACTTGATCTTTATGGCCATTAGCCAATACTTTGAGTTTCTTCCTCCACCAGAAAAAAAATTACAACTGTATCCACATTTAATTTCATTCCATCACTATTAAATTTATGTAAATTCTCAGTAACTTGAGTCTCAGGTGTTTATCCATGTAATGAAAGAATCTTAAAATATTATGGAACTATTAAAAGACATTTTTCTTCAGTAGACTCTCCAGCTGGAAATGGTAAACTCTGTAAGGATTATGTATAATGAAGATCAAAAAGAATGACTGGATTATCTGTAGAGGTCATCTACATTATAGTAAGTTTTTTTGAAATAAATTCTTTGATTAGAACAAAGAGCTGCTTGTAATATAACACATTCATGCATAGGTAAGTTACAAGCAAGCATTGCTGACAGTGCCTCTGGTCATTAAAGCAACTCCCTTCTAAAAACATGCAATGCCAAAACAGAAGAACAGGAAAGAGATTTTTCTGCATAGCAAAGTCTTATTTGTCCTTTCAAATTTTCGAGACAAAATTGTCTTACCTTAAATCAGCCTTCTTTTGTTGAAAGAATGCCAACTTTTTGGACTGCTTTAAATATTATTAGAGAGCTGAGAAGTGCAGAATGTAGTGGGGCTTATTTGGATCTGAAGAAAGATCAGATACTGAAATACTTAGCAAAGTGTTTGTGCACACTTCAGAGGACAAATATTAGAAAAGGATCCAGTAATTTATCTTCTGATTATCATTATGTCAGCTTCTTTAAGCCTATGGTATTTACTGTGTTTATTCTTACATCAAATGTACTAATGAAGGAATATTTCCCTTGAGTAAACAAGGTTTAAATACATTAAGATAAAATGGAAAATATTGAGATTGCAGAGCTTTGGTTTTATATTGAAGTTAACTAAACTGGGGACAGTAAGTGCTTTGTAAACTGATGTAAAACTCAAAAATATCTTTTAACACATTTAAATTCATGGTAATCACCACTTTGAATAGTAAATATGTGCTCACATATATAATATTTTAAGTTAAACAGCTGTAGAAACATACTTTTGAAAGACAATTTCATGCCACACTGAGAGGAATACCATTTTTTAAAATGTCCCTGTAAATATTGCCTTTGGGTATTTTTTAAAGTATCTCTTAATTTTATGTATGAAAGATGGTACTCGCAATTGTTTCAGCTTCATAAGAAAGGCAGCTCTTGCTTCTTCCATTGGTCCATGTAAAATGGGAATAAGTATTTTGTCCTATTAACAGTAATGGTCAACAATTTCTTACTTAGTGTCATGTAACACCACTTTCAACCCAGCATCATAAGGTAGGAGAAACTTACAATGAAGAATTTAATACTCAGTTTTTCTAGAACACCTCCAGATGTCCTATGACTTATCAGCAGGAATCCACAGTTTAATTTTACAGTGTCTTGGATACCCATATGTGATTGTTTATTTGGTTGGGGTTTTCTGCAAGGAGATGAGGGATGCACATTATCCTTTCCTCTCTTGCCATTTCACAGTCAGTAACCAGCTGAGAATAAAAGGGTTTCTTAAAAGCATGGAGTCTCAAGACAGAAGGACACAACCACAGTGGTGACAGCCTGAAGAGCTGTGCCATGTCTTGGTCTCATGCTGGGTTGTGAGTACATGAAAAGCCATTCAGGTAAGGGAATGGAGTTTCTCCTGGAATAATCTGCCATGGTGTAGCTGAGATGTGAGGGAGTCAGTCCTAATTTGTGCCACCCCCGTGCTTCACAAATTCTTTTTCTCTAAAAGTAAGGAAACCACTTCTTTGCTTTGAACAGTTTGTCACAGTTGCAAGCCGTGGCTCCATCAAAGGATGTAAAAGTGACAAGCAAAAGGTGGTGAATATTTTATTCTTCTTGCAGTCTCAGCTGGAGGAACAACCCCATCCGTTGCAGAAGTCTTGGATTCTTTTATGCTCCAAAGAGGTTTACCCCAGACCAACCAACACATGGTCCATAATTACTTCTAGCACCTTGTTTCCTCCCAACATGTAGCTCAAGATCTCTGTGTTGAAAATATGTGTTTTTAATAATTTTGAAGCCAGTTGCCCCTAAATGGCCTTCCTAACAGCAGGTCCTCGACAGCCAGCAGATGTTGCTACTGAGCAGCAGAAAGGCCAACACACCCCTTTCCTCCAACACTCAGTCACTTGGAGCTTGGTCTGTGTCTACAAGCCCAACCCCAAAGGTTGATCTTGAGTCATTTGTGGTTAGAGTTGCATGAAGGAAGTAGGGAATCCTGAACCTATTGAGACATGGATAAGATGAATGGACAGCAAGGTAGACCTTGGAACAGAAAATTCTCTTCAGTATTAGGAATTTTCTGATAGTTTGTGGCTTTAAAATTTGTAACACCACATTAGTGCTAGACCACTGATTTCAGCTAACGCTTATCAGCTTTATTCTAGTGTCCAATCAGTACATTTAAGTCTGTCAGACATTCAAAGACAAATGCTCTTTTAGGCATTTTGATAGCCATTTTAGGCGTTTTTTCAAGTGATGCCCTACAGCAGTGCATGGAGGGTCCATCTGTAAATTGTGCCACTCAGACTGGGAACTGCAAGAAGAAATTACAGTTGCTCTAGAAGTCATCTTTTCTCATAGTGTATATTGTAAAAAACCACTCGAGGAAGTAAATTCATAGGGACTTTCCCATCTTTTATTTTTCTGGACTCTTTATATCGTTCCTGTTAGCAGTGAGAATGATGGTTTGCATAACAAAGTCATCTTGTCTCCATTTGAGATCACTGCAGTGCAGGGGCTGTGCAGGTAGCTGCACTGAGGGAATTTCCAGCTGCCATGGAAGGGGTCAATACCATAAGATGACATCTTTGTAAAGGGAAGTGATTATGCAAACTCAATGTCTTCAATGTGAACGTTGACCTATTTTGCAAATACAGTGTCAGCGGTGGGGAGGGGAGGGGAGGAGAGGTGAAGTTTCCTAGGGAATTTTTTGTTCATTTTCTATTGCTTATTTCTGCTAAAAAGCCATTGATCTGGCATCTTTTGAGGAGGAACAGGAAACTGACTCTGCAATGCAAAAAAATATTCCTGGAAAACTGAAACTTCAAAATGCAGCTCTGCCTTTTTTATTCATATTAGTTCATTCAGAAATTCCCCTGAGTCGTCCCTGGGGGAATGAAAACACTGGGGGAAAAAAAATCTCATTATCTAACTCGATTGCTTCTTAACCACTTGTCAGGTCTCTGGCTCGTGTCTATGGTTCTTTATTAGTCCTGTCACTAACGTATATTTTCAGAGGAGAAAGAACATCATTTAACAAGGAACTCTGAGTAGCTTTACACTAGGAAGCTCATCTACCTTCACGTTAATGCATGGACAGTAATCACTTCTGTAGCACTTGCTCTGTCTCCCAGCTAAAGCTTTACCCTGAGAAAACTGTGCTCCAGACATGCAATATAAATCTACTTGAAAATCTGACTCCTCCCAATGAATCACAGAATCAAAATATTGTTAGGTTGGAAAAGACCTTTCAAAACTTTGAGTCCAACCACTAACCAAGCGCTGCCAAGTCCACCACTAAACCAATCCTTTTGTCCAGACCACCAATGAAGATATCAAACAGAACTGGCCCTATTACTGAGCCCAGAGGGACACCACTGGTGCCCAACCTCCAGATGGATTTAACTACATTCACCACCACTCTCTGGGCCCAACTCTCTGGCCAGATTTTAACCCAGAAAAAAATGCACCTGTCCAAGCCATGAACAGCCAGTTTCTCCAGGATACTGCTGTGGGAAATGGCTTTACCAAAGCCTAGGTAAACAACATCCTCAGCCTTTCCCTCATCCACCAGGCAGATCACCTTGTCAGAGAGGGAGATCAGGCTGGTCAAAGCAGCATCTGCCTTTCATAAACTCATGCTGGCTGGGCCTTATCCCCTGGTTGTCCTGAACATGCCACGTGATGACCCTCAGGAAATCTGCTCCATGACCTTCCTGGGCACCAAGGCCAAGCTGACAGGATTGTAGTTCCCCAGATTCTCCTTCTGGTCTTCTGTTGGGGTCCCTCCCCTGCCGTGTAGCCCTGGGAGAGGGGCCCTGAGGGGGAGGTACGGGGTTTCCCTGTCCCTGCTCAGCCTCGTTCCCATTGGTTGGTTTGTGTTCCCTGCGCGGGCAGAAGGACCCTTGGTCCCGTGACTGGAACAGTTCCTCGGCAGAGCCCCGGCCATGCGGCTGGAGAAATAAACATCTCTGAAACAGCTATCAAGAATCTGTCTGTCCGTATATATTTCCTTTCCACGGGACTCCTGGTTTGATATATGCGTGTTGCAGGATCCCCACTGCAACAAATGGTGGAGATTTGTGAGCAGAACGATCCCCGATCCCTAAGCGACTGATTTGTGTGAGTAAACCCTGGAAACTTTGGATTCCTCTTCTTGGTTTTGCTTTGCTATTCCGTATCTAAACTATGGAGGAACCGTGGGAAGACTCTTGGCTCTCAGAGCCGCATATGGACATTTATCTTAAACTTAAAACGATTCTTGAACAACGATTTGTAAATTTTAGCTTGATTCAAGCTCAGAAAGAACTGAAACACTTCCTGGCATGGTTGTTTAAGAACTTTTTCTATGTTTCTTGGGATTTAATTCTTACCAAGGGCTTTTGGAAAACCGTTTGGACACAGTTAATACTGGAGTCAAAATATATGCCGATGGAAGAATATTTTCGTGAATATTATTTAGTTACCGAGACTGTTGAGCGATGTCAGCTGTGTCCTGGCGCAGGGACCGTGCGGCCCAGGCCACGTGCACCGAGCGCTCTGCGAGCAGCAGCGAGGCAGTTCCCGCGTGCAGGCGGAGCCACGCGAGCCGCAGTGTCGGTGGTGGAGCGAGGAGCGGCGGGACCCGGCGGTGCCCGCCCGGTCCTGCGCAGCGCGTGGTGGAGCGAGCCCCGTGAACGCCCGACCGAGAGGGGAGGCGCGCGGGCGGCGGCTGGCGGCAGCGGCGGTGGAACGGAGCCGCGCCCAGCCGAGACGTGCGCTGGAGCAGGGCGCGGGGGGGTCGTCGCTCGGGGGCCCGGCCGAGACGTGGGTGCTGCGCCCGGCATTGGCAGCGAAGCTGCGACCAGAGGAGGCGACGCGCGGAGAACTGAGCGGCGTGGCCCGGCCCGGCCCGCGCAGCCCCGAACGCGACCCCGGGAAGAGCGCGCAGGCACGAGCAGCCCCGACAATTCCAACACGGGAGCGACCGAAGGAGAGAGCAAAGACGCAGCGAGACAGAAAACAGCAGCCACTCGGAAAAAGGAAAAGATCATAGGAACTAAGACCTTAGGGATAGTAAAATGGTATAATGTTAAGCAAAATTATGGTTTTATAACAAGGTGTGACAACCAGCAAGACATATTCGTGCATAGAACTGCTATTAAAAAGAATAACCCTGAAAAATGCATCCCAAGCTTGGGAGATGGAGAGGTGGTGGAATTTAATATTGTACTAGGGAGAAAAGGGTTACAAGCATCGCAGGTCACTGGGCCTGATGGTGTTCCTGTAAAAGGCAGTATATATGCAAAAAATCGTAGTCATGTTAGACAGTATCTCTATTGTAAGTCCCCCCTACAGTCTCCCTTTCCTAATCCCACCTTTCCCTTTTACCCTATGTCCTATTACCCCCAGTGTATTCCCAATCCGTTTTTTCATCCATGGTTTCCCTCACAAAACCATGCTTTTGCCAATTGTTTCCCCAAAAATCCCTTTCCAATGCCGAGTGGGGGATGAAAAGGGGGAGGGAAGAAGTTAAACCCTCTCCTGCCTCAGTTTCCCCACAAAGCATGCTCAGAGAATTCTGTCTCCCTTCTGTCAGCCCTAAGATGTTCCAGAGAATCTGTTTGGACATTTAAAGACTCAGGAGGGTGGCTTGTTTTGTTTTGAAACTGTTCTTGTTATGTTTATCCAGTTGTTTTCATTCTCCTTTTATTAAAATAAAACGGGTGAGGTGTTGGGGTCCCTCCCCTGCCGTGTAGCCCTGGGAGAGGGGCCCTGAGGGGGAGGTACGGGGTTTCCCTGTCCCTGCTCAGCCTCGTTCCCATTGGTTGGTTTGTGTTCCCTGCGCGGGCAGAAGGACCCTTGGTCCCGTGACTGGAACAGTTCCTCGGCAGAGCCCCGGCCATGCGGCTGGAGAAATAAACATCTCTGAAACAGCTATCAAGAATCTGTCTGTCCGTATATATTTCCTTTCCACGGGACTCCTGGTTTGATATATGCGTGTTGCAGGATCCCCACTGCAACAGTCTTCTTGTAGACAAGCATCACATTTGCTAACTTGCAGTCAGCTGGGACCTCCCTGGTGAGTCAGGATTGCTGGCAAATGATGGAAAGTGGCTTGGTGAGCAACTTGAGTCAGCTTTCTCAGGATCCTTGGGTGGATCCCTTCTGGCCCTGTAGACCACTGTGTGTCTAAGTGGTAATAGCAGGTTGCTGATCACTTTCCCTCAGATTATGGGGGCTTCATTCTGCTGCCCATCCGTGTCTTCCAGCTCAGGGGGTGGAATACCTGGAGAACAACTGGTCTTAGTATTACACATGGAGGCAAAGAAGATATTAAGTACCTCAGGCTTTTTCTCATCCTTTGTCACTATGTTTCCTTTCACATCCAATAAAGGACGGAGATCCCTTAAGCCCTCCTTTTGTTGCTAATGTATTTATAGAAACCTTGTTACTTGTCTTATAAAGCTCCCTTCTGGAGCTCACAGGGAAATTCTTGGCAGAGTTGGTCTTGAGTTGCCCTTTTCCATCAGGAAATGGCAAAGTCTAAAGTTCCCCTGCAGAAATAACCCTTTACTTACCCTCCTGAAACAACATAAGACTATAGGACTGACTGAACACAGGATGAAAGAAATATGGATGAGTAATAGGATGTATCTCATGTGGTATGTGCAGTAAGTTTTACAGGAGTGTCATTTCCAGCCAAAGGTAGAACAGAGACATTGTTTTGTCCATTTTGTAAATAAATGGCCTTTATTATGTTGCTAAATATTGAAGCATGCTTCACAGAGAGGCCAAACAAGAAAAAACATAAATAGAGTACATAATTTCTAAAAGGCTCATCTATCTTCTCCGCTATCTAGACATATGTAGATTACTATCTCTCTAACCAGCTTATTTGCTAAATAAGGGTATTGATATCCTGCTTGAATTGTAGGATAAACTAAAACCCAACAGATACATGTATTCAGGAAAAACTAAGACGTTGCATCATGAAATATTACAACACTTGCAGCACCATTACCAACAACATTAAGAGTATAACATTTACATTCAATATCTCATTATTTTTTCTAATTTAGTCAAGGCCTGAGACAAGGGCCTAGTGAAATCCTACAGAAAAAGAACAAGGATTGCTGATGCCACGTCTCCATGGCAGCAGAGCTAATTTGGCAGGACAGCCCAGTGCACAGAAAGAAAAAGAGGTTATTTACAAAGATATCTTTGATAAAAAGGGCTTTGGGGACAGGAAAATGGTCTGGGGGGTGGGGAAGGGGGGGAAGTCACAAAACGTTCCAAACCTTTAAAATAAATTCTTTAAATGAGTGAGACAAAATAAATTGAAGAAAAAATTTCTTGAGTCAGTAAGCACAGTGAGTTTCATCTTTGTTTGTTGTTGTACAATGCTATAAACTACAGTGAATGGCCCAGAATAACATTAGTGGTTCTGTGTATTGTAACCACTTCAATCAAGGCCTTTTGTTTTGAATCACCTGCCCTGCCTGCATTGGAGCCCCTTTTATAGCCTAGTCGCAGCACAGAGATCTAATTTAGTTCCACATACAAAAGAAGCAAGAAAGAAAATATATCCATCTCTTACTGCTCCTTGCTTGAATCCACAAGAGAACAACTGGGACAACAAATGAACCAAAATGGCTAAGAGAATATTTTAAAATTTCCTCAGCTTATGACCCACAAGCAGTTTGTAAATGATATTGTTATAGCATTCCTGAAGTATGCAGTTGCCCAGCTGGACACAGGTGAAGGTGGCCTAGGGCAGTGGGCATGCATTCCACGCCTGTGAAGAGAAGAGGAGGTCAGGGAGGGTTCATCCTGGAGCCCGCAGAGCCATGGGCACAGGGCTGTTATTAGCTCCCATGGAGACAGGAAGGGCAGAAGCACTTCAGAGAATTCAATGTGGTTGATCTTCTCTAGCAGAGGGCTTACTTGGTGTCGCAGATGATGTACTAAGACTCTGCTCTTGGCAATGCCACAAGTCCCCTTTTGCAGTCCCCTTCCACGTTTTGTAGAAAGAGCTCGGTGCATAGGCCTATAGTGATTTGTAAAGCAACAGAGCAGCCTTTCTGTTAAAGAGAAACTTTGGCAGACATTGAAGTGCTGGTTTCATGCATTTCTGAGACAACCTCAGACCACGGAACGCACCATGTCTACCACTGTGTGCATGATCACCCTTCTTCTAGCTTGCTGTAAAAGGATAATACGTACCCCATCAAGGCCGTGGTATGGAGGGCAGCTCAGACAGAGGCTGAGTAGCCTGGGCTTTTGGGAAATGGTTTCATTTGCCAGAGACACAGAGATTTCATGTGGGAGCACAATGCCTCAGGCTGGCCATGCTCCCTTACAGTGTCATGAACCAGAGCCTGCAACATCTAACCAGGCAGGTGTCTTTCCAGCGTGAGGTCATGTCCAGCGTGTGATGGGGTCATGTCTCTCAGCATCATGGGTGCAACTCATGCTCTTTTGTGTTCTTGATGCCACAGCAGTAAATTTGACATTGCTCTAAAGGCAGCATTGTAGTGGATAGTCTGCAGATGCGCATATAAATGCAGGGTTGGTGCTGGTGAAAACATCATACAAAGTGTTTTTGTGTGTGTGTGCATGTGTGTGTGAACTATTTAGGTTCAGGGTGTGAATTAGCTAAGCACAACCATAATCTTCAGAATACACGGTCATGAAAGATAAGCATGAGATACCCTTCATGGGACCCCTTCTGAGCATCCCTGTCTTGACTGAACCTTTCTTCTGGAGGAAAATAACTTCCATTTATAAACAAAAGGAAAAAAAGTATTTTCCAAGTCACTTATCTGGATCTCCTCATTAATTTCAAGCGTGATGTTACCACTTACTAAAGAAACAATCCCACTGGTTTTCAGTCTGCTTGCTACTTTCTACTACGAGCAATTAATGTATTAGAAAATTAACTTGCAGATGAAAGAAAAGAGCAGCCTGTGGAAGTTGAATAATGACCTTATTTTAAGATTTTCCCTTGAGTGACCCCCACTGTTGCCTCTTACAAAGGCAGGAAAAATTATATGTGCACATCTTTAATGTCTTTTTTGAATGCTGATGAAATGATTAGTGATTTGGAAAAGTCTGTGCAGATGAAACAACAGCAGCAGGAGTAGCAGTCAGTGATATTAGCTAGAGACAGCAGTCTGGGAGCTGCTGTTCTGCAGTTCAGAGAGAGAAGAATTAGCACATTAGATTATAATTAATAAACTAGAAGCAAATTAAGATAATATGGTGTGGGGTGCGGAAACAAATGAGCTTAGCAAATTTAGAAAATTCAGCTTCTTTCGCAAGTTAGAATTACTCATTGCATGTTTGTACCTTATGCACTTACTCTGCAAACACGTGACAATGTGTAATACCTGGTTGCTGAGGGGACCACAGAGATCTTATCTTTGCACTTCACAAGGGGGAGCCTTTCTGCTTTGGTAAATTAATTCCCTGGGTCCTCTCTTACTCCCCTAGCACCTGGTTGTCCTATTCTCACTCTTGGACCGTGCTGAACACTTTTTAGCACTCTGTACAAAAGCCTTCTCTGTTGACACAGAAAGCCAGTAGAAGGTAATTCTTTCTCTGTAGGATGTTTCTGCCAGATACAATCTGGGACAACCAGTACTGCCTGCTTCAAAAACATATTTCATATATGTCCTTAGACAAGCCCTGTAATTTGTTTTGTTCTTCACCCCAGAATCCTCTTATACTGTTGTTTAGAAATTGTATAAATACTGCATAACCTATGTTAAATGAGATGTAATAAACGTTTTCTTTCAGTAATAAACAGTCCTTTCCATTTCTTGTGCAGAATGCAGATTTCATGGACCAGAAGGCTCAAAAAGTCACATAGCTGTAAATGGTACATCACTATTGACCTTCCAGGAAACAGACAAGTCTTCATTCAGCGATCCTTGCACACACATGTAATAGGGAAAGAGGATAATCTTTTTTTGCTCCCCTTTATGTCTTGACCAAAGACAAGAGTCACAGTCCATGTATGCAGGAAATGAAAGGATTGCTCCCTCTTTGAAACACCTCAAAACCACCATGGTCACTGTGCCATATTCTTCTGAGCTCGCCTTGAAGTTTCAAAGGCAGCAAGAAGGATACATAGCTCATTTGTTTCCTTCTGGGACTAGATTGCCTTTAACTTCTAAATTACTGTGACCTTCCCTCAGGGTGGACAAACAACTTCATACCCAGCCTGGCCCGGCACCAAGAAAGATCCTATAGGACCTCTCTTCAGCAGAACAATGTTTGAATTTCCTGTTTCAGATACTTCCCCCTTTAATATCTGCAAATGAAAACTGGAGGCTAAAGACTTCAGTCTGTATCTAGTCCTTGTTCTGCTTCACTTTTTGACCTGCTTGATGGTGGGATCAGGATGTATGCTCTTCGAGCTTGTTCAAGAGACCATGCTAAAACCAAACACAATCTCAGCTACATGGTTGGGAGACAAACTTTCAGTTTACAGACAAATCATTCCAAATTGGATTTTTAAATTGTAGCTTCAGATGGTCTGTAAATACAAGATGAGTTGTTATATCCAAGCTGAGGACCAGAGGATGCATGGATGAATGAAATCAGATGTCAACGAACACAGTCCCTTGACATGCTGTCTTACTCCATTAAGGTTTTTCCTGTTTTCCTAAAATGGTAAAACTAGCTACCAAATTAAATATCTTGTTGATCTTATGTCTTCCTTCACTGAGCTATGTTTTTTCATACTACTGACCACATCCAACTGACATTCTCAGCAGAATTTGTTTCTAAACACTAATGTAGCACAGAAAGAATACAAAAAATTAATGAATGAGAGAGAAGGAATGATGTCTGGGGCTCCAGAGGAGGACTTAGTAGATATAGGTTGGATTTCAGGCTTTGTCATGGGTTTCCCACAAAATGTTGGTCAAAAATCAATTCATGAAAATGGTAATTAAAACAAGGCCAGGGCAAGGACTCAAGTACCGGCTCACAATTGTCTACAATGTTTAATTGTTAACACACTCACTCACATGACTTTGGTCCATGCTGACTTGATTTCCCCCAGACAATGTCAATGCTCAGTTCAGAAGACAGCATGAAGCAGGGACTACCCCAGCGGGCAGTTTGGACAGAGGAGTTCCCCCTTCTCCAGTCACCATGGGGGAGTGCTTAGCCATATGGACACAAAACATACCACGACTGGCCTGAAGAGCCAGAGAATAGGCCCTCTCCTACTTTATTTTCTTGTGTAGATGTAGTAACTTCATCTCTCCTGCCTTGCTTTGTCTGCCCTATTTAGACTGTAAATTCTTTGGAACGAAGCAACCTTTTAATATGTATTTGAATGATGCCTGAGACAATGAGATGCCAGCCTTTGCTGGGGGTTGCCTTTGCTACTGAAAGGCCTATTAAAGAAAAAATAAAGAAAAAATAAGAAAGATTATTCAGGTCTCAAAACAGCTCTCACTTATTCTTCTTTTAAATCTACCCATGTCAACAACATGTCTGCATCCTACAGTGGGGCTTTACAGTTGTGAGAATTTGCAGTCTCAGGACTGCAGCCCATGTTAATTCTGAACACACAGCAACAGGGACTGAGAAGACAAGGAAATTGTACCCAGTGATCTCTCACCACCACCAGAATCATTCTTGTGGCTCAGTCCCTCAACTGTCCTACATCATGTAGGTCTCACAGGGCTCTTGGTGGTGGCCTCATGCCACCAGCAGTCCAAAAGGACCCACATGCAGAGAAAAGCCTAAAAGCCTTTGTTTGGGACCAGACTGTTCCTGTTGCTGACCTCAGGTCAGGACAGCAGCAGGGTTAGTGTCCTGGTAGAAAGGCAGTATTAAAAACAGGCATTTGCTACTTGCCTTGAATTGCCTGATTCTGCTTCTTAACCAACCTCACAAACAGTTCTTCAAGACATCCACCTGGAGAGTTAGAGAAAATAAAAATACAGAGAAAAGGCCACTGTCAAATGCAGATCAGAACTGGCCTCTTCCAATTCTGTTCTTAACCAGACTAATTTCCAGCATCACTGCTACTGACAGTCTCCTCTCAAACTCACCTGTCTCAAGAGCCCTTAGACTCCACTTACTCCAGTGTAACATGTTAACTTGCTGGAGAGGCAAAGAGCGGAAAATTCTTCTTCATTGCCCATTCCTCATAACTCTGGCTCTTCCAAACACACATCTCAAGCTGTGGGCTGAGTCTCTAGAACTCTTTCATCCTTGGGAGAAGGCAAGATATTATAAGGCGTCATTCTACATATATATATCTCTCTCCATCGTGCCTAGGAGAGTGTGCCCCTTGTCCAGCTCCTCTCCAGTACCTGTGCTGGTGGTCAATGGCAGTGGGTGGGCACAGACCTGAGGTGGACTGGCAACAAGAGACCAGCTCAAGGGCAGACAAGGGCTAAAAGCCTTGCTGGGCAAGAGAACCAGTGGCTGTACATCACACATGGAGGAGCAGCACTTACTGCCCGGCATAGTCATAACCAGGGTTTCCCATGGCACTTCAAAGAGAGAGTGGTCAGGGGTCTTCTGCTCCCCCTGGGACCTTTGATGTCCCTTCAGAAGTGAATGCATTGTGCAGCGCAGGTATGGCTTTGGAGAACCTGAAAGTTGTTTGTGTTTCTAGCCACACCTGACAATCCACCTGGATATTACTCATCAGCGGCAGAGCTCCAGATCAGAGAGTTCTTTGGCATTGCCTATTACACCGCTGCTTTTTTGTCAGCAATGACATTAAAATGTCAAACTTGCCCCCTGTTTGCAAACTCCCTGTTGCACACATCAGTTTATCTGCACAGGATGTCCCCACAGTCACATACTGGCAAAGCCAATGCAAACGGCTTGTACTGTTCACCTTAGACACTGTTCTTCCACACTTGAACTCAGCTGAATAAATCCTGAGTTGCCCCAGGAGACTTTGAAAGGAGTTTTTAAGAGTTGTGCGTAACTCCTGATGTTCAGATCGCTTTGATATGTTTTCCAAATAAAAAAATCTTGTCAGAGAGAGTTAGTTCTGCCCAATGTGTGCCAGCCACTCTTAAGTAATGTAGCACTATTGCCTTCTATAGGCTATAATACAACTGATGCTCTGTAGATGAACTTGTTTAGGAGCTCTGGGATCAACCATGCAAAATGCTTATCCCTCTAAATTCCCATGAGAAGCTCTCAGCTTTGCAATAGCAGATTCTAGGAACAATCCTTGTATGCCAAACTATTCTTTGACCAAGTCAAATATGTAACTCCAACATAGCAGCAATACAGCAACCACCAGGACTCATGAAAGGACTACATTTTCTTGCTGAGCAATGCTGTGTTGGAGCACACTGGGAGATCAGTGAATTGTGGCACTGAGCCATATTAACCTCTCCTTCTAAAAATTCTGCAGAAGGGAAAATCCAGCTTGTTTCATCATGTCAAAACCCATCACGGCTTTAAAAAAAAAAAAAAACCAAAAAAAACCAAAACAAACCCAGGTCACCAGTTATCATAAAAGGGATTAAAAAGAAAATTTCTGGCAGCTGGGGATGGCCACCTAGAGAGAAGTACCCACTGGTTTTCCTCCTGCCAAGGTGCTCCAGCTCTTTCTCCACATCCTGCTCTGTGCTGTAGACTCTCTGTTCCACAGACCGTACCTGCTTCTTACTACTTCAAAAGCTCTGTTGTGGTAGACTCTCACTCCATTTTTTTAACTGTTGCTGTCAAAGTCTAAGTAATAGCATAGAATGCATAGAAGCATAGAATGGTTTGGGTTGGAAGGGACCAAACCCTCCTAACACAGGCAGAGATGCCACCTACTAAATAAATCAGTTTGCTCAGGGCCCCATCCAACCTGGCCTTGACCTCTTCCAGGGATGAGGCATCCACAATGTCTTTGAGCAATATCTCATTTACCTGCAGGTGTCCTTAGGCTCCTCTCTATGCAGACTGCTTCCTCCTGCTCTGTGCCTCTCTGTTCCCCAAGGAAGTGTAATGTCTTTTCCATTATACCTGTTATTTTCAGTCTGGTAAGCTCTCCCTGGGAAAGAAGATTGCAGGCAAAACAGCAAAGCTGTTTTCTCAGGGACAGTGTTTGCTTTCTGGGAGCCAAGAATGCTCCACGATGCCCTCAGGCCTAGCGTCCTACATGACCTGGCCATGGAGCTTATGAGATCACACTAGTCATAAAAGTGAAAAGAGCAGGGAAATTCTGGGGCATTCAAGGTGTCCTCTGAGGGTGGCTCAAGAATGAGACAGCTCTTTGTCTGATGGACTTAGATCATTTCACAAACCTGCCAGCAACACACAGCCCCTGCTACAGCTATGAGGGCTCAGACTCCTTTCCTCTCACTCTCTCTAGTCCCTGCCTTCCTTAGCAAGCACAACCCTTGCCCACAGCACATCTACAAACACAAAGCATGTGGATAGAAAGAGGCAACTATGCTCTTAAAAACAAAATAGTTGGCGTTTGCATACATCCATGAGTCTGTATGTTCTTGCTCGAAGCTGACAGCCACAGGCTGTCAAAGTATAAAATCCAGAGATTAACAGTAAATACACAGATTAACACTGAATAAAATATTTTCTTTCATTTTTCCCCTAAGAAAAAGTTGCCTGAGCTACATCCTTGTTATCAGCTGCTTGAAATAATTCTCTCTAACATGTTACCATAGCCAGCTTTTATGAGTCCCTGCACATTATGATACTTAAGGGACAAACACAGGGCATATTTCATCTATTTTTCCTATCTTCCCTTACTCCATGCAGGCAACATTTTTTTATAAGTCACTCTTTCAACTTCCGTGCTGGCTGGTAAATTAGCAGCCAGGATAAAATATCATCACTTCATGGCTTGAAGTGCTTTGCCTTGCAGTTCTGGATATAGTTCAAGTGGATGAGATCATTTCACCATTTCCATCATCCCACACACGTTAGACATACTGGGGATGACTTGAGCACGTGTAGTGTCACTGACCTCACACTGAGCTGCTAAACTCTTCCCACTGTGGTACTGATGTGTTGAATGGTTCCAACTACAACTAAATCCTAAGCTACACTCCAGCATGCTGGTGGTACAGCAATATCCTCAGGCTGGGGAGATAGGCCAGGACACTCTTGCTCTTTGTGCACTTGAGAGGTGCAAACCCAGACAGAGAGGATGTTTCTGCCTGGTCTCTAGATCTGCAGGTCTGTGGCGTGAGGATGGTGTGTTGTGATCAAGGACAGCCTCTTGCCAAAGAGAGTATACACACTGTTGCCTCTGCTACAATGCTTGCCTGCTTCTCATACCATATCGGTCTTGCACCATTGCCTGGGTTTGCAGAGAGCTGATCTGGGTTGTTAGATTATTTGGGGAAGTACAATGGCTTTGGAGGCTTGGGCCTCCTGCTTGTCTGATGTGTTTCCATAGCTCAGTGTCAGCACTTGCTGAAGAACAAACAACAATGTTTATGACATTTCTTAGCTATTTTATACCCAGAAAAACAAGCAGCTCTTAATTGTATAGGATGAACTTGACACTCCTGAATCTTGCCTAACTATGCATTACTCTCATAGTCTCTGTCCAATGCACAGTTTATTGGTAAGGTCCCTCTCGTCATTCTACATCAAATCTTTCCTCTGCCTGATCTTAACTTTGCCTAACTTCAGTAATCTGGGCTAAACATTTTGTGTGTTCTGTATGTCTGGCTTATCTTGGAGAGACTATCTGCTTTTATGTTCAAGAAGTTTTAGAACAGCTGACTAGTTTCTGAGAAGGGAAAAAAAAAATCAAAACACAGTCTTTCATTTGAAAAGCTCCACTACCCCTGCTTGGAGCAGAGACTTCAGATCTGGAGACAGGACATGGAGAAATAAGTAGTTTGTCAGTTATTCCCACAAAAGGGCTGTCCAAAATTGGTTACCTCTTAGCAAAGCAGCAATTTAATTCTTACCAGAGATTTCTGCAGTCTTAGAACTTACATTTCCCAAAGATCCTGACTGCACCAGCTCAAGCTAGGGAAGCTCATCTGGAGGCAGAACAAGACCTTTCCCAGCGTTGAAGCTTGAGCATTTGAAATAAGAATGAAGGAAGAGAACTTCTCCCATCTGCGCTCCAAACAACACAACTGCTGGGCCCAATATGCCAAGAAAAAGCAGTTTGTAGTCAAACAGAATAAAAATTAGTTGTGTGGGCATAAATTGGACCAAGAACTGTAGAAAGGGGTGAGGACACTAACATGGATAGAGGCTGGTAAGGAGAGGGTGTGGAGACTAGCTGGGACAAGGAGCCACGGCTAGGTGAGAGACTAGTGCTGCAGCAGGGAAAACAAGGCCTCATTCTCCATCAGCACAGTAAGAACTGAGACCTTGTCTTCCCAGATGTACTTATTACCTCCTTCCAGACTCCTCTTGGCTTGCTAAGAGCTTCACCTTGACTGCCTGGGACACAGGGTGTATCACTGCTAAACAGTGAGAAATCCTTCCAACTCCCCTTAGCCCATGCTGGGAGCTCTCTCTCCAGGGTTCTGTGAAATACTGCCAGATCACAAGCTGATGGATGACAGCCAGCAGCCAGGGCTACCTGGAGTTTGTGATCCTGGCATGTGTCAGCCTACCTACAGTCTGGAAACAGATCCCTGTGCCAGCCAGGAGCCATCTGAAAATTGCTGCAATTGCCAGTCTTCCAAAGTAATGTCTGCTATAATTTTCATGTCTCCACAATAAATTGTAATATCCTACCTTTATATCTCTTCTGTTCCTCATAAGTAATTTTCTTGCAGGCTTGCACAGGGATTTGACTAAGTAGATACTCTAAACAATTAAAAATGTGTATTCATGTGTATTTAAATGCATCAAAATAATCTCTTTACTCCATGACTCTAGTGTTCATTCAAGAAGTACAGACTTGAGAGACTTCAAATCACTTTTTAGGGACCAGGCTCTTCAGTGTGCAATCCCAGGAAGAGGGTACACAGTACTGTGGTTTCAGAGCAGCTGGTTGTGAAGGACAAGATCTTCCATATTCCTCATGTACAGTAGCAGGAGACAGACATATGGTAATAATTAAAGTTATGCAGGAGTGACTACAGACATGACAGCTGTTAACTTAGATAAACTTTCTTGATGTTTGCTAATTTCAGATCAAGAGACATAACAAGATTTTCTGGATGAGTCAGATGGACGTAAAAGATGTCGGTCTTATCTCAAAGTCTTTTATGCATTCTGGTTAAAAATTGCTTCCCAGTAACACCTCTATAAACCCCACAAAAGGGTGAACTTGAGAGCCTTCCTTCAAGGTACAAGGATGTTTAACTATGCAACAATCAAACTGAGTCTATTAAAAATGTCTTTTATTATTTCTGTTAAGTATAACACCTGTTCTCCTATATATGGGAAAATATTTCTGATAAAAGTTGGATTTTACAGCTATCTGAGACCTCAGTTAAAACCAGCATGGATGCTCTGATGCCAGGAAATGTCACTTCCTTGAAAGCAGTTGTGGTGGGAAGGGACCTCTGGAGATCATCTGGTCCAACGCCCATGCTCAAGCAGGGTGACCTAGGACTCTGTCCAGTCATGTTCAAAATATTTCTAAGTCTGGAGACTCTACAACTTTTCTGGGAAACCTGTTCCAGGGCTCAGTCACCCTCATACTAAAAAAGTGTTTCCTGATGTTCAGACAGAATCTCCTGTGATTCAGTTTGTGCCCATTGCCTCTGGTCCTGTCACTGGTCTCACTGAGAAAAGTCTGTCTCCATCTTCTTTACTACCCTCTCAGATATTTCTATATATTGATGAGATATCCCTGGCCCTTCTGTTCTCCAAGCTGAATAGTCACAACTGTCTCAGCCTTTCTTCATCTGTTAGATTCTCCACATCCATACCCACCTTAGTGAGCCTTCACCAGTCTCCCTCCAGGATGTTCATGTCTGTTTTGTACTGGACAGCTCAAATGTGAACCCCACACTCCAGGTGTGGCATCTCCAGTGCTTAGGAAAGCGAGACAATCACATCCCTTGACCTGCTAGTAATGTTCCTCCTCTTCCACTGTCATAAAACACAAAGATGGGCAGTTGCCACTATTGCTATAACTGATCACATGGTAGTAGCATGGTATCCTGTCCTGTAGGCTGGCAGTCTGCAGTCTGGCCATTGGGACACCCCCTGTACCAGAGGAGAATGTATGTAACAGGTACATTGAGTAGCCTCCATTTAAATGTACTTGTTAAACACACCTCACTGTGGCACAGCGTAGTGACACCACCAGCACAAGCTGTGATCAGCTGGGGGAACTGAAAATACAAAAGGCTTTGACACAGAGTTCTTAGATTCACTCCTTGCTTTTAACTGGACAGACTTTTTTTCGTCTTGCTGTGGTCTCTGCCAGCCGGTAGTTATGACAAGCAGGAAATTATACCCTTTACAGGAATATCTGCATAAAGGATTTTGTTTATTGGCCACATAAGCCAGCATGGCAACATCCTCATATTCTGGGCTGCTTTTTCAGGTGATAGAGTGACGGCAGTTGGAAAATTCATTATTAAAATTATTATAATATCTATTATTATAAATATATTAAAAACATTACATTTCTCTTCCTCTCAGCCACTTCACATCTTCCTGTACTTCCCTTGTGTTGGGAGCCAGAGCTGTCTGAGGAAGCTTCTCCACTTTGCATTTACCCATGGAGAAAGATGACTGACAGAGCAGAACTTGTGCTCCTGTCTAGCCTGTTGGAAGTGGTACCTTTAGCAGAGGGATTTCCTTCTCTCTTCAGGCCAGCTCAGACCTTGTTTCTGGGGTGCCCACAATACAGCCTCTCATGGTAAACTAGCTCCTGCCATTAATGTAAGTGACCTCCAATGGAGATTGATGCAATACACACCCACACAATGCCATAGTGCAGATGGGGTTTTATGTTTTCTCCAAAGGGCTGGATCTAGTCACTTGTCCTGGTAATATCTGTATTACTCATTTCCTGCAGTAACCAAAAGAGCAGGACCTCTTGTGTCTGCGATTCTGGAATCTAGACACTTCATTTACCTTTGTGAGGAGGAAGATTTTTGATAAGGAGGACCACAAGACCTCTGCTTTTACCACTTTAAAAAGAGGGGCTGATGCCCCAAATCCATACCATGAGCACATGGGTTCCTTTTTGAGTGCCTTCCTCATGCCAAACAGGAAAGCCTTCAATGAAGGCTCTGTGGGAATGGGCACCTTGTCTTAACATGGTTCTCCGAGCTGGAATTTCAGTGTGACAGAGCCCTACCTCAGATGGAAATCACCTGAAATACTGAATTATGTGTGAAGGCTGAAAGTTTGTCCCCTGTCACCCAACAGATGAAATTACTCACTATCTGGGTGTTACACTGCTGGCTTCTCAGAGGGCTGCTTTTAGTGCACGAGTCACATTGTAAGACACTGAGATCACAGGATCAGACTCTGAGGTCTATCACATGAAGTCTCCTAGACTAAACCATGAGGTTGTGTAAGTCCAGGGCACTCCAGTGGGGGAAATGAAATCTCACTGCTTTGAGCCATCTCAAGATCTGAGAGGACAACTTTGCCACAGTCAGCACACAATAGTTCAGGGGGAGGATGTATAAAACAATAGTACAACTGGCTATAAAGCTGCAGTCATTTTGTTGCTTGATTGCTTCTTGACACATGCCCAGAAACAATGCTGATGGCCCCTGAGCTGGGCCAGCCACACTTTTCCCTGCTCCTGGAGGCAGGCAGTGCACAGGAGAAGCCCAGACAGGTGGAGGCAGGTCTCATGGGTGCCTTGTGATAGCCGCATGTACCCAGCCACATCACAGGGAGGCAAAGTGGGTGCACTACACGCCAGACCACACCCCACCCCTTGCACTGCTGCACACACCTGCACCCACAAGGAGGGCAGCAGAGTTTCTGTAAAACCTGCCCCAACAGTTCTGCACCATTCAAGAATCCCCAACACCTTTAAATGCAGCAAATGCCACTCAGATGCCAAGTGTTCATTTTGATAGGGATGATTTTCATCAGTGAGGAAAACAGATCTCATCTGGAAAAACCCTCTCCTTGTCACTGTGCCGGCAGCTCGTTTGGGCAATGGCACTCTCCATGAGAGAGACAAACGTGTCATTTCTCAGGGAGTGCCTCCAGGGCTGAGCAGGCCTACAGGCTTAAGGTACATGCTGAATGTGCCAACCTTTCCAGCCCTTTGGCCCCAAGGAGCACTTCTGTGTGTACTGCTCCCTGTGCTCGCAGATCACCTCTGGTCCCTAAACTCTCCCTGCTGTCTTCACTGGGAGGACAAAAAGAAAAGACTCTGGGAACCAGCACACTTCAAAAATAGAGGTGCCCAAAAAAAGGCTACTCAGGTAATCCTCACTGTGCAGATCTTTAAAATGATACCCAGGCATCTCATACACCATGAGAGTAGAGGAAGACTGATCTTCACTGACTTTGGTTTTTTTTGTGAATAGGAGATTTCTCCCACTCCAGGGAGACTGGGGAAAGGTGATTGCTGTAGCTACAGCCACTCCACAGGGTACAACAGGTCAGAGACTGTCCTTCAGTCCTGAGGCATGTCCTCATGACTGAATTGCTGAAATTTCTGGCCCTGCTTCCACTCCCCACTTTGTACAAGTGCCCACATCCCAACAGCTCCCTGGGAACAGCCTGTTAGATACCATCCTGGGAGAGTGAGAGCTTGCACAGATGGAAGGAAGTGTGTGGGCAGACATGGAGTCAGAGCTTTGACATGTGCCCTGCCCCTGCCTCCTGCAGAAGACACGGCTGTGGCTCTCTGCTTTCCCACTCTTGGGACTAGCAGAGAAAGGCTGTGCCATATTCAGCCACTCTACTCTGCGTTCTCCAGTAGGCTTGGATACTTGATCATCCCAAGCCCAAAAGACCAATGGTTGTTTATCCACATGGAGATTACCCCAACATTCTCCATGATCCACAGGGGATGGGGCAGCAGTTTCACTGAGGTGAGTGGACCACCTGTGATCCTGCAGCCCTCTTACAAGGGCTTTAGGCCCTAATGTGTTTTTATGAAAGAAGGAATGAAAAATTAATTAATAAGGAAAATCCTCATCCTTGTTACAACATCCAAAACTCCCAAGAAACATTTTCCTGGAATCTAAAGAAAAAAAAAGTGTAAAATTTTACAAAACTTTAAATCTCAGTTTGGATTGTAAGGAGACCAAAAGCTAGCCAGACTGGAGTAGCTGGGAAGCCCTGCAGCCCTCGGAGAAAAGAGCACAAAGCTCCCATTCCCTCTACTGTACCGGAGCTGCCTTCTGACACTGTTTTCGGGAACTTGCCAGCTCATTTTCTAACTTGTTTGTGAGACATCAACAGCCTCAAATTACAGCAGTCTGAACAGCCCAGTAAATATTTACACAAACCTGCTGGTGATGGTTTGAGCTGACATGCGTTACCTTTTGTGTTGGGGGGAGGCTATATTTACAGCCAACCAGCTAATGAACATGATCCCAGCCATGGTTTAATACAGATGGCTCTTTCAGCATTTGCGGCTTTCAAGTTACAGAGAGCACAAACTTCAATAGCCTTCGTTAGAAGGCTCCGTCTCAGCTCTCTCCGTTTTGTTTACAACCAGTCTCTCTTTGTGCAGTCAAGGGTTGACTAATGTTCAGCTGTTTGCAGCCAGCAATGCGGTTGTGTGGGACAGGGCTTGTTTCTTGTCTTTTTTCTTTCTTTTTTATTTTTCCTTTTTTTTCTTTTGACACTGATGGCTTTTATTTGAAGCTTACAATGAATGCAATTTCTGCAACATAGATTCATTTTTGTTTGAGTGGCATTTCTCCACGCCTGGAGTGGAGGGACTGTGGAAGCGAACAGGAAGCTGTGCCCAGACGTGGACTATGGCTGTGGGGTTCAGTGGAGGGCTGGAAGCCACCCCTTCCCAGGGCCACCCCTCAGAGACACATTTTATTGACATGCAGGTCTCACTGGCAGCTCTGGTTGGATTCCAGTCTGCCCTAAGGAAGATGACTCAGAAACTTGTAGTTTATGCAGTCAGTATTTATTGTAACAGCACACTTTTTATATCTTCTTTTTTAGCCATAATCTAAACCATTGGCTGAAAGTCTCTCCAGTTTTTGCAGCTCTACATCAAGGAAATATTTTAGATAAATGAGATAGAAAAATAAGAGGGTGAGGAAATTAATTAAGGAAATTTAGACTGTTATTCTGACAATTATTTCACATTGGTTGGCTATGGTAGAAGAACAGATAACCTTTTTCTTTACTTAATCACACTTACAAAACCTTAGACTCTAAGAAACTCACTGATTCAAGACTACCTGTACTTAGTGAGTCAACACTCCCCAGTAGCAGACAGTCTGACCAATGCCCTGTGGTTGGGATGAACTAATTTTAGACTAGACTGCACAATGCCACAGTAGTAAACCTACACTCCTCTAAAACTAAATGCAGGTGAGGAATTCTGAATGATGAGACATGGCTGGTTTTAGAAAAATTTCTTGTATCGTGCAAGGATCTTATGGGCTGCTGGAATCTAACATGTCAGACAAAATCCCACCAAACCAAAGACAAACTCCAGTTTTCAAGTCACTGCACTCATATGGAGACGTCTCTTGACAGCATGTCTGACAAAGCACAGAAAATCGATTTGGTCAAATATCTCTCTCAAGAAAGAACAAAGGTACCAGCATCCTGAAAATATCTGACCCTTGCAGGCTTGGCCTTGGATGTTCCCTCACAAATCTGGTGAAAATACAATAAAGAGATAGCTCAGAGAGATTTATGACTGCATATACCTGATCTGAAATCATTAACGGAAAAGAAGGTCATCTTTTCAGGAGAAGAAATGGCCAATTCTCAAATGATGGGCTGCTCTTTACCTCCAAAACAAGGAGCTCTTCCCATTGAAACTGTCACCATTTCACTGCTACCCTTGAATGAAAACATATTCCCAGTTGGAGCAGGATCCCACGGTATTGGCAACTGCCCTTGAGTTTTGAAGTAAAGATGGTAAAAAGGCAGGTAACAATGGCTGGAGTAGGAACTTGATCTCAATCTGCCCTTTCTGATAAAGGTCAGGCCTGTCCTTTTAAGCTCTATGCTGGACCAGAATCCAATATCTATACTGAACATTTTGCTCCATCAAATCTCTTCCTGGGATGGTTACACAGGATTACACCTCACGGAAGCAGCATCATTTAGTTAAATGCTTTCACAGAAGAAAAGCCTTGGAAACAACAGAGTTGCTTAGTAGTACTGTGACAAAACGTTTGTTACCAGAACACAGTCTGTTAAGAGCTGTTCACAGAATAACAGAGTTGCTGCCAAATATCCTAAAACATAACTTTTAGGGGGAATTTTTGTTTTTAAATAAACATATTTCAACTGAGATCTGGAGTTTCAGATTCTTGTAAAAAGGAAAAAGGCTGATTAAAATAAAATATTACCAAATGTTGTAAGGAAACTATTTGTCCCAAATAGAGCTGGTTATTTTTTTCCTATCTTTTCTTGCTCATGAATGTTCAGCTTCATGTTTTCATTTACCTTGGTTAGGAAACACCAGATCTTGAGGTCTGTCACAGAATAAGAAGCACATCTTTGGGCCGGGCCTCCTGCAGTCCCTGCAGTGTCTATGCAGAGACTGCCTGCTTCACATTTCCCCCTGCCCTTTGTGTATTATTTGTGTGCTTCAACTATAAATACTCCAGGACAGGCAACTTATTGCTATGTACATCTGTCAGGCACCTGCCACACTCTTTTCCTTGCCTCTGGATGTTCTCCCACAACAATAATTATTCAATGATACATGAGAATGAAGTGTCTCTGAAAGGAAAGTATGTGGTCCTAGGAGACCACATCACCTGTACTCACTTCTGCTTACCAAAAGGAATTGGTTCCTGAGTTTGTAGAGGAGATGGTAATTATGGCTGCTTATCCAAATTTGGGACGGATGCAGGGATATCCTGTGAGAAGGCTTCAAAGTGTTTCTGAATGATTGCATCCAATGAGGCATTAGTGTAGATGGTGCTAGGGAGAGAAGAACAGGACTGTGGTGAGGAGGCAGGACTGCACTAGAAGATGCTCTTTCAGCCTTTTTCTCATTCCACTGATATTTTCCCTCTTTGGCTGGTCGTGTAGCTGATTGAGAACTTCCCACTTTGCTTTTCTGAAGAAATATCTCATTTTATGAAATCTCTAATTTGCTGACTTTCTCCCACCACTAGGGTTTGTAGCAGAGGGTCTGTGGGCACTCCATATGCGATAAAACATCCCTTCCAGAACTCTTCCTGACACAGACTGCTTGTTGGCCACCCAGGCAGGCTATGACATGTATGGGAATTATGTACCTGAGTGTTTATCCAGGCTGTACCCAGACATATCACTCAGATATATTGATTTTATGATTACTGAGGAAACTGCTTGTGATCTGGAAAGTCCCCTCTCAGTCTTTGGGAAGAGCCCTGTGTTATTAGGCAAGCAGTTCCTGGCATGAGACCAAGCAGAAATTTCCTGGGTTCAGATTATTCTAACACCTCATTCCAATGACAATGCGCTAGTTCTCCATGTGTCTCTGGAAGTGGTCAAAGGTCATCAAGGAGATAATATCTCCTCCAAGGACACGTGCAAGGTCCAACCAGCATAAGTTTGCTATGGAAGCCATGAGCCACTGCTGCTCTCATTCAATTGTTGCTCTGGAGGGGCTGTGACCCAAACTTGCTGCAGAGGGGGTATTCTCTTAGCCAGGTCTGGAAAAAGAAAAGCGGAAGAAATCAGAGCTTAAAGCAATCCTAAGAGCAGTACTGAGCCAGGTGAAAGCCCAGTCTGTACCACACAAAAGAAAGCATAAGGACCTGGAAACTGAGCATTACACTTTTTCCATGAACAGAATTAAAAGTTTATGCAGGGATATCATTGCTACTACTCATAGTTACGGTTGTTCAGCATATTATAAAAACTTGTGGAGTAATCTAGGGTGGAAGAATTCTGCTTATAGTGTAAATCAAAAAATAACTGATATAAAAAATGTATTGACACAAAGATAAAACTCATGCAAGGATAGAGCAGGCTGTTGATATATGTTTCTCTATAAATAGAGCACCATCACTTAAAATTCAGGGATATTTTTGACATTTGATTTTATTCTTTAACATAATCTCCTTCTACAGGATTTGGACAGAACTGCTCCAAATTTTTTATCAACTCTTTAATTCATCTTCATCACCATGTACAAAATAAGCCACTGAAGAGGGAACGTACTGAACCACAGTGATGACAATTCTGCTTGGCTGAGCCGAAATGGACAACATGCGTGTCCCAGATGGCTTCAAAAAGAATATATTCTGATTAAGGAGCAGTGGGAACATTTTCCAAGGACATTTGGGTGCCTTTTATAGATTTACAAGGCAGATGCTGCTCTTTAAAAGCATCTGCCTCACAGACCTTTTTTTCCCCCTATACTCATATGTATAGGGATTAAACTTCTGTGAAATGGTGAGTCCGTTGTGGTTTCGTGTACATGCTAAGCCCAGTTTTGCCACCTTCACAATGAATGATACCCTTGGTGAAGAGCTTAAAGAGGAGGGGGTTGGCTTCTCACCTCACAGAGGATCTGGGAATGGGAAGATGCCAGGAAAGAGTGAGATCTGGTGGTAAGGACTCTCCTGTACTCATACACAGTACCTAGAGTCCATCGATGAGCAGAAGAGGGACTGTTGAAAATTCTCCACCACTGTTGCAGGATTGCTGTTTTGCATTTTATGAGGTCCGTTATCTTCTGTATTTGATCAGGCCGTGCTCTTGTCTGAGATTAAGTAACCATCCACCTAAGCAGCTAACTAGCTCCTGAAATGTGTGGGCCTTTAACACCACTGCAGAGTGTCTAGAGAAAGGTTTGCTGTGCAGCCGCAAATACCCGGTTGCGATCAATTCCAGAACACAGACCACAGGATTGGAGTGGTTCCTCAGGGCCTTCATGGTACACTGGCCTTGAGGGAACCTCTAAGCAATGATAGAAAGCCAAGGCAGTCTTACGAAAATACTTAACTCCTCCACAACACAGCTCATTTATAGCTGCTCAAAGCACGTAGATGTTGCTGTCTCTGTTTTCCTTGGACACATCAACTTTTTATTGTCTGGGGATTTACACTGCAGTGCAATGCAATGCCTTGTGAGCCCTGCAGCAACAGGGTGCAGGAGGTCAGAGGGAATAAGCTTGTAGCAATAACCATGGGATAAGCAACTCTGCAACTCCCCGTTTTGCAGCACAAAGCAGCACACACAGCTCTTAATGGTGATAGAAAAGCAGTGTTTGGGTGCTCCTTTGGGTGCCAGAGCAGTTCTGTTGGGGCAGAACATGGTAAGTGAGGAAACTTCTCATCCCTCAGGATCCTATCTACAGCCACCCTCACTGGGGGGGCCAAGGGACTGGCAAGCAATGCAAGACCATCACAGGAGTCAGCATCACAGCACATGTAACTTAACCTAAGGTGTTAGGAACCAAATCAAAAAGAGTGCAGGGTCACAGAGCAGATCAGTTTGGAAGATGGGTTAAAGATCTTCTGTTCTGCCCACCAAGGCACATTACCTTCCCATTTGTGTGCTTAGCTGAGCAGAGACAGCTTGCAGGGCCCGTCATTAGCAGTGCAGCATGCAGCAGCCCTTCATCTGAAGAACGTGGCTGCGCTTGCCGAGACTGCTGAGGACTCAGTAGTCTGGGAACCACGACTCAGCGACGACAGCTTCCCGCAGACACTTGTCAGGCACAGGCACATTTCTGTGTATTTATGGACACTAGTGTGGGTCTCGTCTCAGGAAGGACCCAGAACTGCTGTGGCGGGGACACTAAGTGCTTGGCAGAGTGCATTGGAGAGAATGAAATAGTGTCTGTCTAATAGTGTGCCCAGCTTTGCCCTGGCTGCACCAATTTAGCAAATGCTCCTGTTTTGAACATCAGGCACGCTCGCAGATACTCTTGTACCCCTGGATTTCAAATAAACTGGGAGCATCACTGTCTCAAAAGAAGAAATTGCTGTAAATATAATAGTCTTTCTGCTCTAAAAGTCACACAGAAAACCATGCAAGCATCTGTATTTAATCTGCACATCAGTCTGACAGACTGATTAAAACAACCCAAAACATGAAATGAATAACATTGCTTTGCCTGAAGAATATTCATGTGATCAAAGAATGGATGTTTAAGTCAAGTGCAGGGATCAAATGGTACTAAATTCCAGAGTATAACTGGCAGATTGGGACAATCCAGTTTTACTTTTTCAAGTCCTTTTCCAGTCCTACTACCCATCTAGCAAAAGAAAAGATGTGCTGTTCCTCTCAATGCTTTTTTACCCATAAGAGAGCAAATTTAGCTGTTTGATCCCAAGTCAGAGCTACTGGGCTCATTCCCACTTCTGCAGAGACCTCCCCTGTGAGTTTACATGTTCCAGTTGAGCTCTGCAGCTGCAGGAGACGCTGCCCCACCGCAGTGCCATGCCATACTTTGGAAAGTCTGTGTCTTGTTAGGAATCAGTGGGGCTGGTTATGCCACATGGATGCTGGTGTAACATCCCCTGTGCCTTGTGGTCCTGTCTCCAGTTTCTCTGTGCTATAGACACAACACAGGTCAGAGGAGTGTTCCTCAGAACAAGGCGCAGCTACGCAGGAGAGCAAACTCATGACTTCACCCTCAACAGTACTGTTTCTTACATCTAAAAAAGAGATGTGTGCTCTGAATGAACTGTTTCTGAATGGTCCATTAAAAATGGACACATGTACCTGTGGAAGCTCCCACTATTAATGTTCTCTAGCCAAGGCTGATGGTAGCTTGTAATGGCTGTCTACAGGATATGGCAAAACTCTTCTCAGAAAAATACTCCTTGCCTTTCCCACCCTTTCATCCTTGCCTTGCCACTAACTCTTACACATGCATGAATTCCAGATAGAGATGACCATTCACCTTTCAAACTAAGAGGAAGTACTGCTACCTGTGAAAACTGCTTCCTTAAAGATAGTCATGTGTGCTGTTGGTAGGACCTTGGAGCTGCCTGTGGTGGTGCTTGGTAGATGCAGAGAGCCTGGGGGCACACTCAGCATGCTGTAACAGCTGGAGGTTACTTTTGTCCTCCTGTACAAGGCAAATGTGGTTTTTCTTTTACTTTTTTTTTTAGAGTGGGAAGGAGGTAGGGGTGCCTCCTGCAGTTTTTCTTGATAGTTGAATTTTACATAATTGAAGCAAGAAAGTCTGTTTATTTTGCAGTTCCACTTCTTACAGCCATATCCCAGACTTATTCCCATTGCCTCACCATGTGCTGTTGTTTTAATGGCCCATTCTAAGTTAAGACAACCTCTGAGGTATTGACCTCAACAAGTGACTGCAAGGAGGTCACTACTTTCCCCTGCTACTTTCAGTCTCACCTCTTCATAAAATACAACCTCGGATGTTTCCTCCAAAAACCCCTTAGGACAGGAACAAACTCCTATTCTTTGCGCAGCATTGGGCAACACAAGACCAGGGCCACCTGGGGCAGCTGCCTGCAGCCCAACACAAATAATGGAGGTTTCATTACCAGGGCAAGAGGGCAGAGTTTTCCCCTCAGCATTCGCAATCTCTGGTCTGGTGTTGCAGCACCCAGCAAGCAGCTTGAAGCTGTGGACAATGTGATTCATCCAAGTCCCTCTGAGGGCAAGACTGCTGCTATGGATGATGGGAGCAGGAGTTTGAACTTGCTGAGACAAGGGGATTCCCTTCCCTTCCTGGACCTCCTTTGTCTAGGTGGCAGCAGTGTATTTTTATGAATTGGAAAAGTCCCAGGGCAGCCCAGTCTCCAGCTCCTGCCTTCCCTGAGGCTCATTTTTGGTGCAGAGAAGGAAGAGGTCACAGAGGGGAGGGGAGGGGAGGTTGCCGTGGGCTGCTGACACACAAAACACTGCAAATTTCCACCCGCCCGGGGCTCGCCAAAAGGAACTGCTTGAATCAGGAAGTTGGGCAATGCATGGAAACATGCTTCCCCTAGCTCCACACTTCTGAATAGAGTTGTCACAAATCCTTAGTTTTAAACTCCTTCACTTTCTCCCTGCTCTGTCTAAAGCATCTCTTCCTCTCCAGGAGAGAAATAGCAAGGCATATGGGAACTCCACAACCTTAAAGCAACCAGAACTGGCTGAATTCAGGAAAGTCAGCAATTTCTCTCCTGCACAATGCAGAGAGCAGAGAACTGAGCCCCCAGGTGCTGCTCAAGGCTCTTCCCACAAGAGAGGTGCTGTTTCCACCACATATAAGAGCTACTTTGACCAGGTACAGTCAAGCCCCTGGTTATTAATAACTAGAGTGAGCTGTTTCATGCCAACTTCAAACATTTGTCCTCCATCTGACCTGGAACCAAAGCAGCATCTTTCCCAAGTGTCTGGGGGAGCAGGAATAAGGAAGGGTTTGGTCAGAGCTGCAGAAACCCATGTTCAAATTCCTGTGCTGCTGGCTCTGGGGCAAAGTTTCTTTCTCTGAAATTACTCCTGACTAGAGAAATCAAGGATTTCTACCTGGACTTCCCACTACCACCATCAGCATCATAACCAAGCACAAGCAAGCAAAATGAGAAGCTTTCTCTTCCCCTCTGTCACCACAAGAGTCACAGCACCTCATAGCTAGAAGGATGGGGAAATTCTCATCAGAAGGTTTTTCACAGATGAGGAAAGACAAGAGGTTGAAAACTGAAAGATGAACCTGAGCCTTCTTGGTTAGTTGTGCCACACTGGATGTGCCTTCACGGAGGAGCGGGGCACAGCATCTTCCATTCCTGGGAGAAAACACAGAATGCAAAACTAGCAGGAGCAATCAATTATTTTCAAGAGCATCAGCTGGCAAGGCTTGAAAGTGACCATAGATCTTGTCTCCCTCCAGACTTCTTGGAATCTCTCTTACCCCCCTTTCTCTTCAGACCTCAGCCCCTGCCCTCCAGAACATCCTGAGCAAACAACTGAGCTTTCCTGTGCAGTGAGTCACGGGATGGAGCACAATAGGGAATATGAAGCAATGGATCAGGAAATGTTTCATGTAAGATGGGGGAAGGAGAAAAGCAGGGCAAAAGTGAATGCAAGGTAGAAAGAAGAGCATCAAGTAGTATAGAGAAACTCTGACTCAACTGGAGATTGAACAGAAGAGCCTGCAAAGAAATAATAACTGAAAGTAATGGAAATGCGTTAGGAAGTGTGGAAGTGCTGCAACGGATTGACAGAGGACAGTGGGAGAGAAGTTATACAATACTGTGAGGTCAGTGTAGGCAGAGGTGAAGGCACTAAGGGCAGATACAGGGTGAGGCAGGACTGTGCAGATGAGCAATGGCCAGGGTAGCAGGGCAGCCAGCAGGCAGGCAGGCAGAGCTGCTCACTGGCTGGGGTGAAGGATCAAGCAGCTTCCTTGGTAGGGAGTTAGCTGAGCACTCCCCATAACAAGGATGCATATTTTTTTTCTGAATGCTTTCCAGAGTAGTGATTCCACTTCCAACAATGATGGATGTTGTGAAAGAAAGGTATCAGAACCCAGAGAAACAGAGCTGTATCCAGCAAAGAAGTCAAAGCACGTCATGTGAAGATAGCTCTCCTTCGCCACGTGTGTGTTACACAGTTATTTACACCTGTTCAAAGGAGCAGCAAGTGCTACTAAAATCAAACAGCACTTTGGACTGGTAGCATTTTGTGTACTTCCCACCTAGCCATTTTGACCTGGCACAGATGACAACCCCAGGGGCTGCACAACAGAGGATTAGAAGATCCCTGCTGGTTCCCAAAGCTGAGTCTCCCCAAGACAAGAATCCTCTGGATATGCCTGATGTGAGATAGGGGCATTTCGTGTAGTCAGGAAAAGCAATGACCCATTTAACACCACTCGGTGCTGGCCAAGGGAGCAGTGAGCTGGACAGTGTGCTGTTCTGCACAGCACTGCTGTCTCACCCCTCAGCCCTCATCTGCCACACTGTGTGTATCTGTGTGCTTTATCTGCCACGTGTGTCTGGGTGCCAACAGCCAGACCTTCAGCCACAGCAAATCAGCACTGCTTTGCTGAAATCCACCAGCCTAGGGAGCTATTCCAGCTCACCCAGGATGAGGCCACTGGAGTGCTGACAGGAAGGGCTGTCTTTGTTCCCTATCTGTGTCCTGATTAGTACATTCTGACCTGACCCCTGACTTGGTCTCTAATTGCAGATGAAGTACAAATAATAGTGTTGCTGCACTGGTTATCAGCAGCTCACTCAGGGATGCACAAAAGTCTTCTGTACTTTGCCCTCTTGCTTTAAACGAAATGTGTGTCAAGCAGGGATCACCCTGGGATAACTCCAGTGTTGCTGCTACTGTGCTAATATACAGTGCTGCAAAACAGCCACTGTCCCTGCAGCCCCATCATCACAAAAAAAACAACCCCACACAATTTCAGTCCCACCCTGGGAATAAGTGACAGAATAAACCCAAGGAAAATAACATCTTGCAGAAATTAAAAGCAAAAACAAAGTCCAGAACAGCAAACTTTCCAAATTATCTCTTTCTCATTCATCTTTCTCATAAAATACAAATACAAAACCACAATTTATTAAATTTTGGCAAATTGCTGTTTTCATGGACTTGGACTTTTAAACCCAGATTTTCTGCATTTTTTTATACCTAGTTTGTATCAAGGTAGGTCCATTGACACACAGAGAGTTGCTGTCAGCTCGCACCCAGGACACCTGAAGTAGCCACCACATCCTTCTGGATCACCCAAGGTGGTGCTCACTTTTGCATCCAGGCAGTGGCACAGCAGGAATCAGCAAGTGTGTAAAGCTAGGGCTGCAGCTGGTGACTCTGGCAGTATGAGGCAAACAACCTCAACTCATCCACCTTTGCCTTTTTTCCTGCACTGGGACTGTCCTCTAATTGCCCTCAGGGCAGTGGGCTATTCCTCAGCAAGCCTCCACTCATACCCCACAGGGAGTTTACAACCTTCTAAGTGCTAAGACATGATTCCCTCACTTCTGTTTGGAGAGTGTGGGCTTTCCACAAGGCCAAAACAGAGAAAAAGGGCAGAAGAGTCCAAGCAGAACTGGTTTTAAGTGATAAATCTGGCTCCATATTGCACCAAGTGAAGGTATTTGGAACTCGGAATTGTGATTCAAGCCCATCTCTAATTCCTTCAAAAATACATGACACAATCTTCTGAGTCTTTCATGCTAAACACCACTCTCAGGGCTTTCACTCAATGGCTTTTCTTTCCTGCTCACAGCTCCCTCTCATCTCTGCAGCTTTTCACTGTGCAGTGCCAGAGCTATAAAGATTGCACTATTATAAAGGGGCCCCCCAGGCTTTATCTTGCATATCACGACATCGTGATTCAAATGTTACAGCACTGCAACACAAATGTAACATCAATGTACATCCCATAACAGGCCCTAATCTGTCCCAGATTTGGTTCAGTGCTCACTTGCTCAGATCTCCTTGGACCACACATCATGTGCCACTGTTTGTGTTCAGCATAAACGAAGCATCAGTGTGGAAATCTCATCAGCACAACAACAGTATGGTCAGATCAAGAGGAGCTAGCAGGAAGCCACTCTGTATCTTTCCAGAAGACTTGCCAATGAGAGAGTTTTATGCTCATGGTGCCTTCCTCAGAGGTGCTGGGGTTCCAGTTTGCAAACCCAGCACAGCACAGCAGGGGCTGTATTCCCAGCCACTGCCGAGGGATGCCTGGCCTTGCATGGAGCGGCCAGATCAGCGGAGATCTCACAGGCTGGGCCTGAGCTGATCCTACTGCTGCTTCAGCCACCTGAGAGCCCAGAGCTGGAGTCATCCCTGGAGAGCAGCAGCAGGAGCCTCAGGGCCCTGCACCACCTTCCTGGGAACATGGCAGGCACTCTCCATTCGGCTGCTACCTAAGCCCCTTTTCCAATTTTTTGCTAAACTGTCCTTTTGACAGGAGAGAGCTGTGAGCCATTCCCAGGTGAACTCTTTTTTGTCTTTATCTCCTTTGTTGATTGTAGGGAAACCAATAACAGTCAGCACATCCTCTCCTGAATTCTCATGCACTGTTCATTTTACTGGGAGAAAAACTCTTTCTGTGCAAAATACTGCAAAGGCAAGATGAACATCAGGTTTATATTAATATTTAAATCAATGAATATTACAGACAAGGAAATAAAATTAAAAAACAAAACAACAAACTCTCAATCTTGATCACAGCTGCTGTGAAAGCCACTCAGCAGTGCTGGAAAGCTTCCTCCCATCCAAGTATTGATCGCTGGAAACATTCCCTGCTCATGACATTCAGTTTTGAAAGGGCAAATGCTTTGAAAATACAATAGACTGAACAATTTTTCTTTCTTTTCTTCATCCTCCTTCTGGACTAAATGGAGTTTGACAAATTTTTTTTTAATTAAATAACATGAAGTCCACAGTATAGCTATATGTTGCAATATGTGGTTACATATTTGTCCTGCCCTGCACATTTAGTGCTCAGGCAATACTCAATATCACTAAGATAAATCCAGAGCAACCACGTTATTCTCCTGTGGGTTTGAGATGACCCTGTGTGTGGCTTGCCAGTCTAACAAGAGAAGCAAACCATGTGTTTGAGCAAAAACATGCTGGATCAGGGAGGCTTATGTTATTGTTAGGAATAAGAAATTGTGTTGTGGAAATACAGCCTGGACACCCTCATTCCCTCTTGGTAGTTCCTATCCTATGTACCTGCATAACTTCTTGTCTCAAAACATTGTGTGATTCTAAAGGTTCTGGAAGCTTTGGGACAAACATGGATTTGCGAATGCTGGTTTTGCAAACATCATGCAAAGCTGGCTGTTTATTCACACAAAACTGGATAAAACAAACTAAGTTTACCTGATGTCAGATATTCTCAGAATAACTAAGTTTTATTCAAAGTTTACTTGTTCATGTGGTAAGTTGACTGTGTTTAAACATGATGTTCACTTGCAAACAATGCAGAGCGAGATCCCCAAAGTGAATGATCACACACGTTGGTGGACAACACTTTGGGCATGGGATGCCAGAGTGGGAGAACTCCATCCTTATGGACAAAAAGCCATGAAACTCCTCAATGTATCACTGAGGTACCATTGCCTGGGACACTGCACAAGGAGAACTGCCCGCTGCATTGGCAGTAAGAGCTGAAGAGAGTGTTCGTGGCCCACCAGGAACATCTGGTGTGTCAATTAGCATCAGCATTTGGGCTTCCCAAATATTATTGCATGTATGCAGTTGCCCGTGGAGAAGGAGAAAAGCCAAATGTTCATGGCTAATTCCTCATGCTGGAATTAACTTTCACATTGTTGTGTCTTTCACCTTTGTTACCCCTTTTGCAGCTTTAGGTCCTCTTGTTTATGACTTGGTTTCCTAGAGAAATTTAAATTCCTAACCTCTTTGGAACAGAAATTTTGGGGTTTGGGGATTCATCAAGACACTGTATCTTGCTAATGAAGGTTAATCTGACCAATTTGACTACCCAGATGCAGAAATTTCATCTCCCTTGCCCCCTCTCCCACACACATAGAGGAGCAGCAGATTTGGACACAGGTTGGTCAGCTCAGGTGAGGGCCAAGGCCACCAGCTCCAGGGAAATTGTTACTTTTGGTATGGTCCGTGCCCCTCTCTGCCATGCAATCAGAGCCCTTGACCAGGGCGTGCCTCAGTCCAAGAGATGGCAATTTCTGGTCAAGAAACACTGAAGCTCTGTCCACTGCTGTTCTCCAAAGAGAAGGGCCTCTGCTTATTCTTTCAGATATGGGGTTTTGATATACCCCAATGTAGATGAGAAGCATGTATAGGAAATTAGATAAATTACATCCTTTGAGTATTTTAAAGCCTTCTGCCAATTTTAGGTTCCACTGTCCTCCTTTTCCCTCTAGTAGGAGGATTAATCTTTCTTCCTGCAACCCTGTGAGGACCAGCACTCATTTTCCAAAACTATACCTCAGCCCCAGCTGGGCTTTAACAGCTATCTAAGTAATTGGGACACCAGTTTGCTAGCTCAAAAATAATTATTTTCTGCTGTACAAAAATTAAAAGTTTCCATTTTCTGAGAAAGTTAAAGAAAATAGACAAAGCTGTCTTTAGGCTATGGGTAATGCGCATAGCCTATTGAATGTTATGGAAGCTCTTTAAAGGAAAGCATTGTTTCCAACTGAAAACTCAAACGTCTCCATTCAAAAAAGATCACTGGGAATTTTCTTCTCTAAAAGGTAGATTCTTCTCTGAAAAACTAATGCAGATTAATTGAATTGACGTTCAGAAATAGCTCCAGACCCCACTTCCCAGCACAACTGCCTCTATGGCTATTTTCTTGCCATCTGAAATCTTATGCCACCTCCAGCTCTTGGTTATAAAATCCCCACCTTGAGAAGGCGTTTGAGTGAGGCTGCATTATCCGGGTGGAGATACACGTGTTTTGCTGTAGGTTGCTCCCCAGCTCTGTGATTTGCTGCTTGTATCCACCCCCCAGCTCTCTTCAAGGACTCCCAAGCTGATCCTGCTGTTGTGGACTTGGAAACTCCTGGTCTCCTCTGTGCCACCATTTTGCTTCGCCATCCCATTTGTCCACTGGGGTGAGACTGCAGGTGCCAAACACAAGGAGCAGACATGGAGCAGATATGGAGCAGGTCTAGGCTCTGCAATCCTGTGAATGCTGAAGGTCTCTCTTGCGCTTCTCAAGACCTCATGCCAGAGAAAAGGGCCATCTGTGGATTTTGGCACATATTGAGTTCAGGCCCCAATTCCTTTCTACATGGAGGTTTTTCTCTAACCCAGAGCAATAAATAACTGTCAGATTAAGCATGGCTGTGCAAATGTTACTGTACTCACATTGTAAAAGCTCCCTTTTATGTGGGTGCCCTCTGAAATAAGGCAACCCTTCCCGGCCCTCAGTTATGCTCAGCCCTGCTCTAATCACCTTGTTTCAGATGTGCATCTTGCTGTGAAAGACAAATGATGGCAGCTATTAAACTCTGTCGTGTTGTGAGCGAGCCCCATGGTAATATTGCAATTACACACAGGACAGCAGTTTGCTGGGGACTGAGGGCTAGGCAAGGATGGCTGACCTCCAGTACCGCTGCACACCTGGCACCTGCAGATCAGCCCAGACCACCTTCCAAAGGGGTCTTCCAGGGCTGTGCAGGTGTACAAGCCGGGGGTCACCAGTGCTCATGCCATGCCAGGATGGAGGAGAGCCCTGAGAAGAGCCAGGAGGCCCCCACAACTGGAACACATCTTCATTCATGGAGCTGAGTCACAGTGTAGCTGATGGGCAGAGGTGGGGAGGGTCCACAACCCCCCTTGCTCCCTGTGGCATATCCATCACTGCCCTGGAAGGGCTTGGATGTGACCTGCATCCTGGAGAACCAGGATGAGTCAGGCAGGCAGGAGATATAGAGGAGCGTTTCAGCAACATCTGAATGTTTTTTGAGGTGGCCGCCACCCTAAGAGGTCAGATTGCACCATGATAGCACCACTCTGCACTCCCTGCAGCAGTGGGTTGAGTGCCTCAACAGACCCAGGAACACTCAGGGGCACCCAGGGGCACCCAGGGGCATGTCCAGGCTGGGTTGCAAAGCTGCCAAAGGTATCAGGATGCCTAGTCTCCATTAGAACTCTTTCAGTATCTCTGAAAAGGTTTGCCTTTCTGAAAAGGAGGCTTTCTGTATTGGCAAAGTGTTAGCAGGGATTCTTGAACGAGAATAAATAAATGCTGCCAGGAATTGTAAATTAAAAGTGATAATTGGAAGAGATATATTGGAGCATATTTGCCACATACCCACTTGCTCACCTGCTCTTCATTAACACAGTTCAACATCCTAGACTCAGTTAGGGAAAAAAAAAGGTAAAATGCTTTTTAATCCCCACTCCCAGCCCCCTGCCTGATACTTGGATGCTAATCAGGATGAAGCTGGAGTAAACCAAGGGCAGCCACTGCGGCAGGCAGATGCCTCACTTGTGGGCACGCTGAACCACATGCTCTCCTCAAACCACATCCCACAGAGCACTGAGAGCACCCTAACCACACCTGAGCCCCTTCTGCTCCCACTGCCAGTGCTCAGCGTCCGCTGGGGCTGCAGCCGCTCTGTGCAACACGCAGGGCACATTCATCTTGGGTTCACCACAGGGACTCATATATTTAATCTGAGGGAGTCCTTGGCCTCTGGCAGACAGGAGTGTCAAGGTTGCTGCTGCCACAGAGATGGATGCAGGTGAGCAATCTGCATGATGGGGCTGAATAAATAAATTAATGGGAATCCAGTATCCATAAAATAAAGGGAAATAAAATATAGGTTAGCTTTTACAAAGGTCATAGTTTTGCAAGACGGTAGTTTCCAGAATGGCTGCATGGAACTTAGCAACAACTAAATAGAGTTTGGAAAATAAATAAATTAAATTATTTCTCTCCCACTGTAAGTTGAATTGTTGCAAATCTGGATATGGCAAATCTTTCCATGAGACAGAGCTATCACACTATAGTTCACAGGGTTGCACAGGCATCGACCACTAGCGGATTTCATTTGTAAACTACCTGAAGGCAGAATCTTACAACTACATTTATTTATACACCAAATGAAAATTGCCTTTTGCCTGGTTTTTCTGCAGAAAATAATTTGATATTAAAAAAAAAAGCAACATACCTCATTTCTTTGGAAAAGGGACTGTTTATACACATAATGAAAGAGAAAATGCGAATGCTTAGGAAAACAGATGGGTAGATATCTGATATCCCATAGCAAAAGATAATAGCAGGGATTAAAGATGAAAACTATGAAAAATATTAATTAGATAATTTCCTCAACAAAAGACATCAAACTGTACCAATACGGGGAGTGTATGGTGGTAATGATTTGCACTGTGATACGATCACAGTGTCCCAGTAAGGGATTAGGGCTTCACTGTGTCAGTGCTGCAAAAGCCTATCTTTGTGAGGCAGATTCAGATCTCCTAATGAAAGGAGCTATGCAGTGATAAATGGCATTATGTGCTTGCAAGGTTATTGTTACCTCAAGGTCACTGCTGTCACTTCCCTCTCCCTATCATCACGAAAGCCAATGCTATTAAAACTCAATCACAGTAATAGCAAGGGAGCTTGCTAACACACAAAACATGCATTAGAGACCTTTTGCTGGGGTAAAGCCAGGATTAAGATTTTAACTTTACAAGATGTTGTGTGTGAACATCATGGCAATGACACACCCATAGCTTCCCTTGAAAATTTGCCACTGGATGGGTGCACATTTCACACCTGTGGCAGAGTATTTTGGAGACATTTTCCCCCAGAGATGCTGTGCCAGCCGTGATGATGTCCATCTGCTCTCGCTCTCTAGCCAGCAAGTCATGGGGGCTTTGTGCTGTCCCCAGCCCCGTGAGCCACTCAGGGGTAAGCACACCTTCAGGGCAGCTGTCCTGGCAGCAGGAGTCCCTGGCATCTTATCAGGTGCCCAGGGATGCTCAATGGCTCGGCCAGTCGGTCCAGTGCTAAAGCCCAGGTGGATTTGACAGTCACTCTCCTATTAGAAGTTTCCTCATTGTGCTGCCAGCATGTTCCCCTGATTCTCCTTTTTGCTGAGAAAATTTCCATCTCCTATTTTCATGGGTGACACCACATTTGACCATTTCCTGAGACATATGGGTCAGATCCTGTTACAGTTATACCAGGCTGGGTAGTGCTGGAGCAAGCAGAGTACAGAGGTAATCCTGCAGCTCAGGGCTGGAGGACAACTGAGTTCTGTCTGGAACGAAAGCACTGAGAGTTTTCAAAAAAAATTGCAACTAATTAAAATTTAAAATTAGTTGACAATTTGACAGATACTGACACATGGATCTCAAAGCAGGAAGCTATTTTCAGTCATTTGTGTGTCTGAATGCAGGGGCTGCTTCTCCATGTAATGTGCTAACTAGAAAATCTGATTAATTGAATGATGGTAATTGAGTCTGGAAAATGAAGGCATTCATCAACAAATCTCAAGTACTTATTGTTGCACAAATACAAAGGCGATACAAAGACTGCTATATATTACTGATCAATATTCTAGCCATACTTTTTTTTCTGAAATGGATGACAAAATGCTTTTTGTCTTAACCTGCTTATGCTATCACAACAAGCAGTTTGGAGCAGTGAGACATGTTTTGTTGGAATTAACAAGTCATAAAATCGCATAATATGAACATGAGATGCTGTGAACCAAATTTTCACTCATGAAAATGTTAGCTGCTGACTGAAATCAGGTGAGAATTTGTTCCACTAAAAACAGTTGGACAGAGGAGAAATTGCTGCTCAGGGTTTGCTCTGCAAGTGAGTATTAACAGCTTGCACACATCTGAGGCATGGATCTCACATCCTTTTTGTGTGGTAGCCCAGTCTTGTGCAAAGGGAGCCTGTGTTGGGCACCCTTAGGTTTTAGGAAGCTGAGCTACCTCACAGCTCTGGACTCCCCCACGGCACCAATTATTTTTGTGACTCTGCAATTTTGAAGGGAGAAGAACTCCAGGTGCCTAGATACTCCCGAGTGATCCAGCAAAACCTTTGCAGAGCAAAGGATGCTTGCAAGCTTGGAATGAACCAAAGCATACACAGGCAAGGGAATGAGAGCTGAAGTGTTTATCCAAGGTCAGCTCCAAGTCTAGTGACCCTTGGCTTCCCATCACAACTATCATGCATGCATAAAACAGAATCTAAAATCCCATGTTTGGTCTCATTCCCTCTGCTCTGCTTCCAGTGACGTCTGCTCAGAACCCGAAAAGATTTTGACATATTTTTTCAGAAAAGAAAGCGAACAGTAGTCTTCATTTTTCCCTATGTCAGAAAAAGCAGAAAGGTATTTTAATGATCATTGATAGCTTAAAATCTTGAGGCAGTCTTTGTGCCATTAAAATGTGGATGCAGTGATAAGCAGAAGACATTAGATAAAAACCACATCAATTGCAACCCTTCTTCAGAGATGCAGCATATCAATACCCAAGCATTACAGATTTCACAAAGAGAAGGTTGTATGTGTCATATTGAACACTGCAGCAAAGGGGTATAGCAGGAAAGCAAAGGCGAGACAGGTCTGCAGCTCAGTGTTTGTGGCCAGATTTTGTATAACCTCTGCACACAAGGTTTCATGACACCATCTCTTCTGCATACATGAGAGAGGAGAAGTGCTTTTAAAAAATGAAAATCGACTGTATTGGAGACCACTGGACCTTTAGGCGAACGCATAATATATATCAGAAAGTTGCTACTTAATATTTAAAATTATTTGCATCATAATGGCAGAATTTATGAGTGATACATTCAGCCGTGTGCATAAACCTGTATTGATTAAAATAATATCTAAAATTCACTTTGGAGGTGCAGTCTTACCCCTGAGGATTAATAACCATTTGAGAGGCGTGGATGGCTCAAGGTGCAGTCAAGGACCATTAACCCCACTTTGTCATTAACACCCAGAAAATATTCTGTACCAAGGTCGTTATTGCTGTTATAAACTCTAAATGAAAAATTACATAGGTGTATGGATTTTTTTGTTACAGCTGCTGCACAATCAGTGTGTACAAAGCATGACCCAAGTATTAAGACTGCTCAGGAGTCTCTCAGGCTTGCCTGAATCATTTCTCAACATTTTGCTTTGCCTTTAATTTACTGCACCCTTCAGCCTCATTTCTCTATTTGTGTCACGCCCAAGTGAAAGGAGCATTTCTTAATAGTAACTAACATCTAAAGTTATTTCTTGCAACTTTGAAGGTGAGATGCATTTTCAATATTCTTTTGAAAGAAAACTCCATTGAGAATTCCTTAGTTTATTCCTTTTCAGATGCCCAGGTCTCAATTTAGAAGCTCTTCTGTTTGTTTCACATCACAGAGAGGTGCATATTTTGCTAGCAGGAAGGATAGGGTAGTCACAGCCTGTTAGCAAAATATACACCTCTATAACAGGGAAGGCTAAATTTAAGAAATAACGGATGTTTTTTTACAAGGCAGGATATAAGCAAACAAACACAAAAATGGTTCAAAAACAACTACAAATATTAAAGAGGATGTAACAGATTCCACAGCATTCTTGGCAGATTATCCCAGGAGAAAAGATGAAGTTTATATATACATAGCGCTGTGTGCGTGTCTGTACTAGTGGTTAAATTTATTGTGGAGGACATTCAGTGTATGCATAAGAATAATATTCTATGAAGGTGACCTTAGTAACGGCAGAGCTGGAGCTTGCTTCAGATTTTAGACAAATTAGCATTCAAATCTCTTTGTTAGAGAAGCAAAGAAATACTGACTGGTGCCAAAAAGACCCCACCATTTATTGCTGAACTAAATTTGGGGTTCTTCAAAATATTACATAATTTAGGTATTAGCCTCTGATTTAGGTTTGTACATCAAAGGAATTTACTCTTTTTTTTAAAGATCAGGGTGCATCTCTAATATTCACATGTAATATTTCATGTTTCATTTACCACAAGAGAGGAACTGAATCCTTTACTTGGGACTGTGTGCACCCATCAGAGGGACGCCCCATGATGTTTGCAGTGGGAGAGAGGCAGGTATTTATCATAAATGTCTGCCTATCCTGCTTGCCCAGCTGTTTACACTTGCATTATTGTGAACAGCTGGAAAAGACTGCTGGTCTCCAGAATCAAGTGTCTGACTTCCCTTGGTGCTTCACTGCTCAGAAAAAATATTATTAACAGTCCTTTGTCAAATTAGAAGGGAACATCAAGGGAGAAAAGAGAACTACTATTCAAGGGGCTTCTCTGGGATGCCATCAAATCCTTCAATGAGTGAGATATGAGATATGGAATAAGCTTTAAAAATTTCAATAACCACAGATTTGGGAGGGTCTTCAGTGCATTGCAGGATTAAAATTTGAATGGAAAAAAAAAAAAAGAAAAGAAACAAGCAGAGTGGGCTCCATCACCTGACTGTCACTAAGGTCAAAGCCTAATGCCACCCTGAGGGGGAAAGGGGAGTCTCAACTCGCCCAGAAGCAGTGCTGGGGAGGAGGGCTGGGGGCAGCCGGCCACCCACAAGCTAAGCATGAGCTGAGAGGAGGGTGGTACCACAAGGATGGGTCTCGTGTCTATGACACAGTGTATGATTGCTGTCACCTGCCACCTGGCACAGTGGAGGCCACAGATGGAGGAACGACACTTTGCGGAAGATGGAGGCAAAGTGGAAGGAATCCAGAGGAACAGCGAGGATGGAAGGTAAAAATCTGGCAAACACAACCTATTGGGTATCAAAAGACTTGAGTTTGTTTTGTCCAAATCCCCATCTTCGGGTATGCAGAAGGCTGTTTACAGCAGACAGTGCTTTGTTGTTGTCCTGCTCCAGTGAGGCAGCACAAGAATAAACTGCCTGAGTTTGCAACCCAGGCTCACATTTCAGAAACCTTTTTAATGATATGTCTATACAAGGCTGCTTGGACTTTTAACCTTCTGCACTGGCATCTTTTGCAAACAATGGAAATCACCACCTGTCAAGACCAACTTTCCTTTGGACTGTACCCAGAGCAGGAAGGAACTTCTCAGGGCCCTTTCAGTCCTGCTTCCCCACAGCTCCCCGACTCCATGACAGCAAACCCAAAAGCTCCTTTTCAAGAGTGACAGACGCAGACTGCTGGCTGTATCAGCATGAGTCTGCTAGAGGCAAGCTATAAACAAAGGTAGGGATGAGAATCAGCCACTATCATGTGCTGTCAAAAAATATTGTAAGATTTAAAAGACCTGCCTGACTCATAAAGGAAAGATACTGTCCTTCCATCTAAGCTTGACCTCAGTCCGTAGGGCTACATGAAATACTGTAGATTAAGTGGTTGCAAATCCATCCTTCATCAGTAGTAAAGGACATGCTACAAATCAGCCATATTCGCTCAGTTTTTCTCTGCTGACATTGACGTAAGAAAACAGTCTGGTTTACAGCTCATGGTCTGAAACAGGGAGAGGAACGGTTTCTTGAAGATAAGTTTCAGTACTAATGTGATTCAACATACCTTTGTAATTGCCAAAATGGTTTTATTCATGGTCCATATTTGTAGGCCTATAGGTTTGGGTTTTTTCTAGGCAATTCCCATTTCATGCCACTTTTCTTTTGCCTTAAATACTGTGTTTGATATGGTAGCTGAATTTAGGATTGGCTGACGATGGTGTAGTTGAAACTTACACAATTAGTATTGCAGTGAATAAAAAAGTAATTAATCTACAATAGTTGCCAGTTTTATTCACACAAGTGTCGCTTTCATGGAATTGTGACAAATATGCATGTTGTGTGGTCCAGCTATCATGTGTCTGTTTCATTTTCAGTATACCATATTCGACAGCTTAGACTAACATGCCTTGGTGTCTGCCTGCAAATTTCCCTCTTCTCCTTAGATACTACAAGGCTGTTTGGCATCTGAGAGGGCAGGCTTCTCAGCAGGTTTTAGATGAGGGCTGCCTTTCAAAAAAAAAAAATCTGACCCTTCAAAAGCATAGAGAAATACTGGTATTCAAGAAATTTAGAACATGAATATGCAGTTAATTTAACATGTATCTTAAGCATATGTCATGGGAATAACTAATCCATAGTTTTTAATGGCCTATCTGTTTCCCTCTAAGATCTTATGACATTAAAAAATCCTGCACTCTGCCTCAAATGTGTGCAGTTGTTATTCTTACTTGTACTAACATATATTTCCTTGGGAAATATAGTACTGAGATGCGGCACTTGTTACCCAGAACATGCCAGGGACAGAAATCGAATCGCAAACATCACAAGGGCTTTGGGAAGTGTCTGTGGTGTCTGCTGAAGGAAGAGAAAGTGGACCTGAAGATCCTGGCAGCATTACTGTTACCTGACCTTAGATATCCCCCTGTGCAGCAGCCTGCACTATTTACTGATGGTCAGGTGAAAAGCAGGGATATTTAGATGACAAAAATGTTCCAGATTTGAGCCGTGCCTGAAAGCAACACAGCAAAGCCCTTCTGCAGCTGACTTAACAGTTCAGAGAGGTAAAATAAATGCCTTAGTCACCCTGCCAGCCTTCGGGCCAGCTAAGAACAGTTATGATTTACTTGAGTTACCATTTACCTAAGTGCTTCTGTCACCATTTTTGCCCTGCTGCAGCTGGGAGCAACCACTCAAGCTGGACGACAAGCCACAATGCTTCTGCCCTGCAGACCCTGTGGCAGGGTGAGGCAGGCAACCTCACGCCCATACCCCTGGCTGTGGGATCAGTCAGAGACCCAGAGCAGACATCAGGAGCATCCTGTCTGACTTTTCGGATGCAGTCTGGACTGCATGAACTGAAAGGAAAAACATGAAAAAACCAGCTGGAGCCCCTAGCTGAAGGTAGTCCCTGAGCAGAGCTCCACAGCTCTGGCCCTGGGAAAGCACCAGCATTGAACTCTCCCAAATGATTGTCTCACTTCAATTCAAATACCAGGTTTTCATTCAGCAAAGTTCTCATACAGTTGGACCTTGAGTTATTTGGTTGGGTTATTTGCATGAAAGGAATAATCTTGCATCTTCTAACACTTGTGATTTCTCTGCTTCATTGATTAAAACACCTCTTTTCCACTATTTTCTCTCGAGCCACACACCCCACCCCCACTAATTAAATAGCTCCAACCCTCACAGCCGTGAGGCTTCAATGGCTCAATAACATCCTGAGTCAATGTGTTGCAAAGCTGCTTTTTAATTCATTCTTCATGCAAATGATATACAATTAGACCTGGGTAATCTGCATTCCTTCTGCAAATGCTATTGTTAATAGGATTTAAGAAAAAAAACCTTCAGCTTAACAAATCAATGGCACATACAGGCTATCAGATCAGTTACTCCTTAAACCTTTTGGATGGCCAGACATATGGGGCAAGCAAGCAATGATTATAACAAGGCCTTGCAAGGGTACTTTGTGGTGCTTGGGGTGACTGACTTCAGAAGCTTTCCGCTCTGTTTTTTCTCTTAACACTGCTTGCCTACTCAGGTCAGGAAAGAAGAAGGAGGATCCCAGAGGAAACGGTCAGACCTTTAGGACATTCATTAGGGGCTGGGGGTTCCTCAAAGCTTTCTTTCTAAATCAAGCTGAATTTTTCAACAAGGGCCCAGACCTTGGGACAGGTTTTTACCTATTAACAAAGAGACAGAGGGAAGACAGGGGGGGAAAAAACATCCTCTGCTCAGGCATGCCAGGCTCTCATGGAGGGCTGCTGCTTTCTGTCTTGAGAGGAAAATTCTGAATATGCTGACAGATGTCTCCAGGTTTCACTTCCAGTTCAGGTATCTCCGTAAGTCTCTCAAAAGGGGAAATCTTTTTCTTCTGGTCCTTGGCCCAAGGTGAAAAACAGGCGTCTAGGACCCCCAGGAATAGTCTCTGCCTTCTCGACAGGTGGTGGAGGATTGCATGGTCTTCCCTTGCAGTTAAGGTACATAGGGAAGCGCTATGCCTGTTACCTATGAGAAGAAATATCCCCAGAGGTCTCACAGCCCTTCAGTAGCCTGCAAAGAAGCAAGGCTGGGCAAGGACAGCCGAAGTAGGAAGCATCCTGGGACTGAAGTAAGCTCACTCTCACATAAATATTCTTGCCTTTCACTTCAACATTGGAGTGTCCATTGTTTGTGCAGTGTGACACATCGATAAAGCTGAGGAATTAAAATTCACCATCCACGGTGCATGAGCAAAGCAAGGTACACAGACCTTCTCCATGATGAATCTCTCATTCAGCTTTGGCCCCCCAGTCAATAAGGGCACCAACTGTGATGAGGGCCCCAGTCCATCTGGAACTATTCATTTGGGTCACCAGATGATATGGACTTTCAAACCCTGCCAAACTTGCACAAGGGACCAGATGCAAAAAGGCTCTGCATCGCAAGACAAATCCTTTCTTGTCACATCCATACCAGATACACTCACAGGCATCTCACACTGGGATATTACAACCTTCTGCAGCCAGAAAATATTATCCTTCATTATGCATATACCTTCCAGTACAAACACAACAATGACTGATGTGCCTTGACAGCTCTCCTCTCTTTCCTTCTCCCCTGATGCGCTGCTGAGCAATGAGAAGCGGGCTCTCGGGGAAAAGTTTGCACGAGAAGTGATAACATGAGAATATGTCAGCATTCCTGGAAAGCATTTGGGCAACGTCAGTCAGCAGAACTGCCTGCAGGCTTGAGAAAAGCATGGAGCTCTTCCTAGACCTCACAGCCTGGCAACTGCATCTCAATCGCACAGAGACTTTGCAGCCTCGCAGGAATCAGCTCTTTTTCTTTTTCCAGCCAGGAGGTATGCAGGACAGCAGGAGTAACAGGATGCCATTTTTCGTTAATTGAATAGAAAAATGGTTGGCTTTATTTTTCTTTTCTTTAAGTTTTCTGCCAGCCTTCGGAGCAGAAGAGAACCTCGTCCCACTACCACCACAGGCAGGCCCCTCACACCCACCCTTACCCAGAGCCCACAGGGTTGCTTGTCTTAGTCCTCTCAGCCTGAAAAATATATAGACTAAATGAAAAGGACAGAAGGACAGGCAGAAGACATACAGTGGTGGGTTTTGTAGCAGCTCCAGTGAGAAAACAATAGCAACTCTCCATCTTCCAGGCCTGGTATCATCAATTTAACCACACCACATTACTTCTCAGTAGACTTCAAGGCTTCCTCTCTAGTCCCTGCCATCCCTTTGTCCAATCTCTCTCTTCCTTCCACTGTCCATATTTGCAATAAATGCATGGTACATCCCCATGGAGCAGCTGCAGTGTCCTGGCAGCTGTTTTAAAGTGAGCAGTGGAGGCTCCATGATGCCCTCAGGCACAGCATCTGGCATTACAGCATCTGCTAGTGCAACTCACCCAGGCCTTCTGCCATTGTGTTATAAGGAAGAAATCATAGCAAAATCATGACGAGTAGGATCTATGAGCCCAACAGTATCCTGTTTGTACATGGCCCTGCACTCTCCTTTGGAGTCAGGAGAGTGCTAATGACAGCTGTACTAAAGCAGATCATTATAACAACTCGTCCTCTCCTGATCACTGAGGGCCTGCTCTAATTACAAATACTAAGTGCAGACCCTAAGCAATTCCTCTAAAACCAACTGAATAACCCCGATTCTCCCTGGTGAAAATGGCTGCAGGATTTGGCCCCACAGTCCTTTTTTGCTCTTGTGTTGCAGCCATGAGGCAGATCATCCAGAACTTTGAACATTGAAACAAAATAATGATGTCTAAGACATATTAAAAGGGCCAAACTCTCTGAGCAGCACTACAGCAGAGCTCAGTGGGCTGGTTCTATGCAGCCCAGAGGTACCCAGGTTATGTAGGTGCTCATATTCCCTTGGGACACTCTTAGACACACCAGCATTTTTCAAGCTGGCACTTCTCTCTCCCACTGCTCCAGGTCAGGAGGAGCTCTCTTTCCTTTGTTAAAACTACTTCTGCAGGGATGTACTTTTGGCTCTGTGTTTGAACAGCAGTGAAAGGGACCTTACCTCATCATGTCACCATGGCCAGTGAGATGTGTGGTCTAGCTGGATATTGAAACATCTCTATGAGAGAGAGAGAGAGAAAGAGAGGAAGAGAGAAAGAGAGAAGAAAAAAAAGAAAAAAAAAGGAGAGGAGAGGAGAGGAGAGGAGAGGAGAGGAGAGGAGAGGAGAGGAGAGGAGAGGAGAGGAGAGGAGAGGAGAGGAGAGGAGAGGAGAGGAGAGGAGAGGAGAGGAGAGGAGAGGAGAGGAGAGGAGAGGAGAGGAGAGGAGAGGAGAGGAGAGGAGAGGAGAGGAGAGGAGAGGAGAGGAGAGGAGAGGAGAGGAGAGGAGAGGAGAGGAGAGGAGAGGAGAGGAGAGGAGAGGAGAGGAGAGGAGAGGAGAGGAGAGGAGAGGAGAGGAGAGGAGAGGAGAGGAGAGGAGAGGAGAGGAGAGGAGAGGAGAGGAGAGGAGAGGAGAGGAGAGGAGAGGAGAGGAGAGGAGAGGAGAGGAGAGGAGAGGAGAGGAGAGGAGAGGAGAGGATCCCTGCTTTGTTGCAGGATCTTCTACCTAGGCTTTGTTACCTTTTGAGTTTACTAATATTACATCTATGCATTTTCAAGCCCTGGGTGTTAGAGATGATGCTTCTCTCTCTCAATGGATAGTGTCAGATAAGCATTTCAATTATGATCATTCAAATGAGTCACATCACCAAAGCAGAAGAGAAAAATGAGTACAACAATCAGTGTGGTTATCTGTTCATCAAAAACTGTTCAGACACTCATTCAAAATAAGGGGCTTCTATTTCACAAACTGTTCTAGTTATCCCAGGTCCCTATACCAAGCCTCAGTATCCCACAAAAATAAGTTTTCTTCTAGTTTTGGCTATTTATGCAATAAATATATTTGAGGTCCTTTTCCCATTTTGCATCTTCCTGCACTCATCTTCCCCAGCTTGGGTCCATTTCTATTTCTTCTTTTTTTACCTTTGATCATGTTACTTCCAAACATCTCCATTTTCTTGTAGTTAAGGTAACTGCTCATGTAAACAGCAGCTCCAAGTGCAGGTTTTGCATTGAAATTCTGGCAATATATTTAAGTAATTCTTGCCAATTCTACCTGTGTTTTCAGTAGGAAGAGCCCTCTTTATTGTCATCATATAAGATTCTGAATAAATACCAAAAAAATTCAGAAACGAATCTACCTAGTGAACATTATGCTTTTTACCTCTGGTTCCATGCAGGATTCTTCAGAACAAAAAATTTAAAAATCTAAACCAAGCAAAAAAGTTTGTCACCTTGGAAAGGCTGGCATTTGATTTATATGGCCCAGTTCACTTACCCTTCTTTTTGCATTATTTTCCTGAGGCTGGGCTGCCTGATGTGGCAAAGGTGACATTTCTGGCATCACAAGGTGGCTCAGTGATCCACTGTGATACCCTTGGTCCTGCTGCAGGTGCTGGGCAATCTTTTCAGTTCTGGGCTCTGCTCTTCATTCATCCATGACCCGCAGCCCTCATGTTCACAAAACTTACTGATCTCCATGGGATTCTTTTCTTCTGCTGGAAGATCTGGCACCAGTTTTGACAAAATAGATTACAAGCTAAAGGATGGGAGGCCTAGAAATAGATCATTAGAGGAAACCAATCTTGGAGCCAAAAGTGGCCTGAAATCACTCTTGCATGGGAATGTCTCCCCCAGCCCACCTCCTGCAATGTGTCCTCCATGCATGTCATCAGCTCTGTCACTTTCCTGCAGGGAATTACTAATGGGTTGGGATCTCTTCTTCTCCCCCCTCTGCCCTTTCAAACCGGTCATGGCCATCCTCGTAAATCTGCCAGGATGCTGACAGCCAGACTGCAGCTCACAGGGGCTCAGGGGACTTCGAGTGATATTCCTTCTGTTTCAGCTCTTTCCAAGACAGCCACTGATTTAAGAGGATGTTTCCTTTAACATGTTTGAATAATAATAATAATTATTATTATTATTATAGTAATAAAGTGACACAGGGGGAGGAAAAAGGGAATAGAAAGATAGTGGCACCATGATCTTCTGTACTGAAGTGACTGCAAGTGCAAGATGTGTCCCTGGAGAAACAGGCTTTCCAGGCAATGAAAGGAGCAAACAAAGAGCAGAAAAAAATGGACCAGGGAACTCGACTATTTGCCTGTGCATTTGATAGAGTGCCACACATGCTTTATCTCTACCCAATGTCTTGTCATTGAAAAGCCATTTATTTATTTTAGAACATGCTGATAATGAATGCTCCTAGCAGATAACACAGTCTCAAACCAAAACAAGGTTTTCTGTTAACTCCAATCCCCTTGATTTTATTTCAGCTAAGACTATCTGTAGTATTCTTTTACTTTCTTTACCAGTGAGCTGCTGCCAACCCTAATCACTCTGGCTCACACCAGACATTACTTCTATTATCTGGCTGATTCTAAACGACCCTGGTCTTCAGGATTGAAAGGCATCTTGATGTTATCTGAGGGACCAGGGAAAGCCTCCACACATAAAGGCAGGCTGAGCAAAAGCCCTGTGTGCCGCTAAGGGCTCACTCATCACATGAAAACAGCCTGAAAATCAGTATATAGGTCTCTGGTTCTGAAGTGAGTGTAGGAGATCATTGCTGCGTCACTCACAGTAAATGCTGTGATGGATGAACCTCCAAAGGCTGGGAGGTTTCACGTGGGTGAATTCTCACATGCTGGCCCCTATCCAAGTGTCTCCTGAGGGTGCAGAACTGGAACAATAACCTTGCAGAAATACACAGTTTAAGAGTACATGGGTGCTCTAGAGATTGTCCACAATTTAACAGCAGGAGTTGCAGTAAGAAGGTAAATTGAAATTGATTATTTCTAGACATAAAAATAGTTGGTAGCATTGAAAATAAACGGGAAAAGTAATATTAAAAATATTAATATCAGGTATTACAACCTCTTCAGAAAGGCTCAAATAGACAAAAAGAAAATGGGAAAAGAAGAATCCTGTATTCAAAAAAATGCAATTTGACATGCCAATAAGCCAATGGTCTTAAATTATAAGAGATAAAGCATGAGTGGAGCTATTTGGCAGCTCTTGAAAGATCATCAGTTTGAACAGGTGAAGGGAAGATCAGGTTTGTAAATACCTATCCATAACATGTGAAGATATGGGACAATCTGAATACAAAAATCTGAACAAAGTTCTCAGGACAGCGATTCTAAAACAGCCTCTGCATTTTTAAGGGGAAATTTTCTGACTCAAATAGTAACTAATTTAACACTGGGGAATTTGTTTCTGGAGCTCCTCTTGATAGACAGAGGAGAACTGGGAACTGGAGAGATTGTTTAGACAAAAGCAACAGTAATTTAGTTGCCCTTGTTTTATGCAAACAACATGAAGTACAAAAACAAAGAATATCGATACTTGATACTTTAAAGGGAACATTTCTCAACACTGACAATGGTTATGAGCCCAGCTCACAGGGAGAAAGAATTGAAACAGAAAATTTTTTAAAAAAATCAGGAACTACTTGAGAATATTGGCTCCAGAAACTGCAGTAAACATAGAAGGCTGTACTGCTAAAAACCCCAATGTTTCAGAAGGGAAGTGAAAGCAGATAGGCTTGTATATAAACTAGCAATATATAAATTAAAGGCTAGAAATGACTGAAAATTATTAAGGATGCAGACTAAGTCTATCACAGTTGAGGGTACTGGGAAGAAACAAAGACAAAACATTTAAAAGCTGGGACCCTCAAACTAGAGAAGAAATAACTCCATAAAAGACTTGAACAGTGAGGTCTGTAACCAACTGAATGTCTGTTCCCATTGCAAGACTGGGGAAAGAGCAGTAAAGGAGGCTTTCAGACAACTAAGAGTAGGAGGATGAAAGTGCTACATATTTGTCATAATTTCCACTTCTGATGTCCTCATTTCAGAGAGACAGATAAACTGAAGGGCTTCACAAAAATCCTGAGTAGTAAGGAATTTGGGAAACACATTTTAATGTGGAAGATTAAGGAGTTATTTAACCACTTAAAATAGTCATTTAGGCAGAAGGGAGATGACAATGGATTTCACTGTTTTATCAGCAGTTAGAGATATCTGCAATAGGAAAAGCCAGAGTGACAATCATGACCACTTCAACCTAATCTTGGATCCAGTGGCTTCAATATGAACCTGTGGTGCAACTGCAAAGAGTGCTAACCGAGGTGGATTTTCTCCATTGGATGTTTTTTAATCAAACCTGGCCATTTTTTCCAAGGTCTGAGAGAGAGGTCACTACTGTCAGCAAGGCACTGGACTGCATTTCTGAAGAAACAGATGGAACTTTACATATGGGAATACACATGTAAACACCACATTTCTTCAGTTTTAATGTGATAGTGTGAGAACCAACTGTTTTTCCAAATGGACTGCAAGGTCTTTTAGGCAGCTCACATCTTTGTCTATGTGCAGAAAATTCATCAGGGAGATCCTGCACTTCACTGAGCTTTCTCAAGGCTACTGGAATGTAAGTAGAAGGAACACATCAAACAGTAATTCATGTACTCACACCACTGCAAAGGTGGGAAAAGCCACTTCTGAAGTTCCAACAATCTCTGCACAAGCTTAGGAGTGTGATTTCTGAGGAAGCCAGCTTACTGCAAATGTGTTGCACAGCACAAAAGCAGACAGGTAACAACTCCCACTGCTTCAAGACGTCCTGTGCTAAGTGCCAATAAGTGTAAACTCCCTTTTCCCCATGGATATATACATACATGTGCACACACTGAACATTTTCCCAAGTTCTGCTAAGAGATAGAAATGCAAGCAAAATCCATCATGTTTTTCAGTGTGCTGTCTGCTCTGTAATGGTTTTGCTCAGCTTACACCACAGTAGCACAGACTGCCCTTACAGCAGAGGGATGTTGGACTGGGGACGGCTGCTGGGGCCAGACAGCCCCATGGTTAAAGTTCAGCACAAGTATGGCATAGAAAGGATGGGGCTGACGGCAGGCCAGCTGCAGCGCAATCCCAAGCACAAGCTGTTTATTAGGGTGAGCATAAAGCACTCCAGAAGGGCAAGACTCAGTGTTCTTCCTTTTGATCCTATTATCATATGACAACATGATTAAAGACAGGGTAAAGGCAAGGCCCTCATGGAAGAAGCACAGGGGTGTCAAACCACTAATGGAAACTGTCACGGAGGAGACGGAAAGTTTAAAGAAAACATGGCCCTCTCTCCCCCCAGGGCAGGGAGCGAGGGGGATCCCAGTGCCAGCAGAGGCTGCGCACAAAGGCAGAGCAATAAAAACAAGAACATAGGACAGAACTTAGAAAAGTAAATGTGATGTCAGCTCCTCCTTTGTCATCTCTGTGTCCTGGGAAACCAGAAGACAGCAAAGATTGGCTGCATGGCCCTTCTGGACACAGCCCTTGCCCACAGACCTTATTTCCCTGGGTCCCAAACTCATTTTAGTTTCCATTTTAAGCCTTCAAGCCCACACCTCAGCTTAAGCTCCTCTACCTCCCTGTATATAATGGCCATGCACAGGAATGACTGATTCAAGTAGGACACTGGGCACCAGAATCCGATCCCAAGACAGTGAAGAGGTCAATCCAGACCCTAAGAAACGTGTCTCTCCCCACACCAATGGGTTTGGAGTCACTCAGTGTGTGGCAGGTGATAGTCTCTGATGCAGGGCTCCTCGTGCAATGCCTCTCAGCAGCTGGTGTGGGGGCTGTACTGGTAGGACACTGCAGGATGTGGGGTTTCTAGCTGAAATCACTGTACTATAATAAAGTGAGACCAGGACAGTCAAGCCCTAATTCTCTCTTCCTCTCTACATCAGTCCTGGTGTGGAGGCACCCACCTCCCACGCTCCCTCTCCCCTCCTGTATGCCTATGAACACCCCTGATCACTAACAAGCTATGTCTCATCCCCTCCAATGGCAAGCATGGGGCTGTACAACACCAAACTTCATCCAGGGGCAGCTGTCCTGAGCACAGGATGCTGGCCCCAGGCCATTGCTGAGCATGGGGAAGATGGACTGAGGGTCATTGCTGAGCACATATGGGCTGCCAGCTCTGCAGCAGGATGGGAGGAGAGGCAATGGCAGGTCAGTGCTGAGATAAGGCACTTAAAATCCCAAGACCAGTGAGCTTAGAGTGTTAGGAGAAGCATGGCAGGGGAAACATTACCATAAATATGTGTAAATTAATTTCTTAGTAATGGACAATGACCATCCTTCTGTCTCGGTGTAACTTCTCTGCAACAACTCTCTCCTTTCTCATCTCCCATTTCCTCTTCTTACTTTCTTTGAGTCCCCAACACATTATTTTCTTCCCCTCCTTTCCTTTCATGTTCAAATCCCTTCCCTCTCTCTCCCCACCTTCTTTCCCCTTTCTGTCCCATCTCCTGCTTTGTCCTTTGTCTAACAAATGCTAGATAGATTTTGTAATTTTCTGATGTTGCCAGTTGGTAGCCCTGAAGCAGCAAAGACTTGGATAAGTTATTCTTCTTGGCTACATTTTCAGACAACTGAAGTATAGAAAGTCACTGGGAGTTACAGGGAAAAGACCACCACAATGTAGGGAAATTTTAGCCATGTGTCTGCTTCCTAAAACCTCAGGGGTGCCAGATCTCTGCAACACAACCACCAGGACTATATCCAAGAGCTCAATTCTCAACTTGCCTCTCCAGTCACAATGAGTTGAACACATCTGACTTCAGGAGGGTTTTGGCACTTACAGTGCCTTCCTCTTGGGACCTGGACATGCACCTCTGTGACAAATACAGAATCACTAAAAACTAGTGTTCCTCTCTGTGAATGGAACAACCAGTTAGTGAAGTTTGTTATAACCATCTTGAACAACCAGCAGAAGCATCAGCAGCAACAAGGGATAAAAAAACAACACTGGAAAGCTGTCAAAAATGGATTTTTATTGTAAGGTATTAAATCAATATTTATTTTAACAAGTTTAATGGGATTCTCCCCCATTAGCTCCCAAGAGTTCTCCATTAGCTGAGCCCTCTGGAGATGCTTGGAACATCTAGATACTCATTTCTCATTTATTTCCCACTGGAGTCTTAAAAACTCAATTTTGTTGAATGTCAAGAGAGTACTTCCTCCCTTCTGTGTTCAGGAATATTAATTTTAATTTTTTTCTTCTGTCTGTTGCACTTTCCAAAAGGTGGTTGGTTGCTGATGTTAGCAGTATCTCAGATATATGGAAAATATTTGCCACAAGAGCAAACACGACTGGGGTGCAGAATGGCTGTGGAGAAACAGACACTGGCAGGCCTGTGTGTGTACAAGCAGACAGGTAGGTGATCACTCAGGATCAAACAACTTTGCAGTGGAGTACTCCATGAACCAGGAACATCATTCAGGATCAATCCACTTCACAGGAACAATAGGACTCAGGCAGGAAGGAAGGAAGGAAGGGAGGGAGGAAGGAAGGAAGGAAAGAAAGACATGGGGAAAGGGAGAAAAATGGAGGGAATGGATAGGTATATGAAGGTAAGGATGGATAAGGAAACACTGTTTCTGCAATTAAGCTATATTTCAATCGTTTTTTCATTTATCTGCGTCCCATTGCTAAAGATGCGTCTTCCAACTTTTTATCTCTTTGGATGGAAAACCTGCTGCAGCTACAGAAAAAGCAGTCTGCACCCATTGTCTTTCATTTTCCAGAACTTTCAGCTGTGCAGCTCCAGTGAACCTTAATGAAGATTTTGTTCAGGCTTACTTCTGATGCCACTGAAGGAAGAACAGATTTTCTGTGTAGCAACCAACTTTGAGTAAAGCTGTCAGATCTGCCTGTCAGATTCATCCAAGAGTTCCTTGAATCCATTTGCCAAATAGATATAAATAGTACTAAGGAGACATATCTCACTTTGAAAAGACTTCATAATAACAGAAGTATGTGCTAGGAAAACAGGTATTTCAGGAAAATCTGGTTCCCAAGTCACATGCTGGGTCCCCAGATGTAAACAACAATATGTCTCAGATTGAACATCCTGTAAGCAGTAAAGACTAAAGTTGAAAATGTATAGATCTCATTTTTTTTGGTGTTGCTTCCTTTGACAAGATGCTGCAAACAGGAGATTTTAGTTCCTAACACACCGTGTAGTTCTGGCATAGGAATCTGGCATCGTGACAAAGCATAACAAATGTTACTGCCTCATTAATACCTTTTTTGCAGTGGTACTTTTATGATTTTCTACATTCTTCTTCAGTGGGAGCTTGGCATCTGGGACACCTCTAATGTGGTATAACATAACCACTGATAGCTAGTGAAAGGCTCCATTGAAGGCATGACACTCTGGGTTGCTCCAGCATGTTCCTCAGCAGTATGGGGAAGGCTGCGGCTGACTTGCTGACAAAACGGCGGGAGCAGTGGCTGATTGCACAAAGCCTGGGGAGCAAATTCAGCTTGGCTTGGCAATCTGCTTGCGGCTCCTTGGGCACACAGCGCCGTGCGCTCGGAGGGAAGAACCAGTGCGGGGGCATTAGGGTAACCCTTCACACACTACTTGCAGGATTAGAGGAGAGATGTGATGACAGCTAGAGCCAGGATGGATATTTTTAGCAAGCTGTATAGTCAACATGTTTCACTTCTAGCCTTACTCACAAATTGTTTGTGAGGATTTTTTGGCTTTTATGATTGTGCCTGTTACCAAAGTCATTCAGTCACTGCTCCGAGCACATTCTGGTCAATACGTGACTGGAAACTATAGTCCGAACATGTACAGGCTGTTTGTTTTTCACAACTGCTGGGGAGGCTGGTTACCACAGCCACATTATATTGTTCCCAGACTAGATGACTTTAGCAACTGTCCAGTGGGGTGCACATGGGTCAAAGATGCGAGGTAAGAATAAGCAGTGAAGTTAAGAGAAATTAGCCATGCAGACCCTGAAAAACTAAGCAATTGTCTTAGAGCCTGATTTCAAATAAACCTTCCATCTTCACATTCATGCTGAGAGTTTCTGCTTGTGCTGTCCCAACAACAAAATGTTCTGCCTCATCTTGCGTGTCCCCACCGTGGCCTCCATATGTCCTCACCAAGCATTCTGGGTCACAGCTTGGCAAGGGAGCCCCAAGATGCAAACTGGTTCCTCTCCCCTCTGAGGATGGGTGAAGACCCCAAGCCCAGCAAAAACACCACTCACTGCTTCAAGTGAGCAGGGACCCACTGCTGCCCTAAACCACTGCTCCTCATGCCTACAGTTAGCAGGCCTTTCCTAACCTACATCTCTGTTAATGCTCAATAAATCCGTACCTCTCCTCTATTAACCTTACATATCTGAGGGTTCCTATTACGATCTCCCTTCAGACCTGGCTTTTCCAAACCTACCCCATTTCCTTCTGCCTGTCCTCATAGGTTGTATTTGCTTGCCCTTATCATTCCTGATGCTCTCCTAAGGACTTCTACTTCGGCTATATATTTTTTTCAAAGCAGAGTTTTATCACCTTCCTCATTTTCCTCTTCAAAAACCAGTTCCATCCTCGCATGACCTAGATCACAGCAGCCACAGCACAAGTCGCTAGTGGAAAGAGAGGAGAGGCTACAATCTGCTGCAAAAAATCTGCCCTGAATGCACTGTATGTATAAAATCACATTTATTTTATGTATTTTGTTTTCCAGGATTGGTTATGCCCCTAGGCAGATTCTCATTTATTCCTGTGTGTGATAAATATAACCCAAAATAATTTTTAATGCACAGATATAAAATACTGAAAGTCAGTTAGCAGAACTACACACCTAAAGTCTGGCTTTTAAAGGGACTCCTTTTCCTTTTTAATAAGCATGCATGCATGTTTTTGCATCTCTGATTATTGGACAACTGGCATTGAATTAACAGATCTGATGTATAAATAACATCAGTACAAAACCCCAATTTTTTTATGCTGTGTTTGCCCCTGCAAATGAAGGATTGATACAAATATCTTAAAATACCAATTATTGCAAAATTCTACCTACAAAAAAAAGGCAGAAACCAGCTCTTGCTCATTCATTTTGTTTTCATTCTTCCCTCTGCCCTCCTCTTGAACTTTACATGACTTTTTTTTCCCCTCCACTTTTGTCAGTGATGGGAAATTTCTAATCCAACATACAGGATTCGTCCCTATTTGAAAATGAAAAGGAAACACATTTGCACTGAGATACACTGAGGGGCATTTGTTAAAGCCAAGGCAGAGTGGCAAAGTTCATCTCCCAGCAGCAAGACTTGTGGCGAGAGGTAACTGCATTTGTCCCTTTTCTCCCAATGGCTCATTACAGCTGAGCAGGTCAGACCTGTCAAACATCGCCACATTCGATGGTGCTAGGAAAAAAAAAGAAAGAAAAAACACCCTGTACTTGGATGCAAGGGCCGTGCATCCCTTGTGCTTTGTCTGGCGCAACCCTTTCACAGAAGCACAGACATTGTGAAATGGGGTCAGGAAGGTAGCAAGCCAGCTGCCTGACATCCTTTCGAGCAACTCCCGTGACCGAGGAAAGAGCACTGGCTTCAAGAGCCTTGCAAATACAAGATGAGCACCTCTCCCGGGAAAATCCAAGCATAAGCCTGATTTTGGTCTTGCTGCAGGTTGGGGTTTAGAGTGTTTGTTTCAGTGTCCCCTTGTGGTTTCAGTGGGCCCGCTGCTGTTTTCATGCAGGAGAGTAACCCAAGCCCTCTCCCCTCCTTCAGAGCCAGCAAGCCTGACCCTCAGCTGATATTCATGAGCCCAGTGCCACTGATCTGGCGGCACAGCACGGCGTGGCACATGGCCTCCCCCCAGCTGGCTGTCTGGGCCAAACTTTGCCTGCAGCCCAGCAGCTTTCAGCCCAGGGTAACTCCACCAGAGTTGGAAGCTTTATGCTGGTCTAACAAAGAAAGGAGACAGGCTAGCCAGGCCTTAATGAGCTGATGCTGATCATGTAACTGTCTTATTGAATTTGCATTTCATTAGGAGACTTCATTTGAACCACAGCTGTGAATATTTGAGGGCCTGATTGTGTCTATGGATACTAATTTGTTCAAAGAAGACAAGGAGGATACTGAGCTGCAACCCTGACCCTTTTTGTATCGATCAGACAAGATAGATCCTCCTTAAAAGTAATGTCGGAGCTGTACCAAAAACATGCTCAGGCCCATATACCATGGTTGCTATTGAGCTGCCTAAATGCTTCTTCCTGAAACTCACCCCTCCAGGGGATGGAGAGGAAAGCTGGACCCCAGCACCCACTTGAGCCTTTGCCTGATAAAATTTCATTTTCCTGTACTTTAGCTTAATGAAGATGATGAAACCCATGGGATGGGAATATACCATCAAGGGAAAACATCCCACCACCAGAAGGAAATGCCATCATTCAAATACTGACTTCTTATTTGAGGCTTCATGATTATCCCTGTGGCCATGTAAATCAGATTACCATACCATAAGGTTCTGTTGGAATCCCACATCACTTATTGATGGAAAGACTGCAGACAGCAGGAATGAAACAGTTAAAAAACCAAGACTTGTGATAAGCAGATGGCAATTATTGCTGCTTACTGGTAAAACCTGTTTGTATTAAAAATATCTTAATGTTTCCATTGGAACCTACCAATTAAGAGATTAAACTGTGTTTCATTCACATACAAGTGGCTGTGAGCTCACACACACACCTGGCACTCCCAGCTCCAAATTCCACCTAGAGGCTGGCTGAAAATATACCTGCTGGTCATCTTCTTTTTCGTGTCTATCTATTGAGTGGGGGTTGGGTTATTTTATGAACCGTCAGGAGTAAGATATTTTCACCTTATTATCAGGAGAAACAGGAAGCTGCTGGTAAATACAGCCATTTTTCAGAGAATTCTCTAACTGGGGACTAGACCTTTATTGATGAAGCTACTTGAAGCCCAGCCAGGCCTGAAAGGCGGATGGTACATCGCCAAGATTTTATTCTCAAGATAGCTTAAGCAAGATGATTTGTCTGGAAATTGCCCTAAGTAAACATGCTAATAGGATGGGGAAAGTTAGCCCCTTTGCCTTCCTAGCCAGCCAGCCGTTTCCCCTCTGGTGAGGGGAGGGACTGTTGGCACTAAAGGGCTTCCTGCATGTAACTGGTCAGTGTCTTGCCGCAGTCCCAGGAGCCTTTTTCTATTAACAGGGAAGCCAATTTCCTTCACGGATGCTGCCTTACTCCAAGCACTGCCTCTGTCACTCAGGGGCAGTAAGTGGATCTGGACAACTCCCCAGAGGACTCCAATGTTTATAAACTAATAAAGGATCTGATGTTGGCAGTCTGAAAGCCAGATGTAGCTGCTGCTGATATAGGAGGGGTTTCTGTCCCTTCTCACTTTTCATACCTTGACATCCAGAAGGATTCAGGAAACGGCCTGGTACTCACACTCTTTACACTGCCATTTGCAGCCATTTCAAAGGACGAAGTAAGGACATGCCAACATACATCACAAGCTGTGATTATAAGCAGGCCTTGTACAAAGAAATGATGCCCCTCGCATTGTCATCAAGCACAGGGTAACTACTCGGGTGAGTGCTGCTGCCTGGCAAAGGAAAAGCATTGGCTCCAACCAGCTCAGCTGACCAAGTGTCACAGCTCTAAACATATCTGGACATCCTTAGTCTGAAAGTTCTTGCATTATGCACTTTCAAGGATATTTGCAGTCCTACCTGGTACTGCAGAAATCAGTGATGGTGCAGGGACAGCATTTGATTTAGCTTCTCAGGGCTTCCATCTCTGCTTCCATAGCTTTTTTCTTAGAAACCAAAAACTGCAGAGACCCATTTAAAGAAAAACAAACAAACAAAAAAACCCAAACCAATAAAAAAATAAACCTGTTCCAGCAGTGCTAAAAAGTTCACTTCAGGCCTGATCAGGGACTTGGCAGAAGCTTGGGAATAGCTTTTGCTTTGTTTGAACCAATCCCAAAATCCACTATTGAGTGTTGCTTTCTGGTGTCTGAAGATTTTCTGAGATGGGGGGACAGGGAGGGCGAGAAGAGGTGTCTCAGTGTGTTTTCCACTCATACTACTGCTTCTCACAGGGGATTTTCAATTTTCTCAGTTTGCTGTTTGCAGGAAGGGGCAGGGAGTCTCCCATGAGACCCTGGCAGAGCTTCCCTAAGACTCCCCAGGACAATCAGGCCTCTTCAGAGGCAATGCTGGTGCCGTTCTCCACTGGGATCTGCAGGGGAGGCTAAAGTAGCACGACTGGTCACGGAGGTGCACTGGCCTAGAAAGTTCCCAGATCCCCCATCACAGCCCAACCAACCAAATAAATAAATAAACGATGGCGCACACCCGCTCCCTGCCCCTTCCTCCCCCAGGTCAGAAAGATGTCACCTCTGCTCAGGCCTGCTGCCACCAGAGGCTTGCAGAGCAGACTGCTCTTCTGTCTCCCTCTCTGCCAGTGCCACCTCCGGTGGCCCCGTTGTCACTGGCTTTGTGCCTCTCTCTTTACAGTCTGTACTCATCCCTGCCAAGACCCGCTCCTGGGGCCTGCCCTGTGGCCAGGCTCATCCTCAGCATTTTTTGGAGGAACATCTGGATTTCTGGAGGAGTAGAGATGCTGCCTCAGCTTCCAGAGGAGAGGAAAGGTGTGATGGCCAGGCCTGAGGACACCATTTGCCCCACACAGCACCTGGCTCGCCCTGCACAGGCCCTCTCCACCACTCCACCCGATAAAACCCCCTGGACTCCCCAGGGCTTCCCTGCAGCCCCTCAGACCAGATAGCCAGCAGTTCCCAGGGGGATTTTTAACCCCCTCTGCCATGTTTACCATCACTTACTCAGCTCTGCGCAAACACAATTTTTCTTCAGCAAGGTGGGAGGGTTTTGTTGGGTGTTTCTATTTCCCTCCCCTCCTGCCCCTTCGGAGGCACTAAGGTGCACAAACAAGCTGCCCATAGGTGGCTGAGAGCAGAATGCAAGCAGCCCTTAAATAATAAAATAAAATTTTAAAAAAAAAAAAAAGAAGGGGAAAGAAAACCCACCCCGTGCTACCAGGGGCCCCGTTGGTTAAAGGCTACGGCGCAGTCACTCTGAAGTGAGGGTTTAATGAAGTAGCCTGTGAGAGAATGGAGGGGATGGTCCCCGCTGCACAGATGGCTCTTTGTCACCGCTGACACCTGCCATCTGCTTGTTTGTCTAAATGATGTCGGAGGGGCATCGCGAGCCTCCAATCTGCTGCGCCGCCTCCACCAGCTCGGGGTGACCCCCTGACCCGCGTGTCAGACGGGTCCGGAGAGTTTGTTCTTTCCGCTCAGTGGGCCCGTCCCGGCCTCTTCCCCGCCGGCAGCCCCGCAGCTGCCCCCGGCCGTGCGCTGCCGCTCGCCCCCCACGCCCGCCCCACCGCCCGCCAGCCCCTAAATCTCCTCTTCTTCATGCATATGAAAGGGGGAGGACATGGAGAGATTAACCTCCCAGGGCATGAAAGGGGTACAAAAGTTTACACCGCCGGGCAGCCATTTAGACCTTTTCGGGGGGATGCACTCGCACTCCTGGGCTTTTTACCGTCATCTCCGCTCGATGCTCAGACTCTTTTCTGAGGTAATTAAGAGGCCAAATTACCCCAGATGTAACACCACTGATATCAGGAGAGGCAATTAAGATATTTAGAGAATACCACCTCTTTCTATTTCTCTGCCATGACGGCAGACTGGTGCCTTAACATCAGCTATAACATTTAGAGGTCTCCAAAGACCTCTGGTTTAAAGGCAGAAGAAGGAGGCAGAATCCACTTTCCTGACAGTGGTGACCAGCAGACTTTTGAAATCGCACTCTGAAAAAGGACATATTACTGCAAATGCATCCAGGTAGCATTCTTTTCTCAACTTCTCACTGTAGAAAAAGAATATCTTCTTAATACATGAAAAGGGGTTTCTCAGTGTATGAAAAGTGACTGACAGCTGCCAAGAGGGTCATAGCTTTCATATAAACTTGTTGGAACAATAAGTGTGTCCTGAGAATCTAGCATTTAATTTAAAAACCACATTAAAATCTAAAGCAGCCTAAAAAATCTTGACTGGTTGGAAACGCACTTCCCTTTTCTTTTTTTTTTTTTTTTTTTTTTTTTTTGCACTCTAAGCCCACAGAACGCTATACTTTGGACATGACTTCAGGTCATTTGTGTCACCTCAAAATACTCAGGGTGAGTGCCTAAAAGGGACCTCTTTCCCAGTACAACCAACAAGCCCATCTCTAGGATGCCTCAGAAGAGACTGAAGCTTGCTGTTCATAGCACCACATAAATTGCACTTGATGTTATCAGTGATGTCAGTGTACATGGAAGGTGTATAATGGATATTAATTATGACTGTTATCACTTATGACTTGTGTAGTGCAGCCAGGTATGCCTGAATACTTGCAAACACAGCAGCTTTTACACGTGGCAACTCATGAAATGGAAAATGGTCACTCTGCACAGCTCTAATGAGGGCAAGGGTGATTTAAGCTAGCAGAAAGAATCATAATTACTGTAGGTTCAAAGTGATCTTGAAGGAGAGGAAGTTAAAACGGGGTTGGGATTGATCTACTTTCATGCTTTACTCTGCCCATTGTTTTTAATGCCTCATTTTGAACTATAAACAAATGGCTTCAGGTGATTTGCACAGTTTTCTGCAGATAATTCCTGAATTTGTTCTAGGCAATGGTGGAAAGTGTGCACTGTGCAAAAATAAATAGCAGGGGAAACTGCAACAACAGCCCCCACCCTCTTCAGTCTGTCCAAAAAAGGTCCAAATTAAATCCTGGATTCAAAGCCATGTCAGAGCGCAGATGAGAAGAAAGGGCTCCAAGGTTTGCAGGGGACCACATGCTTACAGGGAAGCTGGTGCCAATGTTCAGCCCCAGCAAGGCAGCTTGGATGCTGAAGGCCTTTCCTCCTGGGGAAGGCCTGGCTCTGGGCTCCTCTCCTGGATCACAGGTAGAGGGGACCACCAACCTTCTCACTCCTACAGGTCTCTGCCAGCAGGGCTGCCATGGCCTCCTGCTCACATGGTCCCTTCTTCACTGCAGCCCCTTGGCCACCAGCACCTGCACTGAGACCAAGAACAGCAGGAGTAAAACAGAGGCAGGATCCAGGGACTCTTGGAGAGACACAGAAAGACCTACAGGCTATGTCCTCAGCCTGGGAAGCCTCTTTTTCTCCCTCTCCTTCACGACAGTGCAGTTTCTGAGCCCACAACACAGGACCACTACTATTACAATTGCTGACAGAGATCAGAGGCAGCCACATCCCCACGCACCCACCCAGGAGACAATTTGCTGTCTCAGACCCCTCGTCTTAAAATAACATTGGATGATAATTTGGGGTGATAGAGAGGAAAACTAGAGGGAAATAAAGGGAAATTTAAAAGTTCCTAAAAAACACCCAGTCTTTTCCAAAATCTAACAGAGAGATAAAAGGTGAAATCCTAGCTTTGCTGACTTCTGTGTGCTTTACTTACAAGTTCAGTATGGAAAGGCTTTTACCCCTCCTCTATCATCAAAAAAGGGATTTTTTTTTTACCTGGGGTGTTTTTGGTTAATTGGTGTGTGTAAAAATGTCTCATTGTGGAAGCCATTCCTGACCCAGGTGTTATGTGCCTAAGATCTGACCAGCTGCCTCATGATGGGTGCTTTTCTTCCTTCAAACATCCTGCTAACTCCCTGACCCTCAGCCAACACCATGCTCAGCAGCAGAGCCAACACATCATGTTTGTCTTGGCAAAATGAGCCAGTCTGCATTAAAATGAGGGTCAATGGAAAACAAAAAGAACGAACAAAAGTCCCTTCCTTTATTTTTGTCTGAAAGATAAAATCTGCAGGTTTTGATGCTTTCTGCCAGCCCACCAACTCCAGAAAGCACCTAGACATCCCCACAACAGGCTGATGAGATGTTTCAGGAACATTTCCTTCAGAAACTATAATGATAATAAGTTTTCTGCACCCAGTAATTTCAACATGATTCTATTTTGATGAGGTGAATGACAGTCAATTCCCCTTAACTCCCCTCTACCAGAAGCTAAATTTCTCATCATCCTGCAGAGGCTTGGATTTCTTCAGATTTCTTGATCTAAAAAATGACTTTTCATAGAGGAACCTACAAAATTATAAATCCCCTAAACTGCCCCTGTGGCAACATAATATGTTTTCCTCATTTAAGGGTGGAAAGGATGACTGTATGCAAAGACATTTATTTGTACTGGGAAGACTTTTCTTACAAGGCCTGTCCACCCCCCTTTTTTAAACCAGCTGATGTCTAGAAATAGTAACTGCAAGTGCTATTTTATTTTGCCCCATCAGTGTTAGGTCAAAGGCATCTCAGCCTTTGAAGGGATCAAGGTTGTACCACAGCCCTGCCCCTCAGCTTGGGTGCCCACTCAGGACATACACGTAGGCAGGTCCACCCTGTGGCAGGGCAGTGGCAGATAATGACAGTTTTTGCTGGCGGTCATGATCAACAATGAACCTCAAGCTGTGGACCCACAAGAGCATGGCAGACCTGTTCTGCCATCCAAACCACCCCCAAAATGCCTGGGTGATCTGAGCTGGCATCACTGTGTAAGCACTGACTGGGAGGGAAGACAGCCACGTCCAAGTTCAAGATCTAGGATGTTGATGTTGAGTCTGGCCACTGTAAAATCTGGAGGTAGCTGCCCACAAATTCCCAAGTTTGATTATTTCTTTTTATTACATTTTTACTTTTTATATAGTTTTACATTTACATTTTTACAAATGGGACTTCTGAAAATGTTTTTATTTTCTTCCTTGACTGAGGCTGGCAGAGCTGGATGTAGATTTGTGTGTGCAAAGTTTCTTTTCTCTAGACTGGAAATGGGATTTTCACTGTATCCTTTCCCTCTGGAGCTCGGCCTTTTAGTATCAATCCCAAACAACATATCTTGACTATGGTCAACTCAGTCAGTCCTGCGAGCAAGCTCATCAACTCTCTACAGAAAAACAAAATACTGGCACAAGCCTGTGTTTCTCTCAAGACTGCCACAGGTGGACAGGTATTGTGGCACTTGATCACTCTGTGTTTCAGCGTGCAAGAAACCAAAACACAAATATTTTAATAAGGTGAGGAGACTATTCTGCACACATTTTTAAATCAATGCAAATGCCTAATCAACTAAGCAAGCTTGCACGCTGCTGTGGACATCACCTCAAAATCTAGCCCTGCAAGCAGCCATACTACTGTACCCTTTTGTTCATGTGAAGCAACACTGTCTCTGGCAAGACAGAGAGCTCCCCTCTGGTTTGCCATTTCTTCATGCGACAGATTTTATGTGTTTTCTGAAAGCAGTTATGGCAAACAGTCAATTCAGCTAAACAGTCTTGGCCACAGTACATCTGTGCTTAGTTTTGGCTTAGCAGAGCAGAATAACACATGTACTTCTCTCTCTGTCCCACTCCTAACCTAAGATGGTGAGAAAAATAGCTGACTTACAGAAGTACCTTCTGTACAGAAGTATCCTGTGACAGTGCAAAATCTGCATGACTGGGTATTCCAGCCAAAATGAGCTCACAGACCCACATGATTTCCTCATGAGATGACTTTGTGGGGAGGGTTTTTTTGGCTTAGTTCCTGTTGCTGTTGTTTTGTTGGCTCCTCAGATCAATACATTTACTGATCTCACTGCAGACAGTTTTATAATCAAAAATACAAGAAGAAACATAAGTGAGGAAATTTCTTGCAGGTCTGTGCCATATTTATAATCAGAGTTTCCTTCCCTGATGTTTTCTGATCTGCTTCTGGAAAAGGCACCAGCACCCAGTGAAACAGCAGTAGCATACAGCCAATGTCACTGCCACCACTGCTGACAGCAGTAATGGGGACATTTCTTCAGGTGTCTCAATGCCTTAAGAGCTGAGATTGTGTTTTCCGATGGGATTTAAAGGTCATCAGCATCACTTTTTTTAGTCATATACCACTTCTTCCATAGTGCTCCATGATCAAAAACTGCATGCCTGTATTAGCTTGGGCTTAAACCTGGTTAAGCAGCCCAGGTCCCCAAGCCAGGCTCTGCAGCTCCTTAGCACAGTCATAAAAAATACCACAGAGATGTGCCCAGCAGACTCTGTACACCTCTGCAAGGCAGTGACTCTTGCAAAGAAGAGCAGAACAGCGATCCCCAAGGCAACACGGCCAGTCGGGGCTTCAAAGCACAGCAGAAACACTGCTACAGGGCACTCTGCCCCAGCTGCTCAGCCTTGTCACACAGGTCCCAGCACCTGTGGAGCAACCCCTGATGTCTGCAGCACTGCAAAGCTGTGATCAAGGCTACAAACTCTCAGAGAGTTCACAAAATGCTCACAGCATCTTTCAATACCTCAGTTACCTCTTTTGACATCAGTTACACCAAATTTGCCAAATTTGCCATCCCTGACAGTACAGACAATAGTAAAAAAACACTGATGAGCTTGCACTGCGTTCTTCACTTGATTCAAATAATTAATGCACATCTCCATCCCTTCTTCTCCCGTTTCATAAGCTATTGTTAATAACATTGAGCCTCTTAGCAAAAAGACTAATTTTGCACAAAAACGCTTTTGTTTCAGCAAACTCCTAAACTATGATGGAAGCTCCTCATTTAATAGACTATTTAAGTCTTGGTTTCCAATTAATATTTTCCAGCATTTGTTTTCACTCTTGGTTTAACAGACTTTTTTCTCCGGCACTTATATTGATTGGTTTGTCTTTGCCACTCCAGACAGCTTTTTAGAATTAGATATTTCTGACACTAAAATGGTTTCCTTTCCAAGAATGAGAAGAGTTCAGAAACAAATTTAGGCAGAAAATTTAATTTTATCACCAAGAGGAAAGAAGTCACCTTCCAAGTTGCAAAGGCTCAGGCAATTCTAACCACCATTTACTGGACCAGCAGTGGCTGAGAGATGATCATATTTGACCCCAGAATTTACATCTGCACCCTGGATTTGAAAGAAGAGTTTGCTTCAATTCCCTACACTGACACAGACTTTCAGCATGACTGTGGGTGAAGTCCTTAAAGCATTTAAGGTATTCGGCTTTACAAAACAAAGACCCAAACAGCATTGTGTATCCAAATTTCCAAATGCCAGCAATACAGTGAAAATCTTTGAAGTTAAAGGGGTAATTAGCCCAAGCAAATTGCAGGTTGCCTAGACATGCAGCAGTGCTTGGCAACCCCGGCTGGTTGCCATGATGAGACACATGCACACACCAACATGGTGGGAGAGAGCTGGGTCATCTTCAACCCAGAGTCACCTTATGCCATGGGCCAGCTCTGAAGCACCCAAAAGCAGCTGGTCCCTGACTGTCAACCTGCTCAAGCTCCTGAGCATCTGCAAATTTATGTCCCAGCAAATGTTAGCAAATAATGAAGATTTACTGTTCATTTGTTAATCTAACAGGGTAGAACTGGATTGATTTTCTTTTTCCTGTCTTTAGTCATCTGTTTTTTTGAACAATTTTTACTGTTGTATTTCTGTTTTTCAGCTAATTTTAGAGCCAGTGATATAATTTCACTGAATTATTAATATTTCAAGCACATTTGTGTGGTTTGTACAGAGCTCAGTGACATGATAAATCACATTCTGTGTTGTTCTAACTTTCTTAAAATATCCCTTTGTAGTTTAAAAAACAAACCTATTTCAAGAAATTCAATCCTGGACTATGCTTGCATCACCAAAAGCCAGTGCTCCTCCCCAGTTTCCCAGTGCACAATATGACCAGAGCACACATGAAACCAGTGGCCATGCATCACTGCTCCCCAGGTGGTGCAGGCCCTGTACACCCAAAGCGCTCCTCCAGCTCACCGTGGCCTCGGCACACACTGGAGTAAGCCAGTCCCAGAGAGAGGGTGCACAGGTGACGTGCCTGCTGCCCTTCCCACAGAGTCTTCCCCCAGCAGGGCTGGGGCCCGTGGGCACCGCTCTTCAGCAGCACTCGAGGCTCGGTCCTCCTGCTTCTGCAGTGGGAACAGCAAACAGACCCTCGGCTGGTGCCCACCTTGAATGGTCCCTGGCAACCCCAGTGCCCACCATGCAGCTCCAACCTTCCCATTTCCCATGAGCAGTCCAACCAGCATCCCTCTCCCACGCGAGGCCGGGGTCCCTCTCCCAGGCCATTAATTGGTTCGGATGAGCGTCATGCGGCCGGGCGCACACATGTGTCCCATAACCTAAACCATCTGCGAGCATTTTAATTAACCCATCCCCAGCTCTCTGTGCTGCCATTGAAAAGATCCCGCCCTGGCCCCAGCCGAGCCTCCCCCATGCAGCCCTGCAGCTCCCCTCCCCACCCAGGAATTCGCAACCACAACTGTACAGCATGGGCCCCCCGGCCCTCCGCGGCTGCGCGGGAGCAGCCCTCAGCAGTCAGCGAGGAGAAGATGAAAAGGGTTCCCTCCATATGTGGCTGCCAATGCAGACCTACAGGGAAGGCTCCACGCACAATAGATAACAGGAGGCTCCTTCTCACAGCTGTTCGGCTGTAGGGTCTTCCACGTCACATCATTCGTGCAGGCGTCAGACACCCCTTATGTAAAAAACAACTGGAGAAAAAAAATCCTCTTCTGTGAAGCCACATGGATGCACATCAACACAGAATTCAGCCCACTGCTGCTGAATATTGCTGGAAAAATGCAGCCATGTCAGGCCCCATGTTCTCATTACTCTCCAGGGATGTGATTTTACTGTCTGACTGTTTTTATATTGCAATGAAGAGAAGTTTTCAGTGGAAGTACTCAAATTCAATGGAGTTGCTCTGGAGGCTGAAGAGAGATCCAACGTCACCAAGACCTAACCAAGAACAGGCTCTAGATGAAGGGATTTAGGCACTGTAAATGCAACAAGGCTCACAAGTAATATTGTCAGCAAAACAAGAAATTTGCACTGACGTGCTAGGTTTGCAGCTGGTCTAAATGAGCGCAGCTTATTAGGGAAAAATTTGGTGTTGCCCATCCAGAAACAGAACACCCTCACTGGAGGGTCTGTCCTCCTGGAAGTCACCACGACCATGGTATTTATAAATTTAACAGAGGTGGTAGTGCAAAGTAACCCCAGAAAGCAAAACCTCACAAGTTTACGTGGAGGTGCTCATTTTCACCAACTATTGTAAATCAGCTTTAATCATGTGAAACTCATGCCATCATCAGCACTGTGCTTTCTCCAGTTGTCTGGGGGGTAATTCTTGGCAACTTTTCTATTGCCCCTTCCACTGAGCTTTCTCAAAATAGCTTTATGTAGGAACCAGCAGTTTCACCATTTTATAGGCAGGTAAATTGCACAGAGCAGTGAAAACACCCTTGCTTAGGATGGAATATTGACAGACCTGTACTGTTGTGTACTGTTCACCACAGTCCCAGCCTAGAACTTGAAAAAAAATTGGCTTAGACCTACTTGTTCACAAGTAGGGTTTTCCTGCAGGTTTCATATGATGGAAGTAGCACAATCTCTCTCATTGGCACCAGAGATCACTGATACACACAAAGAAGGGAAATTTTCTAATAAATCAAGCTGGGATATCAGTTTGTCTGGATTTCATTTGAAGTCCAGCCCTCCAACTAAGATCCTGCAGTGTCCATAAGACAGTGATGCATCAGGGCTTCAGATACTTAATGAGTGCCAAACGTGGGTCTATGCTGCAAATTTCAGTGAACTCCTGTGCTATTTTCTCTCTCCCTGCCTGCAGTGAAGGAGGATCAGAACATAAGGGTCAGACTCCCTACCCCATTACTATCCCCCAAACTGTAAATAAGAGCAGCATTGGGGCTGAGAAAGTGCTCCTGCGGGGTTCAACAGCAGAAGAAAAATCACAGTTCCATTCACTCATTCATTGAAAGCCTGCTAAGACAGAAATACCTATATTTTTCCACTGCAGAGAGAGCAAACAGCTCACCTGTGTACAAGTGTGGAAGATTGTCTCCACCAAAAAAGTGGCTTTGATGACTGAACAGAACCTTAGACTGCTGAGGGCAGTCTAGGTAGGACAATTCACTCCTCAGTGTGCTCAGCCTCCTCTGAATCATTCTACAGCTCATCTTGCAGTCCAGTTGGTCCTTTGAATCCAAAGGTTTCTCATAAGAGATGTTTCAACATCTCTCCCCAAAATCAGTGACAACAGCACACTGGTCTCATGCTGAATAAGGTATAAACATTGCTCTCAAGGAATCAAGTCCTTAGGTTCCTGTCTGATAAACAAAGAATACATTTTTAAGGTCAACATTCCCAGTCATCCAGAAGCTGAGTTTTGTGAGAATCCTATTTCTCTCCAGTGAGATTTCCAGAGTGACTCAGAAGTTTTGAAAGGAGCTGGAGGGTTTTGGAAAACAAACTCATTTTTGTGCTACCACCTCGCTCACTTTGGCTTTCTGGGCTATGAATGCAGAAATTGTGCTGTGCTGTCAAAATTCCTTCTGATTCATAACCTCTGACAAAAGCACGAGTAGAGCAACATCATGAATTGTATAGCTCATTGGCCACTGGGGAGGGTTCATTGGCCTGCTAATCTGAACTGTCTGATCCTAAACTTCCACTTCCCATTGCATTCAAATGCACTGCTGAGTTATTTGACTCCAGCATAGATTCAGCGATGTTTTCCTTGTCTTATAGTTTTGTACCGACTGAGCAAACCCACAAGATAATTATTAAGGCAAAGAACTTAGCGGGATCCTAACAAGGATTAAACATTTATATGATTCATTAAAATATTCGCAGTGCCACTGGCTGGGATAAAAACATATAAGGATTGTGTCAAAATTTTAACACCAAACTTCAGCCCAGAAATCCCAGTGAAAAGATTCCCTGGAAAATGCTGCTTGAGGATGCCAGAGCTGCGCTCACTGAGGTGCCTGTTTCATTGGAAAACCAGCCTGAAATCCCATTGCAAGCAATATCCTTGCGATCAGGCCCAGACAGAAACAGCTGGCTCTTGGGGCAAGATTAGGAACACCCAAATAACCCAGTGCAATATAAACTCAGCTTCAACTGATTGTGCAACAAGCCTGCACCAGCTGAAGATGCAGTGCTTTAAGCCAGAAGCTTTGTTGCAGGTGTTGCTTTGTTGCTGCTGCTCAGTAGTAAATTGACCAAAAATGAAGAGGAAGAAAAGGAGGACAGGGTAGACAAGATTTGTGAAAAATAAAAGGAAGAAAAAAAAAGAAAAAGGAAGAGGTAGACATTGTGCCCTTTTACGCAGTGGGATTTGAATATTCAATCAAATATGGGCAACATCAATGTGGATTGCTCCATCATCTTAAAGGCTACAAAACTGTATCTTTTTCCTGCTGGGAGAGTGCACACACTTCCAGGCTGCAGCAGGTTCAAGGGAAAACATGTCCTCAGTCCCCTGCTGACTCTGCTTCCTTGCTCTGAATACCTGATCAGGGCTAGGTTGTAAATATTCACCTCTGGGTACATATCATCACTGCTGAACTGGAAGTCTTTCTTGTTTGTTCCATTGCTGGGGAGCATTTCAGTGTGCTGTGCAGAGTGGGACTGCTCCACGTGGGAAAGTCACCTCCAGCTATTCACTATCAGATGGAGTGTCTTTGGAAGACAAACAAAAAGTACATTTACCCAGCCCTACTCTTTGGTGTCACCAGCATGCCAGAAGGGGCAGGGATACTGAGAAATCTCCATAAACATCTCAGCTTGCAGGAGCATGCCTGCTATTACATCCTCTGCTGAGTAATTGCATATTTTCTCCCACAGCCACTGAGCTGTGCTGGCGAGGAGTGTTGAATACAAGATCCCACCTCATCCTAGCTTGTGAGGTGCATCATGCTCATGATGAGACCCAGGAAGTGTAACCTGTCCTGGGACTACAGTCTGTCAAGTGCGAAGATGGACTGGAGAAAGCATCTGGATGCAATGTCTCACATCCTCACCTTGCAAGGCACAGGTAGGGTTGGTTGGGCCCTGAAGAACATGTTTTGCTCAGGACATGTCCTCATATACCAGCATCAGTAATTTTGCACAGAGAAGGCTGGCACACACAAAATCCAAAACTGAACATTCAGTTAAAAAGAGCTTTGAGTCAGATGGGCAGGTTTGCCCAGAACCAAGTGCTCTTCAGTTTTTTTTGCAAGGAATTTTTGCAAGTTTTTTTGCAAGATCACACTTCTCAACATGGCAAAAGAATGTAGACTCATCTTGCTGATGCTTGGGGTTATTATGGTTGCAATTGTCACACAGCAGAGAGCAACAACACTGGCCAGTGTCTATCCATTTGTTTTAGTTCAGCTTTCCAAAGAGGCCATGCATGCAGTATCACTCTCATGTGTGTCTCTTCACCTGTCTATCTGCACTCAACTGTCCTTCTCCCTCACCAGTAACTTTTCAACCTGTTGACCAATTTCAAGAAAATTTGACAGACAATAGGAGGTCTCCAAGGTATTAAATGCCAACACATTTTATGAAAATTGGCAACTGGCTAGAGGAGAAAAACCCAATTGGTGCCCCTGTGGAGGTGAAGGCTGCAATGTGAACATGTCCCTTATTAGACAGTGAAGATCCTCCTGGAAAAGAGATATTATGAACGTCCACAGAGGGAAAAACAGATCAGCATTTACATCTTATTAGATACCAGACAATCCAATGCAAGCCCCCAGTAATGTCCCAGGAAACTGGCTTTTCAGCTTTGCTACTCAAAGAACAACATGTCCATGACCTCCAGCTGGGGCACTTGCAGCCTCCTTACATGGAGGCAGAGACAGAACTGAGGAGGAGGGAAGAATCAGTAAAGTGTTGGGCTAAGGGGAAGGGGAAAAGCCTTCTTCAACAGCTGCTGAATGGCTCCCTGATCATGTCTTCCAGCCCTTCCACTGATCCCTCTCAACCCTTCTTTTCCATCCGTCCGGAACATCCCATGGATCCCTTCAGCCCTTTCTTCTCCCCATCTTTTTGATTTTCCCTAACCAAGGCTCCAAATAATCCCCAAACAGCCAAAGGTCTTCACTGTTGTACCTTAGGTCTCTGCCCTCTCACCTTCTCAGAAATGCCCTTTGCTGTAGCCACAAACTAAGTGCATAATTTTCAGGGCAGTTTGCCCTCATTTTTGAAGCCACAGAATTAGTTTTGCCTGCACTGCTGAGAAACCTTGAGCCAGCTCTAGAGTCATGGCACAATGAAACAGACAAGGACACTACATTTACAAATTGGGCCTGAGGGGCAAAGTCATCCTTCTTATAACCTCCCTGAAGTCACAATAGAGAAAACATAGCCCTAATTAATCCAGCCTGCTTGCATTACAAGAGATAACACAGCCTAGAGAAATGCATCTGACTCGAAGCAGGAGGGTCATGGTCTTACATCACTTTGTAACTGACTTGAGCACTGCTGTTGAGCACATTCTTTAGCTGCATTTATAAATTCAAATTGTAGGGCTTATGCTTCAGGGTCCGGATTCTCAGCTCAGATGGGCAACCATGTGCAGGCACTGAGTGAACTGCAGGCTCACACTAACACAGATGTCCTCCAAAGGTCTCCTTGGCTGTCCTTCAGCTCCTATCCTGTGTTTTTCCTCAGGGAAATGGCTTCCTTGTTAAAAACCATGCAGATCTCCAGCCCTTCCCTCTATGCTCCTGTTCCAGCTCTTCCCCTCCCTTCCCATTCCTCAAACAAAGTGTTACCAGAAACATTAAAAACCATTGAAAAACATATTTTACCTTTTTTAATGAGAAGAATATAATTGAGTTCTATAAGGACAAGAACAACAGGGAAGGCAAGAGAGGAGGCCCACAGGAAATTATTTGGCCTCTCCCTCTCCTGATCTCTGCATAAATATTTAACCAAGTGGCATTTGCAATGAAGATTTATCTTATAGTAAAGTTCTGATAGCTGGTTGGATATGTTTATATCTGAGTCTGCATCTAGTTAATTAGAGAGTGAAATATTTGAAAACTCTGCAAATTGGGCAAGGAACTCACACCTGGCTAACAAAGAAACTCTGACGTGCCACCAGCAAGTGCTCTGTTCAGAAACTTTTGGGAATTTCACATACTGATGTGTATGTAACCCAGGAGAACGCAGTTATCATAGGATGAAACTGCAAGGATTTCAAAGAACCTTTCTCAGTGGATCCTAGCAAGCTCTGGGACACAGTTGCAGTAGTGATGCTCCTGAAGTGAACAGAGAGACTTGTGTAATTCAGCTGAGAATGCTCCAAGAAAATGCTGCTGTCACTACACGACGCTCATGTACCCACCAGCTGTCTCCCTTTGGAAAAGACAATCTTGGTTTTCTAAAAGCAAAATATTTACAATTGTTCCAGTCTGTCCCTCCAGAATTCTTCCCCCCTTGCATATGGATTTTCCTGAAGCTGCAACACAGGGCTCTGATGATCTCTCCAACTGTCTCCATCACTAGATGTCAGATGTTGGCATTCACAGCAGCGCAGGCTTCTAGACATAGACTGACACCAGCACTTCAGTTGATTGACTTTAAAGTCAAACACACATGGTTACATACTAAAGATTTGGTGGAGCTGTCTGATACAAATAAGCATCCTGGAAAGGCACGGGTAACTCCACAGAACTAACCTGGATATCTCATAAGGACAGGCTCCACAGCCCTTCTGTGCTTTATAAAGGCCAGTACGTTTGCTCTGGCTATTAAAACAAAGTCTTAAATCCATTTTTCACTAATATGATCCCAGTTATTTCAGGGTTGTTCTTGAGTAATGATTCAAGGGCATGCCAAGGAGGAGTGGATAGACTCCCTTAGTTTCCTCTTGGCAAAAAGCAGTAACAAAGAAAACCAACTACCCACATTTTCAGAGCTTTAAATACTTCTTTGTGACATTCAGTTCTGAAAGCAGGCAAAGGTTTGGGAACAAGCTTTTTTCTTCTTAGCCATTTGTAATTCCCCTTCTTATTGCCATCCCCTAGTTTTTTGAGCAATTACCTCACATTTTACGTCAATCCCTCATCATATCTCTACCCTGCCTTTCCAGTTTACTCCCGTCTTGCCCTGGGCTGTTTGACGTATGCCATGCCCAGAGAGATTGTCCTGGTTTAGTCATCATTTCTACATGTATCAAGCTTTGGCATCCATCCAGGAAGCAGTAATTTCACCATATGGATTGGCTGGCTAATGACAGGCCAAAAATACCGTATGTTGTTACTGAGGAGTTCTAAGGGCCAAATGCCCAAACACATCCAGGCTCCAAAACAGATCATATGGCAGATGCTGGTACCTAAGATAAGCCTGGGGCAGACTTAAGGTCCCAACATCCAAAGCTATCCTCTTAATCTGACATCCAGCTCTAAAGACACTCCATTTGACATGGCATTTCCTTGGGCACATTCCTCACAGCAGAATTTTCTGTCCACAAATGGCAAAGCCATCCTGTCTGAATTGCCCCTGAAGTTCTGACCTAGCCCCAGTGGGAGCAGATTACAGGTAGACAACCACCACCTTGCTTGGGAATCTCAGCTAGGGTAGAGGTAGAAAGGCTCTCAGGACAAGTTAGTTTCTCAAATAGCATTAAATTCATCACAAAACATTAATCCCAAGTAGGTCATGGCTACATTTACTCAGAAACTCATGCCAAGAAGTTCCCACAATTAAATGAAAATCCACTGGTTTCCGTCAGATTGTACTAGTGACTTTAAACCCTCCACTAGTTAGAATCTAGTTCCTTCACCTAAACAAGAGACCTAATCACCTGGCTATAGTATGAAAAGCAACTATGTGGGGCTGAAGTATCCTTTGCATTTTATAAGAAGATTGTGGGATGATTTAGGTCTTCTATAGTACAGTAATAGGCAGACACCGTTAGCCAAAGGGTTTTTCCTGCCCACACTCTGAGCCGATCACAGATGGTGTATCTCAGATGAGAAGTCACTTATGCCAAGCTGACTTGTCTTGACTTTCAGCAGAGCTTATTATGAGCCCTCTGAGATGCACAGGGCAAACTTGAATCTTTCTGGTCAAGTCTAAAGATTGCAATATATGAATAGAATGGATGACATACACTAACCTTTATTCTTTTGCTGGACAATTTGCAATGAGTAGAAAACAGAAACAACGATTGGTTGCTAAAACATTAGCAAGACCAGAAAACAAACGAGAATAATTTTCTCTGGATATTTCCAATGAAAAAAAGATTATTTTTCTCATTTGCAATGAGAGTGGCATTTAACCTCAAACTGGAGTTGTACATTCTGGCATTTACTCTACAATACCGGGGAAGATGAAGGGCAGAGAGAAGGGAGACTGTTGATGTTTAATGATCACATATTGACAACATGGCATTGCTGTGCTTGAGGAAGGGCAGAATTCGGGACCCACCCCTGGCACTGCTAGGCCTGGGCTGCTTTCTGGCCTCCCCAAAACTGCCAGCAGTGTGGTGGAACTATCACTTGACTGCGCACAAGGTTCTCACAAGTGGCTAATGGTTCAGCACCATCTCCTCAGACGATTGTAAATGCATCCATGCTCCTCTGAGATGCAATAAAAGCACAGACTGGCAGGGAATTACAAGAATATCTTTTGCTCTGACACCCTGTCATTCACTTTGTACCCCAGGGCTGACTGAGGGAAACATCTTCATGGCAGCTGCAGAACTAGGAGACCTGCAACACTGTAAGACCTATGTGTTTGTACCTCATTATGGACCTAAACAAGGCTGTCCTCATTTCTTATTTTACTATAACCTAGCAAAAATATATCTCCAGCAGCCTGCAGTGTGTCCCAGCCTGCAGTGGTCTCCCCAGCCAAGCACCACTGCCAAGGTGCCCCATCATCAGACTGTGCACCTTGGGACAGCTGTGTCTGCTGGCCTTGGCAGGGTTCATGGGCAGGAAAACCTCCCATTAAACCTTCCTCCAGCACTGCATGCTGTGCTGGTGTCATGGACTCTGTACCAGCTTTCCTCACTTACAAAAATGTGTGACAAGATGTGGCTGCATTCAAGCCATGGTGGTAACCAGCTTCCAGCCCCGTGGGGAGGGTGTCCAGCTGACACAGCTCAGGGTGACTGCAGGCAGCAGCTCCATCTTCTTCTTGGGCTTACACAGAAACTACACTGGAAAGAAAAAATAGTCCAAAATTACCCATAATGTTCTTACTCACAGCACAGTCAACTTACTGGGGCCACACTGAGTGAGGAACAGAATTCATTTCCGTACCATTATAAAAAATTTTTTTAAGTTAACCATAGATTTTCTCTTACATGTGTGTTATAAAAAATGAATACAGAAGATAAGAAAACCCTCATACTTGAGCCCTGAGATAATCTTTATTTTTAGTACCAACCCAGAAATCTTTCAGCTTGAACAGGATGAGGGCTTAAGAGCCAGCTCTCACCTGGGTAACTTTCCATCACACTATGAAGTCAAGCAGGATATTATGTTTGACACCAGCTCAAAGTCTGCCTCCTTGCAGGACATCTCCAGTTTTCTGCCCAAAGAAGAGAATATACGAAGGCAACTGTTGTTAGATATTGCATACCCCATTTGCCAAATGAAACAAATGCACTTTCCCAGGAAAGTGCTGGCAAGGCTGTCAATGACAAAGAGCATCCCCAACATGGATATGGGACTCTGTGTATGTGATACTGTGACTTAGAGGTGGGGAAAGCAATTAAGTGGGATATTTTTTCCTTCCCTGTCTCCCTTGTCCATATATTAGTCTGTTGTTAGTGGGGAGAAGAGCTCCAGGTGTCCATCAAAAGGAAAAAATGGTGCTGCTGTACATAATACAAAGCTCCATGCCAAGTGCAGTACAGCCTCATCAATTTGGAACTCATTTTTAATTCTCTTTTATTCTACAATTGTGATGAGGAGATATTGCTCTCCTTCTTTCATGCTTTTCTTTGAGGCAACAAAATGATCCACCACTGCAACGCTGTCAGCTGTAACAGCCTTACAGTAACAGTAAAAAAATTAGGTTACAGTAACAGTTTATAGACACTCTAATCCACTAATGAGAGGGACCTGTGTCGACAGGATATAAAAGGTGTCCTTTATACCCCCTCAAATTAAATCCCCCCACCGTCACTAAATTTCTTGCTTTGTTACCAAGGAAAACCAAACAATTCTACCCCAATTCCTAACCATAATTTTCAAGTGGAATTATTAAAATAGTTTTTGTTAGCTCTTTTATAGGAAGACTAAGTTTAAATTGTTTTTAAAATCATGAACTCTCTCCAAAGCTGTTACTCTTTGGCTGTAATTTGTGGCATAACACATGATATCCTCTCAGATAACAGACTGCAACACCAGTGGGACTGAATTGAAATGTATTACTTTCACAGCCATGTATATAACCACCTATAGGTTATGGAATTCTCTATACAGACACATGCTGAATGATGCCTATATACAGCAGCCTGGGACAGGAATTAGAAACCTTTCAGAGAGCAGAGAGTGATTTCTATGTATCTCTATGATCTTCAGAAAGGAAGCCCTGGGCGGAGATTTAATCACATGTCATTGTCTGTTATGCATTCATAAAACGATGAATAATTATGGCAATTCAAGGAAACCTATCATCAACTGAGAGGAAAAGACTATTTTTCTGAAGCATACGAATTCAGTCTTTTATGACAAAATGACTACTTAAGACTTAAAACTCTAATCATGACCATTTGCTTCCTAAAATATCCACCTCCCTTTATCTGCACATTGAACAGAAAACACAAATCTCTCGAAATGTCTCTGCTCTCTAAAGGGGTGAACAGATTTTTTCCTTTCCCAATTCTGCAGCCAGGTAGTGGGGGCAGCATTTCTTCTCTCTTGGTGTCAAGCAAGTCACCCTGGGCATAGCCCGACCCTGCAGGAGCTGATAAGTTCCTGCCTGGGGCGCTGGCACAGGGGCAGATGTGAGGTGTCCCCGCATCCCTTCCTGCAGGGCCGTACAAACAAGCCCCCACCACACCCTGTCGTCAGGAAGGTGGTGCTAATGGGAGATGGTTTTGAAGGTTTAATATAGCCTCTGCAACACCTTTCAGAAGAGGAAAGGGGTGCCCATCTTACTACAGCTGAAAAAACAAAGAAAGGAGGGAGAAAAAAATAAGCTATTTCCTCTAAGTTCCTAATTTTTATTACACTTGCCAGCCACAAGCAAAGAGTGCCCTGTCAGAGGGTGGGAGGGGAGAAGTAATTCAGCTCTGTGCTGCTGGGTTCGCTAGGGGAACTCGAGGCTCTGGGCTCAGGACCATTTCTACTGTCCTTATTCATGAAAACAGTTTTGACAGGACATAACTAAGCTTGGCCAGGCATCCAGGTAGCTTCAGAAGGGAGCTGGCAGGCTGGCAGCCCTGCCTCTGAGCTCTGCAGCCTGAGAACAGCGTCAACCTGTGTTTCCCAATTTCTCCTGCCTCTTCTTCTGTCCTCTATATCGTGGAGCAAGGGCCATCTGCACATCTCTTTTGCCACTGGAGCAGCCAGATCCCTTCAAGACAGGATAGCTAAGGAAGCTGTGGGGATGTGGGTGTGAGGGCCTGTAGCTCTGTGTGGGGCCTGTCCCAGTGCTTTTAATCCCTCTGCTGTGGCACAGACCAGAGCAGTGTCAGTGCATATCCAGATTGCATCCAGCAGCAAGGAATGGCCAATCCCCTGTTCCACTGGGGAATCTGCTACCCGGGGATGCTTCTTCTCTGCCTGGACAAGTTCTCAAGCAGCAGGTTAAATGGGTTTTCTGATCAGCTGCACTGTACTGCAGAGCAGAGTCGAGACCACAGAGCAGGGATTGGGGCTCACCCTCCCCTGTGCCTGAAGAAGCCCCGTGGAAGCTCTCAGCCGCACTGGGGAGTGACAGCGAACTGTTGTGCCACACAGCCCATTACACACGACGTACAATGAACACCTTCCTCTGCGGCGTCAAACACAAAAGACCCTCAATTATTATCTGGAGAAAAAATACATTGAAATCATTGTACTGGCAAGCGAAGCTGCATCAGGCAGAATTAAAGCTTTAGCGGCCTTTTTACTAAGCTAAGGACCCCCTCACTCAGCGCACAGCAGGCAACCAACACCGCCCCCGGAAGCGTGGTAAACCTTGGCATGGAGAAACAGCAATGTCAAAGCGAGCTCTCTCCTCTTGCTCATCTCAAGCTCTGCTTTGTTTTACAGGGAGGTTGCCATTCCCCCTCTGCTCCAGCAAGCCCAGTTGAGCCTCCCCAGCTGAACTTCTGGTTCAACACTTCCTTCAGGAGTTTGTGCTGTCAGATTGGAAGGGTGGGCTCAGGAGGATATGGGTGGGACGCAGTGGCAGCAAGGAAACCCTTGTTCACAGCTCATTCGGGGAGGAAACGGGCACTGATCCCAAGGAAATTGTTTTGTGTTCCTGAGCAGCCGCTGGCGGGGGGGGAAGGTGGCGGTACGGGCCGGGCGGGCCTTTCCCGCTGCTGCAAAAGGCCGCCGCTGCAGCGGTGCACGGGCACGGAGCCGTGGGGCACAGCCTGCCGTGCCTGGCTGCTCAGGCTGCCCCGGACAATGTGCCCGCCAGGGACCCGGGGACAGCAGCCCGCTCAGGCTCCGTGCTGGCAAGTGTTGCTTACCCCACCCGAGTTCCAGCACAAGGGGTAACCACAGGGGTCCTGGCCAGCCCTTCCCTGCTCTCAGCGTCTCCCAGAGGCACTGCCACACACACCAAAGCAGGAGGAAAAAAAGGGGATCTGCCCTTTGTACAAACTACTTTACCACCCCAGCTGGCTCCCATATCTTCTTCCCCCACCACTCTGTCCTTGCCCCTCCATGCAAGTGACTTGGCCACCCTCCTGGTACTGACCCAGAGATGTCACAGACACCCCATGCAAGCCTGAAGGCACAGCCACCTCTCAGAGTTTCTCCTGGAAATAAGCAGGGGCATATACTGTCACTTGCGGTCTGGACCAGTCTGCAGAGGGGCCCCCGTGACTCGCTCCAGGGGGCATTAAACATAACCTGCAAGCCCCCAGTGTGGAGCAGGGAACAGGGCGGGAGCTCTCAAGGAAATATTTTGCTGAAAACAAAACTTTCAAAGCCTTTCAACAGCAGAGCACCGAAAATAGACTTCAGACTCCAAGGGAGAGGGAATTGGAAAAGGTTAGAAGCAGGGGAGAGAGAGAAAGAGGGAAAGATCAAACGATCGACAACAACCCTGGGGAAAAAGGGGGCGCAGAGGTTGCCAAAGATTTTTTAAGTCCATTTCCTGCAGGAGCTGGAGACGAAGAGGGTCAGTTTATTGCAGTTTGGCCTGAGCAGAGAGCTCTGCAAGAGGCTCTTCAGGCTCACTCCAAACACAGCCATTCATTACCCACTGCTGCATCCTTCAAAACAGGAAGCGTTGCCAGAGCATTAATTTATCTCTTAATCGCCGTCCTTTTGTTGCTGTGAAAAATGTTTAGTCATAGATTTAATTCCTCTCACTCCACCCCCCTACATCCCGACCACCTCTGATCACAAACACCATGAAGAGACAGGGCTTGACGGCTTTTCTGATGGTTTTACTACAATTTAACTTTCAGAAGATCAGCTAACTTGCTCACGGATTCTATTGAAGAATCCTGCATAGCAACAAGAGAGCTGCCTCTGGCTCAAAGTGGGAGTGTAGTTCTTTGGGATTTCGCCTTGTCATTATTATTTCTCGCTCTTGTTATTGTCTCCAGTCCATCCTCCCCAGCCCCAATTTACTTTAAACAGATGTCTTATTTGTTCATAGCATGCTGAGGATTTGCCCTGGCAGAGAGATCTTTTTTTGTATTTTGTTTTGCCTTTTTTTCCCTTAAATCTGTTTTAAATTTTGAGAAGAGCCCATGAAACAATAGCAGATGTGTTGTAGCTACAATTAATTGGATAATTAACATAATTCATGTATTGCATTTTAGGTTTGTGTTTCTTATGCAAGCGACTGTGTGTGCTAGAAGCTGGGGTGGGCATAAGCAGCGGGGAGGAAGAGAAGCGCTTGTTGGGGAGGCACATCGGGGGCCCCAGCCGTGGGTCCCCCAGCCAAGGCACATGAGCAGTGGGGAGAAGGCAGTGTGAGGAAGGGGCCACACGTTTCAGCAAGGGCCAAGTGACTAAAGATGCAGCCAGTGGTGAACACAGGAGTCTGGGCTGCAGCAATTTCCTGGCAACATTTCCCATCAGGCATGCGCATAGAGGACGGTGGGGTGTATGGACAAGGTCTGGGAGGCAGGGATTCAGATCCCCTAGGACAGATTAAGCCTCCAAGACACCTCTTGAAGGAAAGCAGAGGGATGCATGGATGACCAGTCCATATCACCAGGGCCATTAGGATACACCTGGGATGGAACCACTCTTCACCAGCCCCAGGCCAGCTCAGCATCAGGCTGCCCCATATTCAGAGCTTGTGTCCAACCTACCCGAGCCAGAGCCAGGGCAGACAGGACCCTTCTGTCTCCATGTGCCCCACCAAACACCCCCACATCTCCTCTGAAGCCATCCATCAGTGAATGTCTGCCCTGTGGTGAACAGCCTGGAAACCTCGGTGACCTCTCAGCTGTGCGCTGTCTGCAGAGCCCAGGACGCCAGCGCTGCCACCCAGGCAGGCCAGCCATCCTTAGACGTGATTATTGTTCCTTGGTATGGAGCCCCGCCAGGCGACACAGTTCCGGCTGGGCTGCATGCCCGCCCAGTGGGAGGGTCAGGATCTGGCCCTGAGTGTTAACAGCCCTCCATGTCTCCTACTTAAAACTCTGTCAAAGTCCTCCTGTGGCTATTTCATGTTGGTCCTGGCTGCTGTCATCCTTCGTGTGCAAATGCTCCCAGTGTCTTCAGAGCAGCTGTGTCTACAAGCCACCAGGGTGTATTCTGCAGCCCCAAAAACACCCTTTGTGACTTAGCCTGCACCCACCCTCCAGAGGATTCAAAAACATTAAATACTGAGCTCTCAAGACAGGTACAATGCCCACAACCATTCAGAGCAGACTTTCTGGCTGCAGTCTGTTGAATTTTCTTCTTTTGGCTTTTGCATGGGGCTCAAGAGCAGAGGCTGCAAAGAGGTGCCAAAGCAACTGGGGCCCAGTTCTAGTTCTAGCTCAGAGTAGCTGAATGACACAAGGAAGAACGGGGCAAATTTGGACTGGATCCTGCAGCAAGCTCCAGGCAGGCAGACAGCATCCACCCAGAGCTTCCTGACTGCCCAAGCCTGCCCACGCTGTGCTCAGAGCAAGACCAAGACTTTGGCTCTTATTTACAAGAGCCTAAGTGAGACTTTAGGTTACTAACTACACTGCAAGCATTTTTGAAACAGCATTGTCTTTAGGAAACTTCACAGCAGTGGTAGAAGCATCTTTTATGCACTATGGCTTATAGCTATCAGAAGGACAACAGCAACAACAAAAAGCCATTTTTATTATAAAAATAGGTATTTTTTCTATAAAATTTACAGTAGAAATGCATACCAACAAGTTGTTCACAAAAACAGAACAAAAAACCCCTCAAAGTGCTCAGATGAGAACAAACAATACTGCTAATTGCAGTGTACAGTGCCAGATATTGGCATTTAACTCTAACTGTGCTAAATGCAAATGTCGGCTGGAATGACACAGTCCGGCTTCATCACCCAAGGCGTAATTTCCAAGCCAGGCTTAGACGGATCCAAATTTCCTACATTTTTTTCTTTTCTTCTCCTGTGGCAGCAGATGAGTGCAGAGAATGGAACTATTTAGCCTTCAAAAAGGCTGAGAATGGGAACCCACAGAGGTCCTGGTTCATGCTTGACTAACAAATTACGGTAAAACACAACATCACTAGCAGGGCTATTGGAGAGAACTATACCCAGAAGAAGTCCTTAGAAGAGGCTAAAAAGAAAATCCCATTTAAACTAAAAGGGAAAATGTTATTCAGTGCAGCATTTTTCTACTTATTTCCTTCTCGCTTGTTTTTTTTTCCTACCATATTCAGTTTCTGTTCTTCTTTTCTCTTAATTTGGAGGCTGCAAAGTTGCCAGTTATTCTTTTATTCCTTTTTATTTTTTTTCCCCTACGATGTCAGCAATATTTGGTACTTTTCTGGCATCCAGAGCACCTGGATCAGTGGGATTAATGAATATTAGCTGAATTCAGACAGGGAAGAAAGAGACGTTTAGCCTTTGTGGTGGAAGACAGAGCTGAAACTTTCCACGCACCTCAGAGAAATAGCTATGCCAGTAAACCAAGTAGCCTGTAAGGCTCAAGAGCCAGAAGCAATTAAGAGGAACCCCAGTGCTTTAATGTTTTGTTATTGCACATTATGATTTTTAAGGCAGCTGAAACAGTGAGGGTGGGAGGGAGAGAAGCTGAGCCATGATTTATGGATATTTTGGGCTCGTATTACTGGCATCATTAATCACAACTGCTGATAAAATAATCTACCTTCTAATTTGTGTGCGAGATGCTCAACTGAAAGTAGAGGAAATACCAGTGTTTCACTTAAGGTGCTGTTATAGCTCACCACAAAGTACTGGGTTTGAACCTTAAGCAACCTGGTAGATTCTCCTGACAAACACCAGCCAATGGTGAGGACAATCCAGAAAGTGGCTGCTGTCATAAAGGGGGTCCCAGGATATGAAACCAGGAAAAGGATGGAGCCAACCACAGTTTAGCACTATGGTGGCTAATCAAAAACTCACCTCTGACCCCGGCTGAATCCTGCACTCCAAACAACCACGTTTGAACTTTTTCCAAACCAGCTTCCTCCAAATCTTTGAAGGACATTCCTTACATTTTAATGAAGGCCACAAGTTTTCATTTCTCAAGTACTCAGAGACAGAATGAAATGACCACATATGGGAAGGATAAAAAAAGCAGTTGCTTAGCTGTGGTGAATTTCTAATGATGAATATAGACAAAATGAGAATTTAGTTCGTTCACAGATCCTTTATGATAACTGTGTATATATGATAAGTCCAACAGAGGAGCTTCAGATGGTTCTGAGAAAACTTTTCAAACCACATTTTATTCATAAAGATAATTTTACATTATTTTAAAATATTGTATTGGCTCTTCCTGATGTCTAGAAAATCACTCTTGGGATAGATAAATTGTCAAGCTTCATAAACAGGAGGAAATAAAAAGTGATTAGAATATGTTGACTTCAAATAAAAACAAACTGTCCAATGCATCCTTACGTGATTATTTGTCAGTTAATTTTTTAGCCTATGCAGAATACCTGAAAATGTGGTTTAAAAATTTTCTTGAGCTATAAAACTGAGAAGAAATTGTCCTTTTACCTAAAGGTTTCGGTGGTTTCAGACCTTAAGCCTGTCACTAATTCAGGGATTATTTTCATCCATCCTACAATTCAGAATGAAAAAGTTTTATATGTAGAAAGACAAGACAGAAGCACCTATTCTGACAGGTTGATTTGCAAAAATAATGGTGGCTGTTTGAAAATGATCAGACTTTTTGATTGCTAGAAGCAGTCCCATTAGGAATGCATTAGCAGGCAGAGTGCAGCTGAGGTGGTCAAAGGTGCATCATAAATGCAATTGATCTTATGAATATCACTTTCACGTATATGATGTCTAATGTTTGTATACCTACGGGTTGCCTGGGTATGGGTGTGAGGTGTAGAGAAACAAGTCCAGCTCTGCTTTGGTTTGCTACTATACAGCTATTGAAATCACTAGAATTGCAATAGTGTGATATGGCTAGTTCACATAATTGGAAGCAGAAGTAGATGTGGCATGCATCTACTTCGAAATGTAAATTCTGCTGTGTGAGTGCCATAACTTCTATGGTATCGTTTTGTATTTCAATACCATAGGTTGCAAGTTGTTATCTATAGAGACAGATGGATAGATAAATAGATCAACCGATCAAATGATCGATCTTGCTCTCGTTTTTATTGTCCAGGAAGTCAGAATGCTTTTTCTCAAATATTTTCCACTCACTGCTGCCCTCCCTCTTGAGTACATGTCAGTGAATTGTCTGGTATTTCCTCAATTAAGATATCTAAAGTGAAAGCAGAGACAACCGTGCTCCCACTCCCTAATTTTGACTCTGCCAGCCCAATGTTTTCCCATACACTCTTCCCTGTCTACAGCAGTGGCACAGAATTTACAGCATGAAGAGGAGACAAAGCTCCTTGCCTGTCAGCTATCCTACATTCAGGCCCGCAAACAACCAGGTGCCATTGTATTCATGTGCTTGCTGGGGAGTGAAAGCACCTTACCTTTTCAGGAGAGTAAGGTTGCTCAGACTTTGTCACATCCCCTCCTCTAGTTGCAATGCACCGAGAGCAACACAGCAGTGTAAGGAGGCAAGTCCCTTCCATGAGGATGGGATTCACCCAGGGACCCCTCTCTAATGCAAAATCTTCATTTGTCATCATTGCCAGTTAAATATTCATTCCTGTTTTCCATCAGCAAGTCAGAGCAGCATGAGGTTTCCTTTGAGCTCTGGGACAAAAGAGTCATGGAAATTGTCAACCCAGGGCAAGAACAGTTTAAGAACAGGCCAGGTCTCAGCAATCTAAAATGCCAGTTTTCTTTTCTTCTTCTCCCTTCCCTTGCAAACTCTCTGCCATCCCATTTTATCAACCCCATGCAGCCCTGGGCTGTGCTGGCCTTGCTGGGCTCTGCAGGGACAGTTACCACATGCCTGCAAACTCCTTTTCAGGTTCCCAGGACCTCAGCAGTTCTTTTAAAGGAGCTGCTTTTCATGACTTGAAAGTAAATAGACATAATTTCTAATCCCTTGAGCTGCAAAGTTATGGAGAGTTTAAAGCCTACTGTTCCAACAGCAAGTTTAGCAGTCCATTAGAGAAGAAGGGTGTCCCCAGTTATCTGACCTTTCAGGAAATTGAAGCATCTCTTCTGCTGACTCTTTCATTGCCCCCAGAGAGCCACTGATGAGATCCGGACATGGAATGGAGGAGCAAAGAAGAGCTGTGATTTACTTTTATTATTCCAGGGAGAAGAGAGACAGACGGCAGAGCTGCTGCACCTTGGAGCTGTGTGCCTGCCCGTGCATGCCCTGACTGGGGTCCAACACAGTGCAGCAGACCCATCGACACCAGTTTGAGGTGTCCAAGGACCTGGCCCTGTCCATGGAGCTGTGGTGGGCGGCTGTGTCTCAAAGGGAATGGGGGAGAAGGGAATAAATGTCAGGACTGAATCTTTGAGGGCTGTGTGCTTTGTTCAGGCTGAAGAGGACGACATTTGGGATCTGCAAGGCGCAGGTACATTAGTTCTCCATCTGCACCAGCCCTGGAGGCATTTTAACACGCTGCTGACTTCCGCCTCTTCTGAGGCTCTTCCCCCACGATAGACTGCCTTGCTGACTAATACCACCTGGCATAGCTGAGCTATTCCAGCCAGAGGTGAGGGTACTCCTGCCTGTACTCCAGCTAATCTCTGCCAGCATTATGCCCTTCATTGCTCATTCCCTCTCCTTCTTTGCCCAGGAAGACAGACCATTTTCATCCACACAACAGAACTGAAGAAAGTCAGAAGACTGAAGCCAGGAAGATTCTTGCCCCACCTTTCTCCTATGCTTGGATATTCAGGGTGAACTACAAATCTCACCTTCAGAAACCCTTTCTGTTGAGTTAAAAGGGCTGCTCCTGCCAGCAGATGTTTTATTTAGGAGCAGTCTGGTACACGATAATTAATGTTAAGAGGCCATGTTTCCCTGCTGGGCAGTAGCTTATGTCAGGAGCAGTTCCATGTCCTGTGCTGGGAAGGCATCAGGATCAAGGCGCTGCCCCTCCAAGAGTAGGGAGAGTCAGCTCCTGGCCTCGCAAACACCTCTGCCAGGCTGGCAAGGAATTTGCCATGGGGCAGCCTAATTGGATTAAACAAACACTAGCACCAGGCTGAGAGAGGCACAGAAGAGCACTCCCAATCACTGAGGGACACTAGTGGGTGCATTTATTAAACCAACATTGATAAAACCTCTGACCCTTGACTCTCCCAGCCTGAATAATGCCTGCTGTGCCAAGCAAGCTTACTTCTTTGTTACTGTCTCACTTCCCCATGAACTTCTCTCTTCTTTGTCCTTAGCTGATGTTTACTTTGCCACAGGATTCATGTTCCTCCCTGGCTCCATCTCTCTGGCTTAGGAGATGGAGATGGAATCAGCAAGCTGGGTTTTAACCCTGCCTCCTTTCACATTCCCCATCAAGCACATCTGAGGGACATGACATGACTCTCTCAGGTCACATTTTAGCTACGCAGGACAAACAAATCTAGTCTGAACCCATGGGGTAGTCTTCTTGTAGAGCCTCTATAGAGAAATCTCTTGTCCAAAAAATGATTCACCCATCCAAAATCAATCTTCTGGTCATGTGCACACACCCATGCAGAAGTGCACCACAGTGAGCCACCCTCCAATTCTACCCACCTGGCCTCTGCATTGACACACCTGGGTGTGCACAAGGTCACTCCAATCCCCTGCCAAAGTATTTTTGGAAGGAAAAAGATAATTGCATTCAGAGAAGATCAGCTAGCCACTCTACAGAGTTGGGGGCTTTAGTTTTGGGGTACTGAAAGATCTTTAAACATCTAAAGTGCCATTTTTAGTGGAATCAGCACTAGACAAATTCAAGGGAGGGATTTCAGTGCAAGAAGAGTCAAATCAATATTAAAAGATTATTAAAAGCTCCAACCAATAAACACAGCATGAGAGGGCTGTAATAGTCAGGAGAAAGTATAGCCATTGCACCTGTATTATTCTGCTGTATAAACATTTTCCAAGGCCTGGTACCAAGTATATTAAAAATGATGCCAGATTCCCAGGGCCCTTTGTCCTCCCAAAGCCTCTTCCCCCCTCAGCTGGCTCTTTTGGCGATGCTTTCAGCCTGGCTCTGCGCAGACGCCACAAGGAACGATGGGCTAAAAACACCCCCAAACACCCAGGCTCTGCCCTACAGGGAGGCACGGGGAGCAAGCAGGGGAGGTTGGTGTTGTTTCAGCTTTACCATGCAATCAAGAGCACTACTCCTGCATTGCATTTGCCCAGAGGCATTGCCCCCTCCCAGGAGATTAGCTCAGTTCCAGCACCAATGATATTCAGCCCTCTGTCTCTTTTTCTCTTAGATATAAAAGCATGTAGGAACCTACAGGGAGTCAGAAGTTCACAGACCGTCTGGTACTTGCTGGAATTGATGTGAACCTCTGCTGTGGAAATTTTTCTGGGACATGCTTTCTCATGAGCACGCCACACTTTCAGTCTGGGTGAAAATACCACAAGAATAACCTTTCTCATGGTATTTCAGTATTTATTTTCTGGTTCCTGTCCAACCCTAAATCAGGAAGTGCAGAAGCGTGAGAAAATTTTATAAAAAGAAAAAAAGAAGTTAAATAATGGGTTTTAAGTCTAGAAAAAGTTTCTGTTCTGCTTGAGCCCAAGGCAAAAGTTTGTTCTTGTTTTATTCCAACAGGTTCATCCATTTTTAGCTTCTTCTGCAAGAGCTGTCACATCACTGTGAGGCCATCAGTAGAAAGGCCAGGGGAAGTCCCGAGCCTTGCTCTTGACTTCTGATGTGCTACAGACTCGTTAGCCAAGTCACTTAGGCACCGTGAGTGTGCGTTCCCAGCCTCTCTATGTAGATAGTGAATATTTAGCTTGCATTGAGTTCTTCAAGATTCTTGGGTGAAACCTCCTACACAAGTTTAAAATTCTCTCCAAAAATTAATATCCCTCTGTTTTTTACCCCTTACAAGTGTTACTGAGCCTGTATGTACCCCTTTAAGTCTTTAAACAGTGGGATCCTTTCATAATGACTTAGGATATGATGTAATGTCTATGCATTGTTAAGGGGACCAAAGTGTAATAAACATTCATTTTAATGAACAAAGCAAAGAGATGTAACTCAGAAGACCCACGGGGAGATGTGTTGTATAGAGTTGCCATGTTTGCATACATGCTTTTCTGACTGCAGTCAGCTTTAACAAGGGTAAAATACTATTGATGTTAAATCGCATGTGGGTTTTTGTTGTTGTGGGGTTTTTTGTTGTTTTGTTTTGTTGGGTTTTTTTTCTTAAATGAGCCTCAGAATTGCAGGGGTGTTCCTGAAGACATAATGGCTACATCTGTACTAATAAGCTAAATGTGTCCAGGACTGTGCAGTGGCCCCAAGGCCAACTGGCATGGAAAAGCCTACCTCCATGCTATTGAACTCTCCTTGTCTCCAGAACAGCAGGGCCACATCCAACCCACCTCCTGGGAACTGGCGCTGGCTGGCTCTGACTCCAGCACTGTGCCAGGAATTGTTTGGGAGAGCATTAGCTGGCACCAGGCTCGGCCAAGCCAGAGACCATTCGAACAATTAACAGCGCAGACATGCAAGTGCCAGGGCCTGGCATCATTCCCTGTCACTGCTCGATTTATTAATATCAAGTAGCCATGTGGCCTGCAGAGCCTTTATTGCTGGTGACAGTACCAGGAAAGGAGAAAGTTGGGGTTACTTTTGCAAGGCTGGCAGATAGAAAAAAACCAGGCTGCTTGGGTTCTTTTCTTGTAAACTCCACATGCTTTATATGGAAATTGTTAAGAGACAATCAGAGTGAGAGCCTGCAATGCTGCCTTGGCAAAGCTGCTTTTCAGCCTTGTGGTGTTTTGAAAAAGGCTTCACACTCAAGAGTGCTCAGTACTAAAGAATACCTGGTCAAACTCATTTTTCTTATTTTTATTTGAATAAAGTGATGTAACCAGGACAACATATTGTTCTTACAACTCTACCGCATCCCATGAAATCCCTGGAACATCATGGCACTGTATTTAGTTGCAACTAAATAACAGGAGATCTGATGCTACCACATGTGGATCCTTTACAAATAAAATGTCTTGCCTAAACTCCTGTGCTCCACTGTTGTTTGGAAAATGTTCAATTAAAACTAAATGGTGCTCTAGAAATCTGTGTTCTTTCTTTCATGTTTTCCTAGAAAAAGTTTGCAAGTAGTGCATAGAGATCAGAGGGAGGTTATTGTGTTCCTATCTAAGTACTAAGTCGTTTTTTTCCAGAAATTTCCTACCATTAGAGAAAATTATCAGTACCACAGGTGTACAGCAGAAGCATCTGTGTTTGATGTATGATTTTCATACCTGGTGAGAGTATTAGGTTATCAAACGATAAACAGTTCTTTAATACCTTCGATATAGTTGAATATGAGAAACCTGCCCATCCAACCCAAAACTCCACATCATTAGCATATAGAAATTTCAGCCTTTCCCTTTCTTGCTGGGAAATGAATGCTCAATCACTCGAAAGAGAAACTCCTTAACTTTCTCTTGTTGGCACAGCAGTGGATTGACAGGCTAAACAGGCTTCTGAACCCTCCCATAAAAAATTGTGTCAAGAAGTGATGGTCCAGGAACAGAGAGCCATGACAGCAGCTTCATCTACTTATTTCAATGTATGACCCGCACTGGAAGACAGCATAGAGTCCCGGGCCCCACAAAAATAAATGTTTTTCTAATCTACGACAGGCAGTTGCTCTGAGGAGCTCTCGGTGGAGCAGGTGCTGATGCTGGTATGGGAAACCCAAGTTCTGCTACTGTTATTGCTCACTAGTTTATTTCTCTTCCTCCCTACCCCTAAGACTCAGTTTAGCAAAGTAACATGTGCTTAACCTCTCTGATTTCAACAACAATTTAGGCACCAAACCAGTGCTGTAATGCTTTTCTGAGTATGCACATGCTGTTGGTCAAGCCAGAGGCTGTTCCATACCTGATTTCTGCCAGCAAGAGCTTCTCAGCTGCCTGAACACATACCTAAGCTTGAACATTTAGCCTTCATTTGGAAGAAGAGCCAGGCTTCCAGAAACTGCAGATCGTGAGCTCTTTTGTTGGATTTGTTTTCCCTCTGCTTTCAGTCTTACCTCTTTCTGCTTTTCTCACTGGGCCCTGGTCCAGCCAGAACGAGGAGCCTCATGAGCAGAGCTCACTTCAGCCTCACAACCAGCTTTATCCCCCATGAGAGATCCTGGAAGTACTGAAAAGCACCTGGGCTGAACTTGGTGTTGTTTCTAAATGTTAGTCTGAAACCCAGTCTACCTGAGCTTTAGTATTATGGTATTCGTAGCATCCTTTTCCTTCTTCACCCAGGGCAGGCTGCAGGACTTTTACGTCAGCAAGCTGATGTCAGTATGATGTCAGCAGAACACAAAAGAGCATTCCTGTACTTAGAGCTGACTAGGACGGTCTCCTCTGCCTGGTCCCTGGACCAAGGCAGCCTCTGCAAAGATTTCCATAGAGTATGCATAGCCAGTTGGTGAGCTTTGCCAAAAACTGCGTTAATTCTTGGTGATAGCTGCTGCTCTACAAGGAAACAAAGGGCTGCTCTGCAGACGCTCAGCCTCCTTGCAGCACTTCGTGGACTGTTTATCTTTAAATGTGTTTTGCCCCAGCACCTTAGCAAGGTTTTTTGGTGCAATAGGAAGCTTAGAAGCCAGAGGAATTCATAAGGCCAGTCCTTGATTCATCCTGTAACCTAAAAATACAGACTGATTCCTGCAGTGGTTATTTTAGTACCAGACAGCAAACTGCTTCCTTGAGATGAAAAGGCTCAAATACCAGCAGCCTCCTCATAAACAGGATCTTGAGATATAGGGAGAAGAGTAAGACAATTTAGACTGCACAAGGCTCACACAAATGCAGACACAAAAATACACAAACATGCCAGCAAGGCAAGATAAGCAACACAGCTCTTCACAGAAATTCCTGCCTGTCATTCCTTTTGAGGAAAATTAAGTAAATAATAATAATAATTTACTAAATATATATATATATAAATAAAGCAATTAAGCTCTCCCTTTTGTTTCTGCTAGGCTCTTCCTGCACTTGAGAGTTACCAGTCTAAACATGCTCTCACAGCCGTTCTACACCTGAAGGAATATGAGTTCATAAAAAGACTGTAAAGATCATGTAGCACTTTAATACAGCACCCAGTGTTCTCCTTGCCTCTCACCCTGGAGGCTGGTCCCAGTTTATATAAGAAGAGAAAGGGGGGAGGGAGAAGAAAACTAGAGAGAAAGTGTGTTTTCACAACACAGCATATTTTCTTTGATAGACCAAAGACACTTCAAGTGTATGTGTTTGGATTGTAAAGAGTTTACACTTTGCAGCCAACCCTGTTGGTGGAGCTTCAGCAAGGAGGGACACATCTTTGGGGAGTCCTGAAGTGATTTTATGTACAAATCTTTGCCACTGCCCTTGCTGATGTCTTGAATCAATCAGTGCTACACTCTCTTTCTTAAATGCAGAGTCTCCAGAAATATCTGAGTACTCCATGAGAGGAAATTTAACTCTCCCTAGCAAACAAATAGCCACGGATTCCAAAAGGACTTTTCTGAAGTAAACTACTCTCAAAGGTTTGACTCCCTATTTATTTGCACCACTGGGATTTTAAGGGCAGCGTTTGTGTGTAAGGAAGAGCCATGTGTGTCTGAAACCTGGTGAATCACCATTCAAAAGAAGGTTTTGAGAGTCCAGCTACTATTTTGAGGTCTGACACCTGTAATGCAGGTTTCTTCAATGTAGAAGAGGGTAGAGAGAGTTTTCAGCTGAAAAAGTCCTTTCTCATCACTTTCAATATCCTTTTGCTTGTGCTTCACTGAAAATGAGATGCAAATGAATAAGTGAACTAGGAGGTGTTGAACCTGAAACAATTTTCATAGAGAAGCAAGAGGAGCCAGTAAAGTGAATAGCCAATCAATATGACAGGAAGAAAAGGGGTATGATCTCCACTGTAACACCATTGGAGTCACCAGAGGTGCTCCAAAGAGGAACTGCAGTGGAATTCTCTATGACAAGGGATGCTATTTCAGGCGGGGATAGCTGCGTTTGGTGTTGGGCAGAATGATGCTCGTCATGGAGCACAGACTAGCCCCTGTGCCTCTGGAGTGCGGGAAGATCAGTACAGCTTGGACAAGCACGTGCGACTCAGGGACTCTCACACCTCTCAGTCTCCAGTGTTGGGTCAGAAATCCCACAGGCCAATTTTCATGTGTTTACTCAGCTACATTAACCTTTCCTTCTGAGAAACACTGTCATGACAACAAGAGAAATTACTTTTCTTCACACCTTAGAAAGGGATCAACACACGTTTGTTTTGCTCTCATGTTTGGGTTGGGCAGATGCAAGGGTGTTGTTTCTGATTTTATCCAAGCTGGTTTATTCCTGCTTTTGCTTTTGTGTGCCCCTTGTCTTCAGGAGAGCATTCCCTGCAGGAATAAGGCGGCATCTCCCCAGACTGCCTCCAAGCTACAGCTGACATTCATGCTGCGACCCATCCTCCATCAGAAGGTGAGCAATCAATTACAGATAGTCAACAGCTCCTCAGAGCAGATTTTCCAAGAGCCAGAGAAAAATGAGAAAAACACTAATAACTATGTCAGGCTACCCCATGCTTCTTATGAGAAAGAAAGCAGAAAAGGACTTAGTGCCTCAGCTGATAGCTTCTCTCACACAGGCTCACACAGCAGCCAACAGCCACTTTCCATGTGCCCCCACCGCTGGGAGACAGCTCCAGATAGGGGGCAGGAGAATGAGGGAGACTCTCTTGGTTGTTTTCAAGAACGGATGGCAAAATGAAGCTTTTCCAGTTAAATCCTTTGCTGATGTTAGGGACAGACACAAATGCTCTCACGCTGACATCCCACCAAAATCAGAAGCTGCTTCGTACCACTCTCCTGCCTCCCACCCCCCACACCTCTGGCAAGGAGACCAGTGTCTCTCTTCCTAAAATTCAATGGTGGGGGCAAGGGGGCCACCTGGCCCTGTCAGTGGTAGCAGGGCAGTGAGCAAGCCTACATATGAGCTCCTCATTCGTGCACACCATTCAGGATATACATACAACAGGGCCTGAATTTTGTTGGTACAGACTCCCTCTGCTTTGGCTCTTCTGAGCTTGTGAGTACTTTTCCTTTACAATCTGCACAGCACTCAATCTGTGTAATTTTCAGCACATGCACACAGCATTTTCTGTGCCTGCTGCTTCTCAGAACACTTTGAACAGGCTCAATAAAAACACATTTATGCCAATGTTGGCTTCTTTTGTCAGAGCAGAAATAGTCAAGCTCCATCCCACAGACCTCCTACTGCTCTGCGTGTGTTAGAGTCAGTTCAAGTGCCTCTGCTGTGCCCTGCCAACAAGCAGGCTCTGCCCTCACACCCTCTTGCTTTCCTTACCACCCTCCTCCATCTTAGGAAATAATTAGCAAAGAAAAATTAATAAAGCAATATGGAGTGCATTTCCGAGGCTTCCGACAGCTGTTGGCAGCTGCTCTTGTACTCCTGGTGCTGCTCCACTTTCCTAGAGAACCACGTAAGCCTTCCCTTTCAGGTGCCCCCATCCTCTGTGCACCTGGGCTGAGGTCAGAAGACGAGGAAGGCACCAGTGTAACACCAGCCTCTTGCAACACATGGAAATTCCAGGAGTGGGGACCATGCATTTCCCCCGGGGCACAAAAAGCAAGCCTTTGCGGAGTCGCAGTGCCCCACTGCATCATGCCCTGCCCTAATGAATAGGCAGGCTGCAGGTACAAGCTATTAATAGGCCCTACAAAGTGCTACTAAAGCAGCAGACACATCTGTGGTGTTGCTTGCCTCAGCCAAAAGTGTCACAAATTATGAGCACAACAGCAGAAAAAGATATCACAGCCTGATGAGCACTAATGAGTGATTTTGCAATTTGAGAGATAATGGAGCAACAAGTCTGCAGGCTACAGAGCTCCCTGGCACCAGGACAGGCACCAAGGGGATATCCCTTCACTTCCTGCTTCTCAGGAGAGAAGGCCAAAGGGGAAGAGACAGCTCCTTCGCTATCTCCTCTCAGGCCTCAGCTGCTCTACCAAGAGCCACTACAAAGGTGTCAGTAAATAGCAGTGATGAAATTTCCTCCATAAGTGTCCAAATAAGTGGCAAGTACCCCACCACAGGAGCACAGCCAGGGAGCAAAGCAATACATTATTCTTGCACAAGGCCAGACATAAACAAGCACTCCTAATGGGGCTGGGGCAAGGGCTCTGCCGTCCATTAGCTACCTGCTGAGCATAAAAGTCTTTGGCTGCGTGGATGTACGGACATGGGCATGTTCATATGCTCTTCCTCTAAATGATGAGAACAGACAAAAATATGGACTGCAGTAAAAGCCACGAGATGCCTGTAGCTGCAGTCCTGCAAGAACAGGATTTCTGGTTCTGGGCAGCTTAGAAGCAATGGGAATAGCTGTTCAATAGCATTTTGTCTAATATCTGGTCCCACCTATGGACTTCTGCACCAGGGAGATCAGGATTTTCTGACATTCCAGGAATCTCTGTGCCACCCTGCATAGTCTGGAACATTCCTTCCACCTGGCCATATACATAACATGACATATGTTCACTGGTTTTCACTGATGCCATATGATTGCAATATCCTTATCTGATTAGCAAGCTCAGGCGTGCTTGGCTCATGTTGTATCTCAATTAATTTTACCGACAAACATTGATGTACTAAATCCTGAAACAATGCCTACGTAACTCCCCAGGGCATTGTTTTGATTCCACCCTGGAACAAGGTCACTCTCCTCTTGCCTGATGGTTTTTCATTCTTTATCTTTTCCTAACAGTTGTTTCTTAAACAAGATTTTCACTGGCAATAAACAGAATAATCTTCACAAACTGTTTCAAAATTTAATGTCTCCTGCCAGCTGTTGTTCAGAAGGTTAAAGTACATATTTTAATTTTACTGCTTGTTGGATCCAATAGCCAAATATGGATTTGATGTCTAAAGGCTTCCCCTAACAACCTGAGTACCCTGCAAAACAGAGATGCAGAGGTAGCAAGCACACAGTCTCCAAAATAAGCCTGATTGCATTTGCAGAGTGCCAAATGTACCAACCTGAAATTTTCTGACTGCTGTCTGTGCCCAGGCCACCCCTCTCCAGAGCACTGTGTGGGAGTGCTCCATGCCTCCATGGCCAGATGTCCTCATCAGCTACTGGCAGGTACCTCTCACCAAGGACAGCTGGGAGAATCTCTTGAGAGAGATGTGCTTTCACTACTGCCTAACCTACTTGCTCATACCTCCCACCTGGATGAGAGTACCATGGATCCTTTCCAGGATGCCTTTTTTATTCCCTGACTTATCAGCTCTGCTGGAAAAGAGTTCTGAACTATTCCAGGATCCTGGCATGCTGCCTCACCCATCCTGCCTGCTGCTCACAGCACCACCCAGCCCACCCCATCAATATATCATCCCCAGTGACTACTACAAGCCACTTGTCTGGAGACTCTGATTCTCCAGCCACTTACACCTTTTGAAGCTTTTCTCGGCACCGGAGAATTTGCCCCGCATGCTGGGTGGATGGTGGGGGACTGTGGGCCTCTGCCAAGGGGTTCAGCTCCAGACTTTCCTTCCAACAAATGACCTGCAAGTGAAATGTAGGAAAAGTAGTATCCAGATCATCATCTGGTATAAATCAACAAAGCCCCACTAAAGACATTAAAGCTCTACTAGTTTTCACCATCTGGGAATTTGGCCACAGGGGAGGACTTAATGTTTTTAGCCTTTATCACAGATATACATGGGAGCAAGGCTAGTGCCCTATCTGCTCTCAGCTAGCGTTACCAACCCCTACAGAGATCAATAGGAGCTCCCTGCTCACATCAAGAGCAGAATGATGCCCTAAAATTAGCATGTGTTTGAATCAGTGCATTGTATCTTGTTTGCAGATTAGTAGCACTGAGCAGATATTGAGGGCATCGGAAAGCTAGCCAGTTTAAACAAAGTAAGAATTGACCTAAATTTCTGCTAAGCTGAAACTGATCTTTTTGGAAGGGAGAGAGAAGAAAAGGTGTCCAGAACTACTCATGTTTTGGTTTGTTTGATTATTTCATGCACATAGCTTCAGCAGAGAAGAAATAGTAAAATTTCACATACTTGGACTGAACCAGGAGGTGTTGGGCTCCTGTCCTCAGAATGGAAGGCTTCAATTCTAATTTATAGACCAAACAGATAATGACAAATAGGCTTTGGGTGATTTATCTAAATCCTCCAAAGCTGTGCCCATCAACTAGCTGTAAGCTTGGGCAACAACTTGGTTAGTCCAGAGTGTCTTGCAAAGAAAAATCATATTTGCTGTGTAGTGTTTCACATATTTCTGCATGCTGTCTCACAACCATATTCTAAATAGCGAAACTGGAGGAAATCTGGAGTGAAATGAAAGTAACATGTTTATTCTTTATATTTATGGTAGCAATAAATTTCCTTAAGGTGCTGCCTTTTCCATTTAATGCAGTGAGCACCAAATATGGGCTGGGTAATGGATGTTTTATGAATACAGCCTTGCCTTGAGCAATTGATGGCTTAATTGAAAACATTAAAGATTGAAGCAGGAAAAAATAAGAAAGTGGGAAAAAAAAGCAATGACCATGAACAGGCTATGATTATATATTGATTTCAGCAAGCTAGCAGGTAAATTACAATTATAATAGAAGATTTAATATAATTAAATCTTCAATAAACAGCTTCTTCCTCTAAGAACACTTTTGTAATATTTTACAACTTCTGTGCCTTACTGAAAGATAAAAGTCACACACACTGTTTTGTAGCTTATTTTTCTTTAAACCAGACAAGACTTTTTTTTTTTTTTTTTTTTTTTTGTCATTGTATATTCCTTTTTCTGTGGATAATATTTTTCCTGGTGGAAGAATGTAGAGGGTGTATGCAGAGAACTGTTTCCTCTAGGTCCTAGTGCACTTCCTCCATCGGCATCTAAGCCAGGAGCCAAAAAAGATCCAAGTGAGTTGCTGTTTCATAATGCAGAAGTATAAGCACTCTTGTTTTCTTTCTGCTCTTTTTTCATCTAGCTGTGCCTTTTTCTTGTTCATCATAGAGATATATCTGGTTTTTTTAATCCAATATAGCCCATGGGTGAATGATTAGAGATCCAGTGAAAAGAAAAATTACTGAGATGGACTGGTTACTGATGTGAGGTGTTTTTGCTAGTGTATTTATCCACTGGTTCCATTGTTATGAATAATACACATATTTATCACGCCACTGCTTCAAGGAACAATGTTCTCATCCTGGCCCTCTGTGCATTTTAAGTAGCTGGGGCTTCCCCTGAGATCTGGGACTAAAGGACTAAACTTATCTTTGGTGTAAACTCTACAGAGATCAGTGAAACCACTGAGACCGAGGATGAATCTGACCCAGGGAGAGAGACTCCCAAGAGCTCCATTTAATCTCTGTCACAGCATGATTTTCCCCAGGAATCACTATAACCATCCATCTCACTAACACACATAATAAATAATTTACTTGCAGATGTAAGGGAGCACTTTGCTTCTAATGATTTTAGCTCTGAAAGGGGCTCTACCAGGCTTAAACCCTTTTTACATTGCCTGAGAGATTCAAAGTGCCATTATGGCAAAATGAGATAACAAGAAATGAATAGGAGACAGTAAAGCACAGTAGTTATCACCATTTCCACTGCAATTTTCAGGTGGATCTTCAGCTATTTAAATATCCAAGTGAGATTCATCTGAAGTCACCTTAGCTGTCTAGTCAACAGAGACCAACACTTCTGTGGGGGTCTTTCTGTATTGCAGATGGAGCCTACGTGATGAGTAAAGGTTATGACAGCTAAAGCCAAGTGAAATGAATCCCATTCCTAAATATCTGTTTGAACTCAGTCCCTTCTCATCAAGCTTGGTGTCCCCCTGGCACTTGCCTTGCACACTCTTAAGCCACATAAAGGGGCAACAGTGGGACCCTGGGATTTGGCTTCAGCCGTCTGCAAGTGCCTCCCTGCAAACACCAGAGCTGGGAACAGGATACAATTGCAAATGTCACCATAGTCCTCATTTCCAGAGGCCAGCTTCCAGTCTTGCTTAGGTCCGGGCCTGAGACCTGCTAAGTGTGGCAAGTGCAGCAGCAATCCTCAGAGTTGACGTCTTTGTAGCAGAGAAATGTACTTGCTGCAATCCTTTCCTCACTTGCACATGGTCTGTCCTCTATTTGACTGACCCCCATGTTATGGATATTGACTCTCCTTTCCAGGTCAAAATGACCTGGCTGCTGGCTTTTCCTATCAAATGGTGTTCCAGTCTAGAAGCTTCCAATATAAGTCTTTCATGATAGCTTTAATATCTCTGGTTAATTTCCTCCTTGATCTGCCCTTCTTTATTGCCCTAAGTAATTCATTTCCATCCCTGGCACTGCGCCTTTTAAGAATTGATTTAAAATTAATACATGAATAAAACAGTATAAATAATGTATGGTTGCTGTATTTAATATTAATAGCCATTAAATGAGGAAAAAAATTGCATACCTGCAGATGATTTGCAAAAGGGCTGTGGGGCCATAATACTACATTTCAAAGAGAGACATTGAGGTTGCCCAATGCTTCCTATCTAAAGAGATTTTTTATTTCAGTTGCCTGCAGATTTGTCAGATTTCTCTCCTGCAGAGATTCTTTTGAAAACAGACTTTTGCCTCAGAGTGAATTATTCACTGCTATGCACATTGTGGAAAACATCTCCAAAAATAGCTCAGACATTTCTGTGAATGAAACAAGGCAGAAAAGTGTGTTGTGTGCTGATATAAGACAAGCTGAGTGAGCAGAGCTAGTAGCACTGTGCTATGGAGCAAGAACCAGGCAGAGATGTAGGCAGTCTGTCTTGCAATGTCCCTGTGAAAATTCACCTCCTCCCCCAAATCTGGCCTTGTGAAAGTGTTTGAACCTACCAAGCACTGACTTGCTGGAACACCTCTGTATGTATTTGCTTGCAGAGGGCGTGCACCAGCCTGATACCAAGTAGTCTGTCCTTATTTCTGTGCATCACAGCAAGCCTGAGCTCCTACAGCAATAGTGCTCCCCTTGATCTGAACTCAGTGGGCAAAAGGATCACGCCAAGGAGAACCAGTACTGGGGGATGAGGACAGGAGACATGGCAGAAAACAAGACTGCAGGCTGGTGGGGCAAGGACCAGAAAGGTAAACTAGCAATTAGAGCAGAGTCCCAATGTGGAGAGGAGACCAGGATTTAGTAAAACTGGGAATAAAGGAGTGTAAGATAGAGAAGAAAACACTGGGATGGGCAGTGCCATTCACAGAGGTGCTGAATTTCCTACCTCTGGACATTTCAATGTGCCTTTGCACCTGTGTCCCACAGCTAGTGCACACTACAGTGTACCCAGAACTTCTACAGAGCCATGACCTTCCCCATTGCCTTGCCAGGAGCCCAAGCAAGCAGAGACCTGAAGGTTTTGTCTTGGCTTTCAAACCTACCTCTCTCTTTCATATGCAGTTTTGTTCTGGAAGAAAAAAGAACAGGAAGGCCCTGGCATTTAGAAAACAGCTCCCCTCCAGAAAAACTGCCCTCCCTCATCCTGACCATACACGGGTATCACACACCACTGGCCTTGCTCACTGTGTGGCTCTGCCATCACACAGGTCAGATGAGCTGAGCTGACTGTCAGGGATGGGTACTAAGGGGAGAAAAGGCTGAGACCAAGGAGACCAACATCCACAGGACATGTTTGGTTTCCAGTAAGCAAGGGGTTAATGCTAGTCAGAGCCCTCACACAGGTGTAGTTCATCAGGGCCAGAACTGATGGCTGTCAAGGAGGGAATCCAGGAAACTTTCACTCTTTAGGAAGGAAGACAGAGGGGAGAAAGGATGTTTTCACTCTTGATGAACACATGGTTTTGTCCACCAGTAGAGGGATTTTACCTCATTTTTTAATGAGTCAGTCAAAGGCTCATTTTTTTTCAGACACTTTTCCACAGTGCAGACGCAGGCCTGAAAGCTTTTCTTGTACTGGCTTTTCCTTACCTGCTTGCACAGTTGCGATCCCACCATGACCTCATGATCCCCTTGTCAGGTTCAGTGGGGAGAGAAGGAGCTTTATGTTGTTTTCACATCACAGAGACCCTGAACAAGCTTCAGCTGCAATGGCTGGGATGCTAGAAGCAAAAAAAAAGTTGTTCAAAGGACACTTTATATGCCTCTGTTGATGGTTTTGTGAATCTGTTATTAATTTTTCTGTTTGTGTGTGATTATTTGTGAGGCTAAGACAGGAAGGAGCAAGTAGCGAGATGAGGGTGGTAGAGCTCAGAGGAGCTTCTTCCGTAATGAGTTCCTGCAGTGCTTCAACCATGGGTGATGAGTCCTCCTGCATTTTGCCTTGTCTGGAACTCTTCTCTGCTCTGGTCCCAGCTATTTCCATAGTCTCCCTAAGAAGAGGGATTGCTTATTTATTCTTGTGTAACCTTCTCAGAAACAGGCAATGAGGATTTCCAAATCATCCTTGTGGTGACAGTAAATTCCCAAACTTGCTGGATGTGTTTTGTATACTGTTCACTTGTGATAGCAGCCTGACTTTAGAGGAAAACAACTTCTGTCCTTGAACAGCAATATTTCATCAAAACATGGTTTAGCAACAGGGCTGTCCCACACCACAACTCAGCTCCATCATATTCAGCTAAAGAGGCAGGACTCAGCACCTCCAGATGAAGAAGTAACACTCTAGCACCAGGAAATGAATGGCCAGAGACTACAAGATACACCTGATTTATTTAAAATATTAAATTTTTAAAAATATTTATATAATATTAAACAATAATTTTGCTCAGAGATAATTTAATAGGGCAGAGCAAGATAAGCTGAGTAGACCCTTCTCAGCCCATGCCTACGCTGTATCTGATATCCAAGTCCAAACCCCCGACAGCCAGGTGGGAACAGGCTTGTCTGGAGCAGCCCCATGGGGATGAAGCCATCATGCCCTGCAGTTCAAATTTGGCAAAGGTCTGCAGTGATTTTTGCTACCAGAGGAAAACACACATTTGCACAGAGTGACCGTCACCAGTTACGCTGCACACCTGTCTGTCTGGGGCATGAGGGAGAGAGCTGACCTGCAAGGTCTCCGTGCCCAGAGGCCATGGCTTGTTCTGTGCGTCTAGAGAGGGGCAAACTGTGCAGGCAGAGGGGCTGAGAGCCTTCCCCCATCCCTCCCACAGCACAGCCCACCCTGTGCAGCCGAGGCTTCACGGCCAAGGCCATATATGGAGCAGAGAGCAAACATAGGGAGCGTGACTGTTTAAATGCCTGAAGCCTGAATCGCCACCGCTTTCTTGGAAGTTACGTGCTGCACTTCCCGGGTGAGCAGCATGCTGACAAGCAGCGTGCTTGTCAGTTCTGAGAAACAAAAGAGAATGAAACTGTAAGTTGCTGAGTTGCTCAACCTTTGCTGTGGTTTGGCAACAAAAAAATGTGTAGGAATTTCTTACTATTTACTGCAAAGTGACAGACAAGTCAACTTGGGAGTGAGGTATATTGGGAACACCTTAACATGTGAAGGAAAGGGGGAGCACGGGAATCAGGTTTTAACCAGAGGTGAGAAATGTTGCACATCCAAAACACCAAGACAATTTGTGGGGATGGGGACTGCAAGATCTCAGCTTCCTGACAGCCTCTGAAAGTCACCCTCCTGGTCCTCTTCTGCTCCTCCAGTTTGCCTGACCTCATTTGCCCCTCAGTGATGTGTCTCTGGTGCTGTCTAATGACCTCCCAATCTCCTTAAAACCTCAGAAGCTTAGTGGAAGCTGCAAGAGTTAGATCTTCCCCAGCTCCAGGGAAATGCAAGAAGTCCATGAGGAAGGACCACAATGCAGAGTCACAGCAGCCAGTGGAGATGGAGCAGGTGAGTGGCTGAGTGCAATCATGTCTGCTGGCATTGAGGGAAGCATGGAAGTACAAAACACCCTCTAGTCCTTCCAAACAAGGGAACTTGAAGTGCTCAACAGAGGAAACAACTGACCACGTTATCAATGATAGCTTAAGTCAAACAAATGATTGCTGAAGTGGACTCCATGCTGGAGTGGTACCAAAGGAATTGTAACATCTAAAGTTGTCTTCGTCTGCACTTCCCATGGCATTGCTTGCCTGAGATCTCCCCCTGAGTCATCTCTATGTTCACCAAATTATCTGGATCAGCTGAATGTCTGTCATGCCATAGTTGGAAACTATGTTCAGCCCCCAAAATGTGAGACTCTGAGAGCCGTGCCCTACTCCAAGTGCGAATGTCAAAGCACACACACAGCTGTGGAGAGCTTCCTGGCCAGCCAGGCTGCTGCCTCAGGGAGGTTTTCTTCCTCTAGTGATCACAGGGGAAAAGAGGCTCCTTTCATAGTCCTCTGTGCTCTTTTCCCCAAACAGCTGACAGTGCCTCACGTTTGAGCCAGCTACTTTACAATAAGAAGCACCTTTCAAAGCCTACCCTCACTTCATGTGTGCAGTGCCAGCTGTCAGAGCAAAACAAGTAGTTGGTTTTTTTTCCCATGCCCTGTGGGCTGTGCATGCTGAGTCTGGTCCTTCCAGCCTCTGCTAGCTCCAAAGACACAAGCCTTGGCACTGACACCCAGAAGCTCTCCTGTTTCAGAGCTGTGTGAGCCTCTGCCTCAACGTGCATGGCTAACAAGTGTGTCCTGTTGAGTCCCTTCCCCAGCAGCCTTGGGGCTATGGTCTTGACTCTGACATGACCTAGTCATGCCTCTTGCCTGACTCCTGCATTGTTTCAAAGGCAGAATCTGAGGATTTGCTGTCACTTTAAAGCATTTGTCATCCTCTACCGCTCAGTCATTCTGCCACGGGGCTTGGGGGCAGCCTGAGCATGATGCAGCAGTTCAGCTGCCGCAGGGCAGCAGATGCAATCTCTCTCCGGCACGTTCCAGTCTTGTTTGCGGTCAAACCTCTGCTCGTGCTGCATGCAGATGGTGGCATGCACCCACAGGAATCTGCCTAATAAATACACACCTTGCCAGCTGAGAAGGAAAGGGATTTTGGGGTCAAAAGGTGCTGAGCAGGAGCCATCACACTTCTTACTTCCTGCTCAGCAAGCTGTCCAGCTCCACAGCCACTCTCAAAGGCTGTGGGCAGAGTCAGGCAGACACTGCTGGCAGAAAACAAATCCCACTTCAACGAACATGGCTGTCGGTACCCAACAGAGATGCTGAAATTCACCTGGACCCCAGGTGGCTGCAGACAGCAGGACTGCAAACACCCAGATGCAACCTTTCTGGTTACTGCCTCCATGCTGGGGCTGTGCTGGCAGAGCTGCCATTGCCAGCTCTGCATCCTCACCATGAAGTGGCCTCACACCCAGTGACCTTTCCCTTCCTCCCAGAAGGCCTCTCTGGCTGTTTCTGAATGGCTGCCCGAGCAGCATGAGGCAGAACCGCGGCGGAGATGGAGGCACAACGGCCCGATGTTATTGACTCCAGCCAGCGAGCGGGCAGTGTAATCTGTCTGCTTTTGTTCCGTTCGCTTGGTGGTGTGCTCTCATTAGCCCCCCACCAACAGTCAACCTGTCAGCAGGTCTGCGCTCCAACTGCCTGACCTCTGACTTCCACTCATTCTTCCACAAATTAATTTCCCAAATTGACAAATTAAAGTGCACAGTATGCCCAAGGTCACTAAATCACACTGTGTTCTGGTAAATGTCAACTAGCATCGAGGAGAGAAAAAAAAGTTAAAAATAGGGGGAGGGAAGGGATAGAGGGTAAGAAGGGATAAAGGAAAAAATACCATATTTGTTTGAAAGAAATGGACAAAACTCTGAACTGTAGTTTCGGATTTGCAGAGGACGATGCTGTGTGAGAGCAATTAAAATGTAGCCTGACAGCTCACCCAGCACACAGGAAGGGCTGAAACATGGCTGGCCAGATCTCTGTGCTCCATCAGGTCACCCTGACAGCTTCCCAAAATGGCCTTGGCTGGCCCACAAAAATGGTGAAACCATGAACCCCAGGCTGGGTCTCATCTCACTTGCAGTGCCACCACACTGACACATTGCAGTTAAGTTTTTCCTGATTCCTGTCAGTCAAATGGGAATGCCAGCCAGAGTCTGGGCACACGTGTTAGGCAAGCCAGTGCACACAGGTACCCAGGAAGAGGGCAAAAGGGCAGACTGACACTGGGAAGCCCTAGGGAGCGAAGAGCATTTACCAAGCCCCATTGAGCCTCGGGCACCAGCCAGCAAGACGTGGCCACAAGGAACCTGCAAGAACATCAACCCCATGACCCTGCTGCCACTGTTACCACATTGTACAATCCTTCCCAAAGACCACATTAATGCCTTTCTGCCCTGCCCCCTGCCCATGAGTGACCATAAACCCTGCAATCCTCAGTGTATCCGTGGTCAAATCGTATTTGTTCGTTTGCCAGCATAGTCTTGACCTGAGCTCATGCTTTCCTCTCCATTGCATTTACCCACTGCTTAGTTAGAGAAAGCCACTGTGTCACCTCACAGCTGCCACTCTCTGGGCGATGGAGACCACAGCTGATACAATCCTCTGATGCTCCTAATAGCCCATCTCTGCACCTGCGCTGCCAGGGCTTCATCTTTCTTTACCATGGCAGACAGCAGTGCTCCAGCAGAGATCTCACCCCTCTCCAGTGGCATTAATACTTCCCTGCCTCTTGGGAAGGCTGTGACTCATATACCCTACACTCACATTTGTCTTTTTCATGGTGGCGTGATATCTTTGCTTCTTAGTTACCCCATCAACTAATACACCCAGGTCTTTCTCTTCTATGGTTGTTGTGAGCTGATAAGCTCCCAGCTTATAGTGGAAATTCATGTTATTAGTCCCTAAGTGCATGACCTTGCACTCTGTAATATTGGATTTCATCCCATTTCTATTAGTCCAGCCCTCAAGGTCAGTCAGTGCTTCCTGTATCATACCCTGATCTTGCATAATAACTATGGTCCCAAACTTGGTGTCACCTACAAATTTCATCCACACACTCCTACATTCCATCACGAGGCCATACTGAAAATACTAAGCAGAATCAGACCCAAAATTATTCCTTGAGCAACTGCGCAAGCAGTTCCCTCCTTTAGCTTGATCATTCCCACACCAACATCACTTGTATGCATCCCTTCCTTAGCCAAACCACCACACACTGTTGTTCTGCCTAACCCCACCATCCCCCATTGAATTAATAATTTCCCATGTGGCATCATATCAAATGCTTTGCTGATAGTCAGATCAGCCATGTTTCCTTTACAAGGAAAATCAATTAGCTTCCTTTGATAAGATATCAGATTCTTCTGGCACAATTCACCTTTGACAAAACCAGGCAGCATGCAATCTCGCTTTTTATTTGTGTCCTTTTTACTTTCCTCTACAGACCCCAAAGTTGTTTGCCTTGCACAGAGTGCTGATGAAAGCCCACTCGCTGCGCAGACACAAGCAGCAATCACTGTCCCATTAGCCCTTCCCCTTGTACGTGTGGACGTAGCAGCATTTGGCACAACCCCTGTCCAAATCAAGGTATTGTACATAGTGAAGAATTTGCCTACATGACCAAAAATTAGTGTCCATTACAAACACTAAAGACTGAGACTAGACACTCCTGTTCTATTCTCCCTGCACATGGTACTTCATGGTCCTACTGAAATCCCTGGGACTGTTCACAGAGTAAACTATTACTCTATAAACCGGGTTCAGTGGCTGCCATCTGGAGCAATTTTATGGCTTGCCTGAGTTGTTTCTATGATCAGTATGGACAGAGGTCAGCAAATATGAATACCCAGCCTACATTTGTTATCCTCATTGTTTTTGTTGCTTATCAGAGCACTCTCCCAAGGAGTTATGCTTCCAATAGGCTCCACTGTAGGGTTGTCCCTTAACAGACATATAGTCAGTGCCATCCTATCATTCAGGAAGTCATTAGGAAGTGGAGAACTGAGGTTTTACTCTTCCTGAATCAAGACAAAACCACCAGTCTGCGATTACTTGAAACAATTTTGTGATTCTGAAGGGCTCAGTTCCGCACAGCCTGCTGTACTGGGAAAGAGGTATGGGAAAAGACTTAGGGCACAGACTCCATAGGCAGGATGTGAAATGTTGTAACCCTGGTGGGCACAGGTTATTCCATGGTTACATTTTGGTTCTGTGAAAGCAATCCCTGCATCATTCATGCTGTAAGCAAAGGACAAGCAGAAATGACAGCTCTCATCCCCTCCCATCTTCTTAGGCATCAACAGCACAAGGGAAATTTGGGTCTTCTCCCTCTGAGGTGAAGCAATGCTTCTTGAAGAAAAGCATGGCAATACATTCTCTTAAGTCTTAGAGGGCAGCACTATGGTTTTGAACAGAAATCCCTCTGGGTTCCCCTGCCCACCAAGTCTCTCCTCCAGCTTGCAGGAGGGTAGGTTCTTACTGCTTGTGTCTGTCATGGGAACTTGGAGCTACATTGGGAGGGACATAGACTCTGCCTATCAATGCTCGAAAAACTAATCAGTCAAATAGTCCTGTATATTTTTATGTGTTTGGATAGAAGATGGAATCTTCCTATTGGATGTCTGAGGGGAATTCTTACGCACCTTTGACTCCCTTGCACCGGCACGTAATCTGGGCTAAAGATCAGCAGAATAAACTCCTAGTCCTAACTCATCTGAGCATGGTCAGGCAGGTATGAATCTGTGCATTTCACATAGAAACTCCTTTCTTTTTCCGTGCTCCCACATGGTGAAACACAGAGTAAAAGCAAATCAGCATCTGAAGAATTTTTTTTGGTCTTGGGAGGGGAATTTTCTTATGGTTTATCTGCTTCCCTGTAACAATGACATTGCACCTCTCCAGCTAGCAGTTCAGCTCATAAAATACACTCATCTGAGTCAAAACTTAGCATCACCTAGAAGTTTAAGCATTACTTTTAAGACCACTAATTGATTCTGCTGCTCTGATATCCTCTTGCAAGAGATTCCAGAGCCTAAAAACATTAACAGGCAAATGCTCTGGCACCAGCTGTCTTAAGCCTAAATCTAGTCTCCACCAAAAGGCTGGCATTAGATGTCTTCTCATTTTACATGTTTGCATTTTTAAAACAACATTCCACAGTTTTGAGGCTACTGTAGGCTGGCTGAAGAATCAATTTGGTGACCTACAATCTGTCTCACCCTGGGAGAAGAAAAGCAATGAGCAATAGAAAAGAAAGCTGTAAGTTATTCTTTGAGCCAGCTTTGGAGAGCATGCACCTCCCAGGACAGCGTGATCATGTCATTTGCTCTTCTGGGTCCACGGACCTGTCCAATATAAGCAAAGGAGGGTGTTTTGTTTCCATATTGGTTGAATCACATGAAAATTCTACCCTCTCCTTTTGATACTGCATGCTGCTGCACTTATCTTGCTGCTGCCCATGACAACGATGTCCTCCTGCATGCTGCCTTTCCACAAATCACACTGGGCAAACAGGAAAGGCAAACACAAGGGGACATGTCTTTTACAGCAGCTACTTAGCCAACATAGCTTAAACTCCCAGGGCACTAACCAGAATCACCTCTCCCATCTTGTAACACATAGTGATTTTAATTTAAGAGATATCAAGCCTCACTCCTTAGTCTTTATGTCCCTTTTCACAAAACATGGGAAGTGAAAACCACAAACCACAGAGAATGTAACAAAATTCACCAGGCTACCAGTTTAAACCTCTAGCTTGAAGCAGGCAGGAGCACACTCTAGATTTACCCTGGTGCATGTGAAATTGGCATTTCAACCTGTTTCTTTCACAGCAGTCTGCTAGCTATGATTAGAGTCAGCATTTGGGATTTGCTGCTTTCAATGTTGTAAATTAAAGCACAAAAAAAGCAAGCACATAAGTGAAACACAGGCACAGGAAAGAAAGGCAAGATCATTTATTATAACCAAAACTTTGCACTTCATGTCACCAAGTGGACTTGTCAGTCTCACATGTATAGCCAAGGAAATAAACCCTAGACCCCAGAAATTACACTACATATCGTATAACCTGCTGGCATATTAATACCCTTTCCTTTTAAAATCTTTACTCTCCCTTTGGAGCCTGCCCTCTCACTGGGGATCAGACTGACACATTATAGGCTCAGTTTTCTTTCTGAGCTGACAACTCATCCAGGAAGAGCTGGCTAGGATGTCAGTCTTTGGAGGGTACATAGAAAATTCCAATGTGCAATTTGCATATCATCACTTTACTGGAAGCTATCGTAAGAAGAAATAAATACTTCTCTCTTATAGGGCAATGCCTTCAGCTTTTAGCCAGCATATCACACTTGAATTTAAAAAAAAAAAAAATTCTGCACTGAGTTTCACTAGGTGACCATTTTCTCAAGAATAGTGAGCTGAGAAAAAGTCAGTGCAGAAACACTTCATGCATCTCCCTTTCCCCTTCTCCCCACATCTATTTATGGAAATATGTGGAAAATGAAATATAGGCCTTATTTTAGGTGACTCCAGTTGTTACCTTTTGAAACATTCCTGAAAAGCTGCCTATAAAAAAAAGAACTCTAGAAATAAAAATGAAGTCTAGAATGATAAAATAAGAAACAGAAAACCTGAGAAATGGATTAGTTGCTTCCACCATCTTCCCAACACATAGACTTTCTGTGAGGATCACAGAAAAACCTTTACTGAAAATTATAAATTGTGGAGTTTTTAAACAGAGCAGATGAATACATAATTATGTCAATATAATATCACTTCATAGTTATACTAGACTGACCATCTTGTATTTTTACCATGCAACAGAGGCTTCATTTCTCCAATCTTATTGTGAGTATACACTGCAGGGACATGGAATTAAATAAACTCAGAGGAAGAGCTACACCTGGACACCAAAAGCCACATACTCAAACCAATGACTTTACAAGGGAGCTCCCTTGTAGGAGCCCAGACTGACTGATGTCTGGGAAATATGTGCCTCTCTTCTCCACAGGTGGGACCTCTTAACTCAGCAATGAGAGTAAAGTCCACATACAGGTCAGCTACTACTGGTGTCTAATTTACAAAGCAGCCTTTGGATGACATCTGTGGTCAAGAGAGGGATGAGCAAAAATCTTACCTTCCAGGGCTGCCAGCCCTCAGCATGCTCCCAGGACCTCAGCAGATCTAGCAGGCAGCCCAGTACCACATGGAGACAGGAAAAACACTACCAGCAGCTGTGGACGGAACATGCTCTGACACAGAAACTTTGACACTTCTTTTGAGCAGTGTCCACTCCACCTAATTCCAAAAAAATAGCAAGGTTATGATTTTGTCATCTTCCACAATTCCCTACCTTGTACCACTCTAGAAAGACAGAATTCTCTCACCTGCTGAAGAACAGATATCAAAAATGGAGTTATTTGCACCTTCTCAAAAACCACCATGTTCCCCCATAAAGCCTATCAGAATACAGCCCTCAGTGACCTAGACAAATTTACAAGGGGCAGGCCATAAAGGTTTTAAAAAGTGATGAATTTGGGAAACTACCTACATTCTGTTTATTCTATGATCTGTTTGTACATGTTTTGATTCTTCTTTCACAGGAAAGGTATTACCTCACAGAGACTTACCACAGGAAAGCAAGTGTTAAAATTAACTCAAACTTGTATTATCAGGACAAATGAAGGATCGGAAATGTATGAGCTCTTTTCTCCCAACTTTTGTTGAGCAAATTCCTTTCTCCTTAGAGTTACTTGCAGAAGTGGTACTGGTTGACTGTTTCCAGTTGCTATTTTCTCTGGAGACCAATGGCCCTATGACCACAGGGTGCTTAAAAAACCAGCATGACTTACACAAAGGAGGGACAGCTGTGTGCCCAAGAAGAGTTTCTTGCATTTTGCATCTTAAAAATGGGGTGTGTTCCAAGTTAAATCCTTTTGTCTGCATTCTTCTATCCATAAAACAAAAAGTAAGAAGGCTGTGGCTCCCAAAAGTAGCTTTACATATAGACAGAGTCCTCCACACCTGGGACCATCCAGAGGTTTTCAGCCCTGCAGCTCTGAATCCTCCTGTCTCAATGGCTTTGTCCCTACTGATTTTGACACGTTTTTGCTGCAGTCCTTTTGTCACTTTCCTACTGGCCAGGTCATTAAGGGCCTGACTTGCATTAGGAAAAAGCATTTTAAAAACTTATTCCAGATCTCTGCAGCTAACACTGTACATGGCTACCACAGCTAGGTGAACAAGGACACAGCTGCAAGCTGATGATAGAACCTCTCCTCTCATTCACTGAATACCAGAAACGTCCGTGTGTCTTCAGTTAGTTAACTTCTTCTGTGAGAAGTCTTTTTTTCTCACCAATTAAATAAAAATGAACCCTAAGTCAATTTACTGACTGGTAACGACCATACCTTCCTTCCAGTTTCTCTCCTGTTATTATTTGTGGCCAGGAGAGGCCATGCAGATTTAATTAGTGGAAATAAAATGTTGTGGGAAGTTCTGTATCTATGACATTGCTGTTGTTCTCCAAGCATCCCTTCCAGATGTTTTCCTAATGTTATGAAGTTGCATTCTTCAGGTTTAGGGGCTGGTATATTAGGAGCACAATTTTCTCTGAGGTACTTCCTTCCTTTGACTTATGCTGATGTTGAAATTTACCAAAGTGCATACAGGGGCTAAGATGCCAAGGGAACATCAGCCCATATTGTGCTGTCTGAAGGCACTCCAATAGCAGGAAAAGGTCAACTCTCTCAGCAGAATAGAGGCTAAAGAGAGAGCCCATGAAGCTCTGAGGAACAAGCCCTCTATCTTGCTTTTATTTTTACCAGGAAGCATGAGAGAGAAATGCCTGCCCTTTCCTAGGTGCTTTTCACTGTGACTTTGAGGTTGCTCTACCTCACCACACTCTGCTGATTTGGGGGATCTCAGAGCAGCCTGGTGTGCCCCACGTCAGAAAGGCAGTGTGTGAGCTGCTGATCTGTGTGCACAAGACAGGTGAGAGCCCCCAGGTGTGTGTGCCGGTCAGCCCTACTGCCCAGCAAACTCTATGAGAGTGGGACAACATTCCTGCTGCCCAAACCATCTTTGAGAAGGAGCTGGGGTTTCAGTCAGGAAATCTCTGAACAGTAACTAAGTACTTTTCAGCACCAACCATGTTTGGCTGTGTAGTTTCATCCACAGATGAATCATCCTCAAGAATAAACACCCTGGGTGGGGCATGGATGGGTCTCTCTCCTTGCCCCCACCCTCAGTGCTTTGAATACTGCAGTGTTTTGATTTTTAAAACATATGTCTAACAAATGTAGCAGTGATAATGAGGAACATGTCAATCTGCAATGTTTCCTGTCCAAATTTCCGTTTTCATTTCTAAAGTTCAAGTACATCTTGATCCCCACAAGATAAGCATGAGGAAGTACAAGAGAAGCGTGAAGAGAAGAGGTGAGAGCTCAGAGCTGCAATGAAAGCCAGAGCCGTAACAACACAGCCAGGCTCTGCTGGGGGATAATACTGGCCCAGCAGTCCCATACCACCCTGATGAACCAGTTAGGTTGAAAACCTGATCCCCAGTTTTGGCAGGGCCTGTGCACTGCCTTGACAAGCCTTGTTGCATTCAGTGTCTAACAGATTTGCTTTCTGCTGCCAAAGAGACAGTGAAAGTTTCTGTGGTCATAATCTCCACTTCCCTCTCACACCTCAATTGCATCTAACAATTTTTTTAAACTTACTTGAGCACCAAGGACCACATAAGCTGACATTTAAAGTGCCCGAACTGCCACATGCTGTGTCTTTGTTGCCAAGAGTCTTGCCTGCCTCAGTGAATGATGCTGAGACCTCACAATCAGCACAGGGCACTACCACACATAACACAAGCACACATGGCATCCTTCCATGCAGGAGGGGTGATGTTTCAGGAAAGAAATGATAGAGAGACAGCTTATTCTCTTTCAAACACAACATGCACGCAGAAACTCCTCTATTACCAGCCACACAGCTAAAATTTTACCAAAATGAAAATACTATCCCAGTCTCTTAGAACACCCTCTTCAGATTTTTTAGTAAAAAGAGAACACTGAGTCATTCTTTCAACCACAGGCCAGTTCCTAGAGTTTGTGAGCCAATTAGATCAGCCCATCCTGACACACTTCTCTATGGTTTTGATTCTGAGAACATCATTACTAATCTTAAGATTAGAAATTATAAGAAATAGAAAAATCTTGGGGGAAGGGAAAGGAGAGAAGACGGCTATCTAGGGTTATGAGAGGTACGTTCAGAGATTTCAGAAGACAGGCAAACAGCTATAAAAAAGTTGATTGGTCTTGCCAAAAGTCCTAATGAAAAAATATGGTTCAGATATCATGGAAGTAAAGGCAAGGAAATAAAATATGGAAGTGCTATCAAGAGATGACTTTTGAGATGAAATCTTGTCCTGCTTGCCACAATCATGAGTAGTTAAATTAAGTAACCAAATTCGGTCTATCACCAATGGGTTGCAATAGATACGGGCAGTTCATTTACGCTATTGTTCATCTATTCATGGCAATCTTTGACACCAACAAACCTTCTGAGAAGCAGCATTATCTACTACCACAAGTTCCTCCTTGTCCTTCTCACAATTGTGCATTTCAGGAGGAGGGAGTGCCACAGTGCCAGCCAGCATCTGGAGTTGTCTCTTCCTCCAGAGGAGACCCAGCCATCCTCCCGTTTTGACAATCCTCCCATTTGCATGCAATCAGAGAAGGTTTCCACTGTCCTCAGCTGTTCTTCTGCAGTCTAACAAGGCCAAATAACCAGCCTAAGAAATGGGTTAAACACATTTGTCTCCTATCCCTGCTTCACCAGTGCTGGGATTTTTTCACAGCTCTTAACATTAAATCGAACACATAGGTGTCCAGTGTCATTGGGGATGTCTCTGGGCACATCTAGGGAACAGCTGCACCCTTTGGCAGTGGGAGTTGGATGCCAGGTGGGTGTGGAGAATTGCACTGGGTGCCTCTGTGTAGGTACTACATTTCTTCCTCCCTCTGAGCTACCAGCCTCTAAATAACCACATTTTCTTTTCCTACTCTAAAAAAGCTCATGATGTCTTCTAAAAAAACTTCTGTACTTCAGAATAATCTTGTTTTATAGCTCTTGACAAGTCCTGATAAGCACCTTCTCAGCTGTATCACTGCAGAAAACACTAAAAATCAATAGAGCAAGTATCAAGACAAAACTGTAGAATCTGGCAATGGAGCACCCAAATTCCCCGTCCATTTAGGACAACAGCCCTTCATTATTAACAATGAACTTTCCTCTGTCAAGTCTTTAAAATTCACAATACTCATAATGATGTCAATTATTTATTAGCAATGCACTGGGAACCAGGGATTGATTGTTGCATTATAACTTACCAACAGCCACTTCTGCTCGGGAAAGGGGAGAATCACTTACAAAGCTGGACACTGTGACATTTGGGCTGGCAGGGGACAGTCTGGCTGCCTCTTGCCTAAGGTTGAGCTGACTGATCAAGTGTCACACCCAAGGTGACCCTGCAAACCCCTGGCTTAGGAGGGATTACAGCACAGCAAGATCCTTAGCAACACTCACTCTTGCCCTCTGAACCCTAGACCCTATGGCTCCTCATCAAAATGTGACCTGCTTAGTTAAAAATATCCAGTATTTTTTCACTCTAGAGCAACTGGTTTAAAAAATTACTAGAGCCTGGTCTTGTTCTGTTTCCAGTGAGCAGCACAGGTTTTCTGTTCTGCCTGCATTACTTTCAACATGCTGCTACTGTTAAAGCTAAACAGCTAACTTGCTAGCCAGGATCACTGGAAATGAGAATGTGTCCAATCAGCACATACTGACATAAACTCACATCATCATATGATCAGCACACTTGGTAAAACCAGTCCGGTCAGTCCTTTAGGTTGCCTCCAGCAAAATCACCAACTCCCTGAGAGCACAGGAGGAGCAGGCAGCACACCAGGCTCACCAGAGCCAGTGGCTCTCAAAAAGTACTGCCTGTGCATCACAACCCGTGTGCATGTGTAGTGAACAAACCAAGTTTTGTGAACAAGCAGCTCAGGGGTTCAGACACACAGCCTCTGTGTGGGGCTTATGGAGCTGCTATATGTCAGTCAAACCTCTGTAATTGTCTGTGTCTGTGTTTTTATTCTGTTTCAGTTTAAGCTTCTTTCAACAAGTTTTCAGCTAGATGGCATTACCTCACATCTAGGGCACACCAAAACTGTAAATGGCAAACAGCTACCAAGGTTGCCACAGCTCAGCTGACCCATGGCTTGTGTACAAGGGCACTACATAGAGGAGGCTCACACAATCAGGTGAAAATGAAGAGTGGTGGGTGAAAACTACCTCGGTCCATTAACCTTTTCTTTCTGAAATCCAGAAGGCTCAGGAGGTTGCATTATTAATCTGATGCCACTGAGATATATTTTCAATGTGAAGTCTTTCACTGGAAGTTTTTCTGCCTGGAACTAGAGAAACCTAAGAGCTGAGTGTTGAGTAGTGAAGTATTCCCTGCCTCAAAGCAAAGCACTCTTGCAGAGTCTTTAATGATGTAGTAGGCGATCCTTAAAATGAAATCATAAAGCTAAAGCCACTGAATGTTGGGGCTGCACAGGATCAGAGTTCTCAAGAAGTACTCATGGCTGATTAGAAAAAAGACCTGATGTCATAACATTCCCGAATTTCTCAATAAGATATTGAATATGCTCTGTTTTGATTAAGGCTGTAATACAGCCTGTGCATCATCAGTGACTTCCGGAAGTGAGGAATATTCATGGCAATTCAAAGCTAAAAAAAAAGGCCCATCACTCTGCCAAGAGAAGTTGCATAGGAAAATGCTGCTGTCTGTGGACACGGAAGCTGAGAGATCCCATTTAAGCTGGAAGGAGATTGACCACATTTCCACCATGAAATGCCTAGTACACTCAGACTTGGAAGTCTGTTTCAGTTTCATTTCCCATCAGGGCTCACTGCAATCACAGCTCCACACCACAACTTTAAGCATTTGATTTTCTATCTGCATCTTGACATCCTTTCTCTAAAGAAAAGAAGTAACTCTAGAATTCCTCCCTGGAGGTCTTCTGAGATTTGTTTCATACTTGGTCAGCAACATAAGGCCCTCAGAAGGAAGGTGAAAAGAAATGCAAGGGAGGGTTATTATTAACAAGTATTGTCCCTGGGGTGAGAATATCTCTTGCTGCAGAAAAAAAATCTCTGCTCTTTCCAACTTTTGTTACTTGAACTTGTGACGTAGAGTGGAGCTGCTGGCTTTCTCAGGAATTAAAGCTCAGCTGTTATTGAGGATGTTTCCCAACACATTTCCACAAAGGAAAAACAAACACAAATACCCAGTGTCTTACCAGCAGCAGAGGAAGCATTTGCAAGCAAAGCTTAACATATGAGGCTGAAAGTCTACTTGATTATACCAACACATAATGATGTGGTAAAGGCACTCCCATGATCGTTCAGTAATTGAAACAGAAGGATTTTTTTCCATTCCATTCAGACCTGCCCATTCCAGTGACAATGAAGTCATCTGGGGTGAAAAATGTCATAACTGGGCCTTCATTAGCTTTGGGTTGCTGACAGATCTTCCCCTCTTTCATGTTCTATCACTCTGTCTCTTCCCTAGGAGAGCAGTGGGGAACCAGTGCAGAGAGTAGGTTGTACCCCAAGTCAGGTGTTTACTAGAAAAACTCAGATGTCTTCCCTCACCATCCCGAGCTGAGGACTCTGCTGGATCCAGGTGTCCACAGAGTCAAAAAGCAATCTTTTATCAAAGCCCCTGGTTATTGGATAGGCAAACCACTTTAATTCCTAAAAAAGAGCTCTTGAACACTGTCTCAAGTTATCTCACTACAGGTTTCTGTCTGGAAATGAGGTCACAGTTTTTTTATATCTCATCAAAAAGCTGGCCTCGTGCCACCAGCATTGTCAACCATCCCTATCACTTTGACCAGGATGGGCTAAAACATGCAAAGAGCCTCTGTTCAGCTACTGTCTCTGTCTCTCTCTGCGGTGGTCATCCACCTTTTCAAGCATTTCAGGAGCACATTAAGTCACTCTAGACAAGCTTTGCTATGCAGCTAAACAAATGACCTTTTCTGAGCATCAAGCAAAATAAGAGCTGAGGAACAATTGGAGGAAGTGAACCAAGCAGACGCTCCTGCAGTAATTATCATCATTCACTTGGGGAAGAGGGGGAGCAGGGGAGCACCCTAGCTAGGACCACCCTCTCCTCTGGGGCTGGGGTCTGCTCCCATTGTTCTCACCAGGAGCCATACCTCCACCTCCAGCGGGAGCAGGACCAGGTCTTTTAATCCCCATTTCCTCTTGGCCGAATGAACTGCAGTGCATGCCAGTGACAGCTAAATGAAGGATTCCTTTTTCCAGAGGACCGGCAACAGCTCTTAACTCATAAACTCAAGGTAATTGACATTACAAACAAGCCTTACCCAGAGGGACCCCAAAGCAGTCAACAATTGTGCTTTAATGAGTAGGAAGGGAGAACGGGGGAAGTCTTTATATGCTGCAGTAGGACATTCTAAGAAAAGCTCTTTCCCTTTTCCAGGCAAGGCAATGATTAAAGTCTGTGCATGAAACCCAGCAAGGAGGGAGGCCTTGCTGAAAACGCCTTTCTTCCTGGCTTTCCTGTGGAAAAACAAGGGGGTTAAAAAATGGTTATTGAGACTTGAGAAGGACAACAGCAGCCAGTTAACAAACCCAAACAATAAAAGAGGAAGCCAAGCTCAGATGAAAAAAGTTGAAGATCTCAGAACTCTGGAGTTTTGCACACTAACAGAATTCATATACTAGTATGAACTGCCACAGAAGGGCAGAGAGTGGGGTGGAAGTAGCTAAGGCTGATGTAACACCACTACCCAGCTAGTTTTGTGTTTTAAATACAGTAAACCTGTGCAAGGCAAATCAGAGACAAATTTAACATACAGACTCTTGTATAAAATTGACCATGGATTGCCTAGACCGGTAATATCATTTTGCTTGAGACCTCAAACTGAACCCAAACCATGTTCCCAACTTTGAAAGGCCAGTGCATTATCTGCTAAGCCATCCATCCTACTGGAAAATCTTCTCCATGTTCATACAAAAGGAAAATAAAACCCAGGCTGCTCTGGGCTCTAAGCCAAGTCTGAACACAACATACACACTCCCCAACAGGCAGGGAAAGTGTTGCACCAGGGTTTGGCAATTATGAACAGGCACTGATAGTTGCAAACTAGGCTTTGCCACAAAAGCCTTTATGCTGACAGCCTTGAGTATGCTCAGTTGTTTTTAAGCTGCAAGTATGTTTCCTTACTAGTGCTATTGCATTCTTTCTGGAAGGGAAGGCAAAGCTGGAGTATGCTAGCCCTCAGTAGAGGAGAGCTATTTACAAAGAGACTCTTGAAATGCAGGGCACCATCTTGCTTGCTTTTTCTTCTCTGCCTTTCTAGACTGCAAGCACCTTTGTTTTACCAGGACAGGTGCAGAGAACAGCTAGGCACTCAGAACAAGATTTTCTATCCTGTTCTTTGCTTTGAAATACCTGGTCACGGCACTCTCCTGTGAAGACTGTGTCCTACATTACAAGATGGAAGTTTTCACCTAGCTGATGCTCAGTTATTCTTCAAGAACATACCCCATGTGAGGTTCCATCACAGTGTAGGTCTGTTGCTACTTACACTTTAACAATTTATTGGTTTGTTCCATATCAAAGCAAGGCACCATTTATTACCCTTTATCTGCATGCCAAACTCCCCTTGAAGTGACTGAAAATGTGCCCATATATTCAGCTGTTATATTGCAAATAAGCTGGTGGAGCACCAATGCTTGGGTCATTGGTTAATAGTGCTAGGCTGGCACTCACAGAAATGGATTCTGAAGAAGGTGCCTGGGTTTACTAGTGGACCTCCAAGTGGGAAGCTGAGGACTGCCTTGACACCAAACAACAGCTGTGTTAACTGCCCAAACTGCAATAACAAGGTAAATAATGCCAATCCACCCAGGGCTAGGGACCAGGGTCATCATGGCTGGCAACATGGGCTTCAGTCTTCACATGAAGGTTAGTGCAGGTATGTGAGGGTGCCACTGTCCGTCCCTGTCAGTACAACCAGGGAGTCCCACAGCAACATCAGAGACCAGCTTCCACAGGGACAGCGACAGTTTGCCAGCAGACGTGACACACTGAAAGCCCATTTCCAGGGGATACTACTGGATATTAATAAGGGATTCCCCCAACTTCTGCTTCAGAAAAACCACAGTGTTATGTTCAAGGAAAACAGACACAGTGCTGAGGGGTGGCAACACTCCTGCAGGACAGCACGGTGTGTGGCACTACCTGAGGGCAGAGCTCTGCAAATGAACTTCTCCACTGGCACTAGGGGATACCCTCTTCAAGGTCACACAACTACTTCTGATGGGCTATTTTTGTTATGGAAAGGCTTTTCCAGAAAAGTAAACGAGATGTTTACACAGTGCTGGAAGGGAGCCTGACAGCATTACAAAAGATGGGACGGAGGGGCTATTTTTTGGATATATGAATAAAGACCAATAGAGACATGGAGAGAGCAGTTTTTTCAAAGATCCATGCCTTTGAAAAAACTGCAAGGCTATTTTGAATTAATTATATTTATATTTATACAGCACAGACATCCTGTGAGGCTTGAAAATTCATGTACAATGTTGCACACTGCATATCAAGAAAGCTAAGGAGCTGAAGTGCATGCAGCTGACAAGCCTGATTCAGAGAAAAGGAAATTTATTCTGAGTCTTTCTGAGTAAACCCCTACTTTTATAAGAAACACCATGAACTGCATGGCTCAGCCACTTCTGCATAGCAAACTGCTTGGTTTATCAGTTTCAGAGCAGCTTAAGGCAGTATCAATTTTGCCTAGATTTGTATCTACATTTCCAAAGCACAGAGATAAAATAAACTTGTGTTTAGACCACAAACCCAATGCCCCTACTCCCTTAGTGGGGTGCTTTTTCGGGATCTTTCACTGCTTAGGCATTGCATGAAAGAGATAAATTGACACTAGTTCACAGAATCACAGAATGGGTCAGGTTGGAAGAGACCACAGGAGAGCACCTGGTCCAACCTCCCTGCTCAAGCAGGGTCATCCTAGAGCACATTGCACAGCACTGTGTCCAGGCAGTTCGTGAGTATCTCCAGTGAAGGACACTCCACAGCCACAGTGGTTCAGAAACCATTAAAATGCACATTAGTAAGCATCAGTGAGCATCATCACCGAGGCCGTAATTGTGGGCTCCTTGGTCATACCCAAGGAGCAATGTGGTACTTTAAAACTTGCCAGGTGATGTGAGGTTCTTCCCAGTCACTTATGCTTGGAAGAGGAGTGAATTTGCATTTGGCAGAGTGAAAATCTTCCTGAGCCTTGGCATTTGGAAACCCTTACCCCCAACCAGATTTTTGGTACTGAGAAATCATCCTTAGCCATGAGGTGCATTTCCACAAACTACTCCCCTGAAGCTCAGTTACCACTGGGAGTGACTTCGAGTACTAATTTATTTTAATTTCTTGCCTCTTTGGAGATGAAGTGTCCTATGAATGAAACTCACCTGGCCTTCCTCTAGCCACCAAATCTGCTTGGGATGGGCATGGGTCCAATATGGATGCCCTGGGGTTGGAAAGAGCCTATAGACCTTTGGCCTTGCCAAATCCCCAGTCAGTGCCTCCCTCAGCCAGACCAAGCTGCCATCCTGGTCCTGACAGAAACAGCAAGTGCTGCAGTCTGCATGTGCCTCCAGCCAGGCTTGAAAACAGTACCAACCCTACTGTGATGCAGCAACAGACTGCTTTAGAGAGATATGCCTACAAGAGAGCGCTCCCTTCCTTCTCCAGAGTACGGCTTGTTCCATGAGACCACAGGCAGATTCACAAGACCACACGAGACCAAAAAGCAAGTTCCTCATCTTTCTAAGTGATTCTGTGGCTTCATTTTCCCAGACCCACTGAATAGATCCAGTGTCTGCTCCGAATAACAGGAGCTGTAGGCACTCAGCATCTGAAACATATGGATTTAGGAGCCTTTATTCCCCATGATTAATCATTTTAACCCCTCTATGGTGTTCAGAGACTTAGCTGAAGGGGGATGTAGCAACCAGGGATCAGACTTCTGTGGACTGTAGCCACGTAAAGGTCTCATCAGCAACACAGCTGTATAGAACTGATGCAGGCATCTGGAGAGAAAGAGAGCTGTTTGGAAAAAGCATCTTCCGCTCGCCCGGCTGGCCCAGCGCGGCCCCGGTGCGCACCCCAGCAGCCACGAGACGCACACGCCGCCCGCAGCAGCAACTGCTATTCACAGAGAGAGAAGGAGCCATTTTTTTGTCATTAACAAAAGGCAGTGTCTATTAAAAAATAAAAGGCATCACAAAACAAACAAAATGATTCATTGGGATTTTAGAACTCACCTCCAGACACAGCGGGAGGGGAAGAGCTTGCCATTACCCATTCTGGCTGCAGAATGGGATCAGCCCAAGAAAAAGCATGTTCCCACAGTAGACAGTTTGAGCTTGTTTTGTCAGACACTGAGGTTCAAATGACCTTTCTTTTTTGGCACAAGGATTTTGGCAGCCTGGAGAATGCTGGTGCTAAATAACAGTAACACCAGCTTTTTCCTGGTACCACATACAGTAAACAATGCAAACAGTGTTTCAGGGACTTGGTGGGGCTGAGCTGCTGATTGGGATGCAGAGACAGATCAAACTTTGGTTAGAGAATTAATAGCTCTTATTTACTTGTAATCTCCACCTTGGTGGCAGACACAGACATGCATGAGAGCAACTCCTTCTTCAAAAAGATTTTTCACCTTACTTGTCTCTGTGTTCTTCTTCTTCAAATATCTTCCTGGATGTCATCTTGTCAGCTAATGTGTCATGCAGAAAAGGTACCAGTCACAGGAACAGTATTGAGAAGCAAATGTACAGTATTAACAGCTACAGAAAAAGTAAACGTAATCCTGCACTGCAAGTTTTTTATCTCAAGTTACCTTTTAATTCAGCTAGTTCTGATTTTATGTCAATTTTTTGTTTAAAAACGTTTGCATTCATAGGAAAATTTCAATGAATTTTGGCAGAGGGATAGGGATATTTTGTACTTCACCTTCTCACAAGGTTTGTGAAAGGCTTTGTGAGGAAAGAATTCCTCTTAAGTTCTGATACAGAAGGACCCTGCTCTCTGGGGTCTCTCAGACATTGCTAGACGTCAAAGAATCAAAGCAGAGGCCAGATTCCTTCTCCAGATCTGTCTGGTCTGCATCTTACTGAACAGCACTTCACTCCAAAAGTGAGCATGCAGGTATCTACAGCTCCCTCCAACTTCCTACCAGGAGCAGACTTCTCAGGAGGACAATAGAAGGCAAGAACAGGCATTTCAGGTGGGGGGGGGGGGGGGGGGGGGGGAAGCAATCCAAAAAGCTAAGTGTCATTATCTTCTTTGTCTTTTGATTAGGTTAGCTTTAGAATCACTCTAGGCAGCAAGGCAGAAGGCTTGCTGGGAACTCTCAAAGACACAAGAAAGGTATTGCATGGCTCAGAATTACCTGGAAATGTCTGATTTATTTCCTGAAGACACTGACCCTCTCGAATGCTCCAATAGCTTTACTTTCTGTCTGGCTGTTTTTTCACTGTTCCACTCTTGACCTCGTGGCTAAAAGACTTCCTTCAAATTAAGTGTTTTACACATTATTACAACATTCAAATGAATCTAGGTGGTAGTTTTCAAAGGAGCTAAAGGTAGAAAGTCAGCACCTAATTTCTTTCTAGAACCTTTGACAATCCCATCTTCAATCCCAACTCCCTGCAGCAGCATGCACAGCAGTTCACACAGGAAGGACAGGCAGGGAGGGTGCAGTCACCCACCAGCTCAAAAGAAGGGCTGAGTCAGTGGTCATTGGTCTCTCGGAAGGAGCTCAGCTATGGTACCCACTTGGTGGGGAGCAGTGTCCTCTGCAGTCACTGGAAAGGATGTGGTGATGCAGTCTGAGCTCCCACAAAAACACAGCTGTCCAGGTCCCAGGCTGCAGGGAGTGCCAGAGTCTGGCACTGGAGCTGGATGACAGCAGAGACAACAGCTGTGTGAAATGCAACCAGGCAGATGATCTGCTCATCGTGGTGGCAGAGCTAAGAGAGGAGGTGGAAAGGTTAAGAAGCATAAGGGACCCTGAGGAGGAGATTGGCTGGTGGAGCCACTCTACACCATTCCTGTGGCAAATGCACCAGCCGGCTGCATCACAAGAAGCAGAGGATCCCCTACCATCTCAGGACATCAGGCAGAAAAGGGGGACCTAAGAGATTGGGGGGGGGGGGGGGGGGGGGGGGGTGTGGAATGGGAACAGTTCTCTGCTAGAGGCACAGAGAAATCCGGTGTAAAAGTTCTCTGAAAGAGAAATTACTTTTTGTGTCGACCTGAAATATACTGAAAAACATCAGGAGGTATTTGTCTTCCTCTGGAAACTGATGATACTAGTTTTTTCACAGAAAGATCATAAACATGATATTGCTTTTGCTCTGTTCAAGTGTAACTAATACTGCCCTAACCTCATGGCAGCAGAAAAGTTAAGACTGAGTGAAGAAAACCTTGCACAGAATCAAACCCTATTACATGCCAATTAACATCTACTCCTAAGGAAGGTACTTATCTTGCAATATGAAACCATTGCTCCTTTACATAAAAAAAACTTATTTTTCTGAAAATAGAGAGTTCCTGGTACTTCTTTCTAATCTGACCACAGATTATTCTTCTGTATATCTTTCTGTCTGTCCATCTACTTCTGTTCTCCCCACAGAGATACCTTAACACCTCAAATGTAAAGAACTTCAAACTCCTCAGAAAGGTGAGAGTAACTCATGCTCTTGGTGAGGAATACCACTTTCTCATCAAGGAGGTGAGGTGGAGCACTGAACAGAAGCATCCAGGGGTCCCACTGTCAGTGGGAATCAGAAGAGACATTAAAAAAAAAAAAATGTATTTTCCTATTTGTCCAAAAGAATGCAGAAAAAGGAAAGGCCAGAGGGTTTCTACAGGACCAGCATGGATCAATACAGCTAACAACAGGCATTTGATCACCTTAAGTAGAAATATGTCATTTTATATTTAGAAACATAAGCAAAAGTATCACCTGTTCAGAAAATAGCTCCCTTATCTAACTGTGGTGCAGACAGTGTGTCCACATAGATGTCAGTGGTACAAATCCTACTTGCTTGTGTCTGGTCAGATGAGTCGGGAGTATGAACAGCAGATTTTCAGAACCAAAGGCATCTTGGAAGTGGCTTGATCAGCTGCCTGGGTATTAAGCCACAGCCTATCCAAATACCAGGAGAGCTGTTAAATATTTCTTCCATTAAGCTCAACTAATGCTACCTCTGCTTTCCCAATGGGCAGATGGGGAAACCCGGCCTGATCCCTGCTGCAGCCCTTATACCCAGCCCTGTCCCCAGATACCAGGTCTTTCCTTCCCCGCGAATTAGAGTTCTGTCTCTCTGCTTCAGCCTTTGCCTGAGGCACACTGCCTGACTGCTGCCAGCCAAGCTCTGAGACTGGAGTGGGTGGCAGCCAGAGCTCCTTTCTGTTTCTGCACTCCTGGGATGAAATGCCCCATTTTTAAATTCAGACAATGAAGTTCAGCACCCTGACCTTGCATCCCATTTCTCAAGTGTCTTTTCGATTAGTAAAACAGGTATTTAGGGACCAGCGCACTCATTTGAATGTTCAGACACAGTAATTTGGCACCTGGTCCTGGTTTGAAAACTGGGTCAACTGTTATTTTCTCCTCTGATCTGCCTCCTTTCACTGGTGACAGTCAGCAAAAACTACTTTTCTAATCCAAGTCAGTCTTGCAGATTAATATGGTAGAACATCAGCACCTATGTTGGAGAATTACTGTCTATGGGGCTGCAAAACTATGTGGTTCACCCTATTGAAAAGGTAGGATCTCAGCAGCCTTTGCAGAATTACCTATGTCCCGAGACATAGGACGATTCTCCCAGCAAACAGATGCGGCCAGTGTGAAAGAGCTTTTATACGTCCTTGAAAAACCTTCATAGGCTGATGTGAACAGGGTCAACAGACATAATTTGCAGTTTCCCCTGAGCAGATGCTCAGGTAAAAAAAGGCTATATGAAGGGCAGCTGGAAAAACTGAAAAGGGGATTGATTGTGAAAAACATGTTCTATAGGCTGAGTGCATATTGAGTTTATATCAGTTTCACTTCCAGTCACCTATGTGCTGACATATTAATGAGGGCTTGCTGCTCACTTCTCAGTTTTATTATTTTGTTGTGTCAATCCTGTACACAGAGCTGCCCACAACCAGAAAGCTTGGGTTGCTACGTATTTAGATTTAGAAATTGCCAGACAGAGCTGTTGACCTCAAGCTTTCTGTTTACTAGAACAAAACCAGAAGTCTGCAAATCCATGTTGGATTTGGAGATCCATGTTGGATCCAAAATCATTTGGATCAACTACACAGAAAAACCATGATCAGGCAGGGCTCAGTGTTTTACTAGGCTGTGCCAATCCTAAACCCCAGCCTGCTCAGTGGAGCCTGTGAAAAGGGACAACTGAGGCAGGAAAGCAAATCACAGAATCAGTATCTCGATGCCTTTCCATTGGAGAGATCATGGTACCCCCAACCCAGCTTGTCTCACCTGTAGGTGCCACAGTCCTGGGTGAACACACAAGCACCCTCACCAAGCCCAGGTGGGGTCCTCAACACAGAGGCTACTTGGGAACTCAAGAGGCAGCCTAGTATCTACTGACATCTTTTCAGCCTGATTCATAAATCACAGCTTCCTATACATAATTGGTGAGGGTGATAAAATTGTATCCAGCCCCTCTGGTTGTTGTCTGTAGCCAATCATTCCCTCTGTGTCATCTTGTGTGAACTCCTGCCAGTTAACCTTCATCCCAGCCCAAATCTTCTGTAAATATTAGATCATCTTTTCCACCACACCAGCAACACCAGCTGTGGTGAAAACATCCCACTAGATTTCAGCCCCATGCTGCAGACACCACTCTTGGTGTTTGCTGGCTCACCCTCAGGGATTGGACACTTGAAGCTTCTGGGATCTCCCAAAGGAAAGAGATGGAGGTGACCAGTGCTTGATTGGCTTGATTGTAGCTTTGGGTGTTGCCATGATCTGCTTGCAGTGCCCTTGCCCTGGCCTCTCTTATTCTCAGCATGTTGGACACACTTTAATTCAGATTCTCATTTATATTTGGTGTTTGAGTATACACCCCACAAAATTCAAGTTCCTGTTTTGAGCAGCATGCTGCATGTTTTTGGTGATAAGTCCCAAGACACTCATCAACAGATGCTTGTTCCTCAGGCTGACAAATGATGTCTGAGATCATATACTGTGTTTTAGCTATGATTTTTTAAAGTCTCAATTCAAGACAATTTTTTTGCCAGTTTCAAAGCACAGCTGAACTACCAGAGGGACTCATGCTTAGCTTGCATGTATTTACTATCAAGTGTATTATTACAGCTCTCCTTTTTCTCAACTGACTGACCTTGTGCAATTTCCTTGCGACGATTTTGGAAAGAGATGCTCGGGGGAACGGGAGTTCCTCAGTGCTCTAGTGAGACTGATCCATCTCCAAGCCCTATTCAAAAAAAGTTACCCTGAAGACTCTTGTGGTATTGGCAGAGGCTGGCTCCAGCAGCGTGTCACCCCAGCCATCCTCTCCCAATGATAGGGCCAAAGCAGGGAACTGTGAGGGCCAGCTGCACAGCCAAAGACTTTCAGCTAGTCACATCAGGATTTCTCTAGCCATACACAGACCTGGAAAAGTAACAAAATGCTGCGTCAGCATAGAGAATGTTTAAGTCTTCCAGAGAGTTTGTTTAATTTTATGATTCTGCTAATAAAACACAGGCAGTTGACCTGTTCCACATTGTTTCTTCTTTTCCTTACTGCTTGTTCTATATTTTTCTTATCAGTTGTCTTTCCCATAAATGCTGTTGCTGAAGAAATGAAGTTTTCCTATTAAAAAAAATTTCACTATCATTTCTACAGCCTGACCAGGCTCCTCTGTTTGTTACACTGTGCCCCACTAGGAACTGGGAGGATGAGCTCCACGGCAGGACCCCCGCTTCGAAAGCACCGGGATGCACGTGTGCATGAGTGTGTGCATGTGTGCAGAAAGGGAATGCGAGAGGGAGAGAATGTGTGTGTCCCCAGTTTAATTAGAAAATTTAATTGGATGGAGTTTGGGTCATTTTTTCCCCCCCTTTAGAGCTGGCTGCAATAAACAGACTCTTCTCTTTCCCTTTCATCCTTCAGTGGTTTGTAGTTCTGCATCTGCTCTGCTGGCATTGTCTCTGCTAACGGCCATACCGATCAGGATGCCAGAGCCAGGAGGCAAATGAAGGGACTGCATTGATACCGCTGATCACTGAGCCCCACATAACTGGCAACTGTTTCTGTCTTTTACCTCTGGAGATGAGCTGAACAGATTGTGTAAAATTTGGTGGCTTCCAAAAAAGAAAGGGGGGTGGGGGAAGAGGGAGGAACATCTTACTGCCTCGGGCCTCTTGCTACCTGGTACCCAGGGGTCTGTTCAAACAACATCCTCAGCACAGGAAGCAAAAGTGAAAAATTCGTGGAAGTGAGCAAATCCGCTGATTTCAGGGAATGTTTGTACAAAAGAGTGAGAGACTAAACACGCTGCTCCTTTTTCTCTGGGGGCAGATACTACAGGCTTAAGTCCTGCCACAGAACCCTCCACCTCTCAGCTTTGGCTCTGCTGTGGCAGGAGAGCAGGCAAAGCTTTGCACCACATGCTTGGGAAAGTGCTCATCTCGGACACCGAGGAACCAGTGCCAGGAAGAGTGACTAACATTTGAGAGAGTCTGAACATGTGGGACACTTCTCACAGATGCAGCTTTCCATTGCTCAGCAGCATCTCATCACACAGGATATGGGCCACAGTCATAAAGTGAGATGGATATTTGTCATCTTTACCCAGAAAAAATGGCCTGGGCAAACTGACTGATGGCTTTATTGTTCTCCTCAGTTTGACTTTCAAGCAAGATAGTAAAGATCTTCTCCCTCACCATGTTCTGCTGCCTTTCTGAACATGTTAGCATCTCTCCTGATGTTTGCTGTGTGTTTGAGAATGAAGATGATTTACATGGAGGTGGATGTTTGCCCATCCTTGTCTAGCATAGACTAGGATTATGACAAAAAAAGCCTCTAATAGAGGACAAAATTTGATGCAAACAGTTCCTTTCTCTGAATTTTAAGACCAAAAGGACAAGGTGGGCCCCCACCATATCATCCTGCTGGTTCCTCAGGTGGATTAAGTTCAAACACAAGCATTATATGGTCCACACACCCTATAATCTCTCTCTCTTTTTCTTCTTGCTTCCCTGCCCCCGCCCCCAACCACATTACACAGTCAGGCCAGGATCAAATTCAGCTTACTTGAATGTATATCATTTCCAAGTTGAAGTCTAATCTGCAGCCTTGTCCCCAGTGAGATACTCAATTTACTACTCCTGTAACTAAAGCTCATTGTTACGGCTATAATAATCAAATGTATCACTTTCCTAAAGGATACTTCTGGTCAACATTTTGCATTTTTTAGAAAGTTCTCTATAAAACTCTTCTTTTTGTTATGTCGCATGCAGGCTTCCTGCTCCATTCAACCTTTCTTTTTCTTTCTGTGTCCTATTCATTACACCAATGTAGAGGCAAAAAAAAAAAAAATTATATTTCCCTTGGAAGAATCAAAACTGTTCATGTCTATGAAAGAATAATAGCATGACCAGGGGACTACAGATCAATGTTATCCAGATCAGCACTTAAATGGAAATCACTCTGCATGAAAAATTCACGATGCCCTCTATCCTTTACATGGATAATGGGGACATCTGGTTACAGCAGACAGAATCATTTTACGTACATATATATATGTGATATACAGAATTGTGGGCTTTCAGTGTAATCCAGACAATGACTGACATTGTCAGAATTAGTTATTTTGTAACTATTTTGAGGAGGCTAATAGACCTTCCTCTAATGAACACAAGTTCCTAACAGCATAATCAAGACAGGACAATGGGCTAGATAAGATCATTGATGAGATCCTGTGATACCCGCAGGTTTTACCTACTTCTGTTTTTTAATTGAAATTTTTCATATTGATACAAGGAATGGTGGCCAATCATCTTGTCCATTCATTTCCCCTTCTTTGGCCTCAGCCCCAGCGAGGTTTCTGCAGCCCTCGGACTCTTGGCAACACCTGCATTAAGAAGGAGGAAGCGCAGAGCCTCTCTACACTCCAGGCATTTTGCACACTTTTTGCACACAGGTGTCCAAAGCCGTTTATGTCATGATGGACTCATAGAGCAGCTAGGGAAAAACTGTATTTTAAATCTCTGACCACCCTACTGAGGATTGTACAAACCACACGCTCACCTACCACCCTGACTCCCCTTCTAAAAGCTAATGCCTCAATGCTTTATGTCCCAGGACCAAACAGGACCTTCTTACCCTTTCAACACAGCTGGAGGACAAATGACAGCAGCTCCCCTGGCCTTCTGATGTGGTGTACTTGGGCTAGGAACACCCCTCTAGAAAGTAGAAAACGCAGCTTGGTCCCTTCCCTGGTCCCACAGGACTTGATCCCCTGCTCTCACCAGTCTGGGGAGGGAAAGCCTTGAGGAAGAGGCTGAGCAGATGGGCAATGTGTCCATCTTTCCTCCCACAAGAGGCTGCTGCATGAAGGCTTCAAAGGCTAGAAGGAAAAGCAGTGTCAAACAGAGCCCTGTGCTGCAGTCTTCACATTTAAAGACATACATAAGTCTCAATTTCTCAGCCTTACCCCTCTGTGGCTTTATACTTAACATGATCCTGTCCTTGGACAGAAGTTGCTCGTTTTGATTTGTAATGGGGATATCTCCGTCTTTAGTTAGGCTTTTGAAAAGAACATTAGGCCTATATTGTATTTCTTCTCACAGAACCCTCACAGCTGCTTTAGTTTTGCCTGAAAACACATCAGAAGTTTAAAGAAATCAGTGAGCTTCCCTCTTCTTTCTTGGGAAAGCCAAGGGTCAGTGAGCAGTGTTGCATAGCACCCCAGAGCCCACACGGTGCGTCTCCTTTCTGTGCCCACTGGCAGCCAAGAACAGAGGACAGGAGGGCAAGTCTGGGGTCCAGGAAGGGACACAGCAGCACCTCATCAGCATGCAGTAACATGGAGGAAGGAAAAGTGGGCAGCAGTGGTGCTTTTAACTGTTAGGCATGAAATGTAAAGGCAGAGGCCAGCATGGAGACAAGACCAACCCAAATGGTTTCAGGATACGCATATACAAAGGTGCATATATGTTAGCATTTGAGATTAATACTTGGAGATTAATACCTTCTCTTATACCTGGAGAAAAGACATGAACAAAAGAAATACAAGGTCAGCAATCCAGAGATAGAAATGATAATAGATGAATCAAGATTATCTCCCACCATAAAGGAAAATCAAACAGCATATTAGTTGTTCAAGTTAATGATATGTCAGTATATGCTTTTATTATCTATATATATTTAGCTGTCTTGGATAATATAATCAGATTAGATCAGCAGAAGAGGATCCCATACTACACACTTATGTCCTAATAAATATGCACAAGAACTACTTCACACACTGCTCAGGCCAGAAGCTGCTCCCTCCACTGCCATTAATATTGATTGGTGTTTAAGTGGAACTCGCTGTCAGTCCATTGCACCAGCTCTAATGTGACAGCCATGGTTAGTGCAATTTCTGTTTCTAACACAGACTTAACCTTCCTGCACTTTCTGATTCCCTCAGTACTCGCTGTCTCCTCAGGTGCTGCCTCAATCAAATGAAGGCCCAAGACATGGTTTACATAGAGAAGTTTTCATATATGAAGAGCATAAATTTTTTCCCATCACTCACACAATTTTAAACATTCAAATGAGGAAATTAGTGTTGAGTGGTACAGACTAGATCTAATCTCATTAATCCAACAATAATTGAAATACAGGACTTCCCCTGAGGCCATGGATTAATGACCAGCTAGGTGGAGCTGCTGACATGAAGCACAGCCAAGTGCCATTAACCCCAGCCAGGCATTATTTAATCCCAGAGGAAATGTCCTGTGCAAAATTTGTTAGCTCTTGAGTGAGAGGAAGAGGGAGGAGAAAGGTGCATGTGGGCTGGGTGCATGGAGGGCGCCCTTCCGGCTGTCGCACACGGGGCATCCCTGCAGACTCCCATGTGTCTCCCACATCTCTCCCATGTCTGCCCCAACCCACACTGACCAGCGGACACATAATTAAAATGAATGAATGATCTGAAGCAGAAACTGTGTTTAATGAAGCCCCTCTCAGACTTGTGTGCTAGTGCCAGCCCTGTTTGCAGACAAATATTTACTAACCCTCTGTGCATAAAGTGACAGGCCACCTGTTCTCCCCTCTCATTATGTCTCTCTAAGTCTAAAGGTAACACTGCCTGGTTAGACCTACAACATTCAAGCCCCTTCAGAGGCTCATAAATGCCTTCAACAAAGCTGAGTCAGATCTGCCAAGCTCTATTTGTTTCTTTTTTAACTCCAGCTATTGTACACGCCCTAGACGCAAACTCAACTAAATACTGTTGCCTCTTTTAGCATAAGACGTAATTTCCTGACTAGATTCCCACCAAAAAATTTCTGTCTTCTCAACCAGAAATCCTTTAAGGTGCATAGGTTGTTCCCAGACTTGACAAAGAGCTCCAAAGAGAAAAGAAATAGGCAACGTCATATTATTAGTTGCAATAATGACACTAGCAATGCTAATAATTGTAGAAGACATCATAGTCATAGCAGTTGCATTTAGCATCATTGTAATATAATTAATAACAGCAATGGTTTAAGAGTCTACTCATGTTTTCATCGAACTAGATGGGAGTTTTGGGATTTACTTTAATGGGAACAGGGTCAGATCCTAAACAAACGAGTTATCTTACCAAAAAAAAAAAAAAAAAAAAAAAAAAAAAAAAAGGAAGCAGTATAGGATTAAGTCTTCCTCCCCTTTCCACTCCAAGTAAAAGAAAACCAGGAAAGATTAGAAAGCTGTCAGGGAGACAGACAAGCAAGAGACAAGCAGAGGTTAAAAAGCAAACAAGGCCACATGCATAGCACTGGGTGGTGCCCCTATTCACACCAGCAGGGGAATGTCCACCTGAGCAGTCCCTTGCCAACAGGAGTGAGGGACTCCATGCACAGCTCCTCTGGAGAAATTAAAATGTGCCTCACATTTCACCTCTCTGCTCAGTGGTTTCTGCTTTGATGCTACACTGAGGTGTTAGGTGTTCCTACACGCTCGGGCTGCCCACCCATCCCAATGTGTGAGTGTGGGGAGTTCTAGGATCCACGGGAGGAGACAATGTTCCCACACAGACAGGTAACTCTCCTCCTCTGGCACACAGGATGGAGGTTGCTGCACACAGACAAGGCAAACACACTGGGGAGAAACTGCAGCCTGGACATTCAAGTGACACCAAACACGTGTTTCTTTACAGCAGGCCAAGTCTGGTCTCACAAGAGCCAAAGCTGAACCAAAACAAACCCTGTCAAAGGCCAGGAAAAAGAGCCCTACAGGCAGCCCTGCTCAGGCTGCACCATGTTCAGCACAGTTTTTGGTAAGCTAGACCGACCCAGAGGGGCAGGTCTGGCCCCAGAGGTAGGCTGAATCATGCACTCCTCGTAGGACAACGAAGAGTGGTTCTGAGCACAGATGTACTCGACAGCTTTTTTTTCACCTCTGCCTCCTCTGATCTGCCATCAGCCACAAAACTTTCTGTTTCACATCTGTATTTTTCTGGGAATGGCATGACACAAAGCAAAGCCCCATGGTATTACAAGGTCTTGAAAAAAGGCAACAAAAAAAAAAAAAAAGAAAAAGGTACTGCCTGCTTGTTCCTCCATCTCACAGCAGCCAAACATTAACAACTGACTGTTCCTTTGTAGATAGTTGACTGCTTCCAGCCCTGACATGTGCAATCGTTCTCTGGTGTCCCGCCCGACAAAGCACAGTGTGAAAGGATGTACACATGAAAGCTAGGGTAAATTCAAAAACATCAGTCCCAGGCTGCAAGGGAGCTGAATTCAATATCAGCAAAACATACAGGAAAGGACAATGTATAATGGAAGTGGAGGGGGACAGAAGGGAGGGTGTGCAGGGGGAGGGGATAACGTAAACATTCACGCATGAAAATATTAGATGATTCTTGTTGCGCAGTGACTTGAATTCAAAGCATTTATGTGGTCATTTCCATTTCTTTTCCCAAGAGGGTGCTGGGACTGGCATGGCTGTCAGAGGAGTGTGAGAAGATGCCAGCACAGGCAAGCAGTTTCCAAGGCAGAACTACAGCAATGCCTGATATTGTATTAATGTGAGTGCTGGCCATCTGGCCATTAGGGACGAGCTGCTGCCAGGGTGTCTCTCTTTTTCCATCTCATTTCAGAAGCTCTGGAGCCTGGGACTGAGACCCCTAGGGAGATTCTGGCTAAAGATCATTCCAGCATCCACTCAGATGTTGTAGAGAAAGGGCCAGAGAGCTGATAAGGCAGGAGAATGTGCTCACACCCACACAGGAAAAAAAAAATCAACAGAGAATAACACTGAATGGGGGGGTTAAAGGCAGAAAGAAAATGAGAGCAGATGAACAAGGGAATGGTTTAAACAAATAAGAGGGAGGAAGCAGGAAAAGGAAAAGAAAAATAAGAGGCACAGCACTTACTCAAAGGAGCCTTTAAAGGAGGAAAGAGGAACAGAGAAGAAAAGGAGTAGAAAGGGTTCAATGAGGAGAAATGGCTATCATTAAAGGCGCAGGGGCTATGAAAGGACTACCAGCACAATGCACCTTTTTGGATTTTAACTACTCAGAACTAAAGTAAGGGCTTTCAGTCTGCCCTCTTGAATAGTACCTTGTCCCAGGAGCCTGCTGAAGCCAGTGCTTGGGTTAACGAATTAGGGAGTGCGAGTAGAGGTGCCAAAACTCCATCCTGTCAAAATAAATGCTCTTCCTTATGTTTATCTACTTTTTAATCATCATTGGACCTGCTTAGATTGGGAATTTTTTCAGTGTATAGAAAGACAAGTGCAAAGTTGATAGCCAGTATTTCATATCTGTATGGAAGATTGCATTCCTGGAAATGTCAGCGTCTTTACTTGATTGCTGCTAAAAAAGGAAGGAAGGAAGGAAGGAAGGAAGGAAGGAAGGAAGGAAGGAAGGAAGGAAGGAAGGAAGGAAGGAAGGAAGGAAGGAAGGAAGGAAGGAAGGAAGGAAGGAAGGAAGGAAGGAAGGAAGGAAGGAAGGAAGGAAGGAAGGAAGGAAGGAAGGAAGGAAGGAAGGAAGGAAGGAAGGAAGGAAGGAAGGAAGGAAGGAAGGAAGGAAGGAAGGAAGGAAGGAAGGAAGGAAGGAAGGAAGGAAGGAAGGAAGGAAGGAAGGAAGGAAGGAAGGAAGGAAGGAAGGAAGGAAGGAAGGAAGGAAGGAAGGAAGGAAGGAAGGAAGGAAGGAAGGAAGGAAGGAAGGAAGGAAGGAAGGAAGGAAGGAAGGAAGGAAGGAAGGAAGGAAGGAAGGAAGGAAGGAAGGAAGGAAGGAAGGAAGGAAGGAAGGAAGGAAGGAAGGAAGGAAGGAAGGAAGGAAGGAAGGAAGGAAGGAAGGAAGGAAGGAAGGAAGGAAGGAAGGAAGGAAGGAAGGAAGGAAGGAAGGAAGGAAGGAAGGAAGGAAGGAAGGAAGGAAGGAAGGAAGGAAGGAAGGAAGGAAGGAAGGAAGGAAGGAAGGAAGGAAGGAAGGAAGGAAGGAAGGAAGGAAGGAAGGAAGGAAGGAAGGAAGGAAGGAAGGAAGGAAGGAAGGAAGGAAGGAAGGAAGGAAGGAAGGAAGGAAGGAAGGAAGGAAGGAAGGAAGGAAGGAAGGAAGGAAGGAAGGAAGGAAGGAAGGAAGGAAGGAAGGAAGGAAGGAAGGAAGGAAGGAAGGAAGGAAGGAAGGAAGGAAGGAAGGAAGGAAGGAAGGAAGGAAGGAAGGAAGGAAGGAAGGAAGGAAGGAAGGAAGGAAGGAAGGAAGGAAGGAAGGAAGGAAGGAAGGAAGGAAGGAAGGAAGGAAGGAAGGAAGGAAGGAAGGAAGGAAGGAAGGAAGGAAGGAAGGAAGGAAGGAAGGAAGGAAGGAAGGAAGGAAGGAAGGAAGGAAGGAAGGAAGGAAGGAAGGAAGGAAGGAAGGAAGGAAGGAAGGAAGGAAGGAAGGAAGGAAGGAAGGAAGGAAGGAAGGAAGGAAGGAAGGAAGGAAGGAAGGAAGGAAGGAAGGAAGGAAGGAAGGAAGGAAGGAAGGAAGGAAGGAAGGAAGGAAGGAAGGAAGGAAGGAAGGAAGGAAGGAAGGAAGGAAGGAAGGAAGGAAGGAAGGAAGGAAGGAAGGAAGGAAGGAAGGAAGGAAGGAAGGAAGGAAGGAAGGAAGGAAGGAAGGAAGGAAGGAAGGAAGGAAGGAAGGAAGGAAGGAAGGAAGGAAGGAAGGAAGGAAGGAAGGAAGGAAGGAAGGAAGGAAGGAAGGAAGGAAGGAAGGAAGGAAGGAAGGAAGGAAGGAAGGAAGGAAGGAAGGAAGGAAGGAAGGAAGGAAGGAAGGAAGGAAGGAAGGAAGGAAGGAAGGAAGGAAGGAAGGAAGGAAGGAAGGAAGGAAGGAAGGAAGGAAGGAAGGAAGGAAGGAAGGAAGGAAGGAAGGAAGGAAGGAAGGAAGGAAGGAAGGAAGGAAGGAAGGAAGGAAGGAAGGAAGGAAGGAAGGAAGGAAGGAAGGAAGGAAGGAAGGAAGGAAGGAAGGAAGGAAGGAAGGAAGGAAGGAAGGAAGGAAGGAAGGAAGGAAGGAAGGAAGGAAGGAAGGAAGGAAGGAAGGAAGGAAGGAAGGAAGGAAGGAAGGAAGGAAGGAAGGAAGGAAGGAAGGAAGGAAGGAAGGAAGGAAGGAAGGAAGGAAGGAAGGAAGGAAGGAAGGAAGGAAGGAAGGAAGGAAGGAAGGAAGGAAGGAAGGAAGGAAGAAAGGAAGAAAGGAAGAAAGGAAGAAAGGAAGAAAGGAAGAAAGGAAGAAAGGAAGAAAGGAAGAAAGGAAGAAAGGAAGAAGAGAAAGAGAAAGAAAGAGAAAGAAAGATGGGCAGCCAATTCTTCTGTAAAATAAAGCAAAACATCACCCTACAAAATAAATCTTGGCTAATGGGCAAGAAAGTGTCATGGAAGATCACGAGCACTAAAATGACAGCCTGTGAAACCTCACTTCCTGCAAAAACTGCTCAAGAACCAGAGTTACAGTGATTTCCTGAGTAAAGTACTGAAAAGCATGCATCATGTGCAACTGTTACTTCTGTTGCTATTATTACCACACTACTATTATTTTGGTCCAAGAGAATCCACAGGCAGGCCTGAAGTCTGAAAACAGGATCCCTTCTGAGATTTCCCATACTTCCTCATTTTACCTAACGTCTGTCTGGTGGCATTTAAGGGATCTTCTTTAAAAAGATGCTTCTGGCATGAAAGCTGGGGTAGTAACTCCACACAGAGGAGCCTAAGTCCATCTCTGTATCATGCCAAACTAGGAGGAGCAATCTGAACTGCACTGTGACAGAAAGGACATTCAGGTCTCAGTGGTGAGTCTGGTGTGGGTCGCACAGTTTGGAGTTATCAGTAATTCCAGAAGATGGATTACAAGAGAGGGGAGCTGGGAGGAGAATGCTCTTCATTGACATGGGGTCTCCCACATCAGGAGACCCACTGCAGGAGTGGTCAAAGAGGATACCAGTGCTCTCTGGGGCCTCTGGGTTAATCTGGTTGGACAAAGCAAACCCAGAGCCCAAGCATCTGCTGCCCAGTGGGGTTAAAGATAAGAAATCAAGGTGTTTCCTTCTCTCTGTAGATCACGTGGAGAAGTAAAATTTTCCCCCACCTCTGAGAAGCCTGCAACCATTACTGATTCCCCAGGGAGGTGACTTGGGGCACAGCCTGTCCTGGAGTAGGAGAATAGGGGATCCCCATATTGTTCAGAGAGGTAACACTCAGCAGAAGGCTTCCTTGGGGCACCGCCTGCACAGGTGCACTCATGGTACTTCTGCTCATTCTGAGGCCAGGAGGCAGCCACCACTGCTCTGTGGCAGCAGTCACACAGCTGGGGCATGGATACAGCTACTGGTTTTGCCAGGAGCACATGCTCTTGAAGCTGTGGAGATATCTCGCCTCGTCCGCTTGAGACAGTGGAAAGAAGCAGCACAGGAATGAGTAGAAGTGAGATGGAGACAAAACTGTGAGAAATCAGAGCAGGATACTGCCAGCGCCTGCCAAAACAGGAGTTTGCAATGGGCATTTCCCAGAGCAACCTTAGAAATTATCATAAAACTGTTATCAGTGTGGTTCTGTGATCTTGGCTGGACAGAGAAGCGATGACACAGAAATCAACGACAAAGTTTCCCACAGTGTCAGTTACATGAGGTTCACAGCACAGGAGAAAGCTGAAGATCATTCCGCAGGAAAGCACAAACCTCTACATCACAAGTAGTGCTGAGCCCAGCCTTACATTATTTACACCCTGTGATTATGATACTCCCTGGTTAGGAGAACAACTAGCTAGCAATAATGGATTACACATGTTCTTTGGGATTTGATTTTGCCCTGTCCTGTGAAGGCAGAAAAACTATGAAGGACTTATTATTCAGAAATAAAATCATTCACAGTCCAGAAAAATCAAATCCTAATTCAAACGTTTAAAAATAAATACGACCTTTTCCACAATATTCACTTTAACATTGGAACCTAACCTTGACATGTCCTGATAGACAAAGTTCTTCCAAAACTAAAAGTTCTCATTACCTTTCAGGACCAGCCCTTAACCTCAGTGTCTCCTTAATGTTCATATGGAACTTTCTTCCCTTTTTAGGCTTATTTTTGTTTTTAACCAAGAGCCAATTAGACAGGTTTTGAATAAGGTTGGAGGACTTTTTGTTCAAATGAGAAATTTTTAGTCCCTTGAAGTGTAATGGGTTTTCAATAGAAATCCTCTCCTGCTGTGCATTGATCAGCTATTGATTGGTGAGGGTTTAAACTAAATTATCACTGCCAAATAAAAGACTTTCAGGATGAAGGAACTGAGCTGAGCAGAGTGTTATATGAAAAGTAAGCCAATCCTTTGTGATGGAATCGAAAGGCCCTAGTCACACTTGAAGAAAAAAAATGTTAATTGAAAAATTCCTTAAATAGGTAACAGCTCTGAAAGTCTGCTTTACATAAAAGATATGAAATCACAATCAGCCGACAGAGAGAAAAGGACCCTGCAGCTCAAGTGGTTTTTCTCTCTAAATGGTGCTGATTACTTTCCCATTCATGGATGACATGGAGTGATGGAAATTAGTCATTTCAGAAGAAAGGACTAATGACAGCTGAACTTGTGGGTACTGAGGGAAGTTTGACAATTGGTTCCTCGAGACAGAAAGTTAAAACAAAAGAACTTCCTATTGGGTAGAAAGATTTATCCCAAACCTAGCAGGAAAACAAATACACAGGCCTGGTCAGGCTTCAAAAGATCTGGGTTTTAATTTTTGCTTTCACCAGCAATCACAGGAGTTTCAAACTTTTCACAAAGAGCAAGGGAAAAGAATTGTGCTGACCACACACAATTGGCTATTAAAAAAAAAAGTTCTCAAGCCATTTTCTTTCAATTTGGAAATTAAAAGAATGGATCTTGCTGATCATCTGAGACAGGTGTGGGAGGTCACAGCTTCATCCAGCTGTTAGAACTTCAATCAAAGACATGATCTACAGAGGCACTAAAATGCTTTTGGCAACCTCTGTATAAGTTAAAAGGGAGCTCAGTATTCTTAAAGACAGGCCAGATCCTTGAGGAGGTAACTCCAGATACCTGTATCTCAACATGGACTGCACTCTGCCAGAGTCACAGAGCATTGCAGTCACTCCAAAGTCTCCAAAGCTGCATCCCCATAGTCCCACTGGAGCACAAACATGTCTTGTCTTGCCCGCATCCTTGACTACATTCACCTCTGTCTCTATGCTGCAAAGCCCACCAGCACCACCCTGGACATGGCTCTGCCTTTCTGCCTTCTCTGCTGGGAAACGTCTTTGCTGTCAGTCCCCAATATGTCTTTTTATGGGCCAGATGTTAATACTGAACATCTTTCTTATCATATCAAAGGGTAATATGGAATAGGATCATTCAGTCAACACTTTTAAGTATGTCATTTTATTACAAGCAAAGTTATTTCAGGAGAACAAATCTATGACCCTGTTTGCAAGATTTCAGTACCTCAAAGTCCAGGATTCAGGACAATTTTTTCCCCATTTCTGAACAGCTGGCTCAACAACCCAATGTGGATTCCAAAACACCACCATTCAAATTTGTATTTATAGGGCTCTGTAGTTCTGGTTTAGGGATTAGTTCAGTATGTTATCCATACCTCTGGAAAAGAAAGGTCTGGTTTAGACTCCACGAAAATTCACTTTCAGTCTGGCACTTTGTACAACAAAATCATGTGCATTTCAAAACTTCTGAGGTGTCAGACCCAACATGGTTGCTTGGTTTCTTTCAGTCAGAGGAACCATATCTATCTAGTAAAAGCAGTCTCTTTGATTATGCTACTCTGTAGACACTTAGCTGCTGGTAGTCGTAAACTGAGTGCTTGTCCAGATTTTGATACAAATATTTCCTCCAGTAAGATCCAGTAGAAGCCTGCCATATAGCAGGATATCACAGCAATAACAGAATAAATACTCCTCTCTCCTAACTTCTATTTATTTATATCATAATTATAGTGACCAAAGCCAGAGCCTTCAAAAGAATAACAAAATGTATCATAAACCCCTCAATATTGTAGCTGTAGATACCTTGAATGTTAATGTCCCAGAAGAGCCTCATCATTCATCAACAAAGACTGGATAGCATTCGTGTAGGTAATCTTTTTATCCATACAGGTCTCTACTGCTTTTTAATTTATTTTACGTATTAATATCCCAAAGATGTGAACATCATTAGATAACCACTTGTGTATCAGGAGAGCACAAGCTGTGCTTTAGGCAAGTATGCATTGAACCAGGCTTGAGAGAAAGGTAATAGGAAAAAATGTAACCTTTTTGATAAACAGGAGGTCAAACTAAATTTTCTAGTTGTCCCATCTGGCCCACAGCTCCGTGAAACAATTTAGCATAAAAAATCATTCCCTTCTGCTCATTTTACACCCTCTGCCTTTTAACAGAGACAATTCATTTTTCATGTACTCTGTGTGCTAAAGTACGTAGGAAATAACATCTATCTCCAGTGCAATTTCCTGTTGAAAACACAAATTTCCCCCATTTTTTGTTAAATAATTACAACAGAAGAGTATGTTGGATAATGAAACGTAGGGTTTTTTACCATTTCAGTAGTGATGAGTCACCTGGCCTTAGTAGGAGTAGACCCTGAGGCAAATTAATTTGATGATGCCAAAGACGGCAGTCTGGGATAAGGAAAACATATGAGAAGGAGAGTGCAAATATTTTCTTCCCCTGCTGGGCACAAAATATCTTCTTCATTCTTGTTCATCCCAGCATATTTATGCAACAGACAGATTAATAAATTAAATAGTGCCTCCCTAATCTCCAGTCTATCCCCAGCATGGATAGGATGAATTTTAGAATTGGAATTAAAAGAAAAACTTCTAATGAGTTTGCAGAAGTTTATCATCCACGTAGCAAATATTGACCAAATCATGTCAAGTTAAATCTGATGGTTTTATTGGAGGACCTGATTTGACCCACAACTCATTGCCAGATACCCTGTTATGTCTCTAGGGAATCAATGCTTTGGGTGGCCAGGACGGTCCACTGGCCTGGAAAGTCAGGGTGCTGGAGCAGTACTGGGTGTCTTCCCAGAACACTCTGCACAAGCCTGGGGCCAGAGTTTGAAAAAAGAAATTCAATAAAGGGAAGCCAAGTCTCACCTCTCTTGCACCTTGAATTTCAGAACCTACATTTTATGTGTCAGTTTCACATTACAAGCGCCTTACTGTCAGACTTTGGCATCTGACACAACATGCCTACTGGGCATGTTTTTCAGACTCCAGAAACTCACTGGGCAAATGAAGAACAATTTGTTTAACCATCCACACTGCTCCTTTGATGCGGGTATAATGAAAATGTCAATTTCATGACAGAGAAAACTGAGGAATGGAAAAAATATCACCTACCTAAGGTGAGGAAACCAGCATCACAGACAAACATCACAGAATTCAGATCCTCTAATTATTGGACTGTGTTCTTCTAATTGCCAAATAAACCCACAGCTCTAGAACAGGAATGATTATGCCATCATCACCATCCTGTTTACTCAACAATCCAGTAATAGAGCAATGACTGGGAGAAAATACACTTTGGTTTTGAAAAATTATCTCAGAGGTTTGACAAGTCCTCACGTAGAGACCTGTAATGAGTTCAGACCGCTCTTAAAACTAAAATCTAAAACACGCTTCTGAAAAGGAATCTGTGTCACTTTCTGAATTGAACTGTTCATTTATATTCCTTTAATGATCTGACGGTATTGAACCCAATGCACTGAGCAACCCATGCAAGAAAGCTCATTTACACTTCCAACTTTGTTTTTCCAAGGGAGCTGTATTATTTACCTCCTCATTTCCTTTGGAGCATTTACGACGGGAGCTATAAGCTAAATGTTTCAAGCAATACACGGAAGATGAAAGGTGACCAAATATATTCAAGCGGATAATAAACAGAGAGCATTTGTAGGTGAAAACAACCAGCTTGGCAAGAGACAGAGGGAGAGAGGGAGAGGGAGAGGGAGAGAGAGAGAGAGAGAGAAGGAGAGGGAGAGGGAGAGGGAGAGGGAGAGGGAGAGGGAGAGGGAGAGAGAGAGAGAGAGAGAGATAATGCAGTGGGTTTAATAGGAGGCTTTTAACGTTTCCTGTTCGGGATTGGCTGGCTTATTAATGATTTAAGCACAAATTGAATTAACCAAATATTGAACATATGTTCTTTTAAACTCTCTTAAATCTACCAGAGCCTTGCACGAGAGAGCTATGTGGCCATGCTGTTCAAGAGGGGGGAGGATGACAAGGGGGTATTGAGGGTGACTGGGTAAGTAAAACATAACCTGAAGGTGGTCAATTTAATGCTGTGTTAGTGGCCTGAACTTTCAGTTCCCAAAGGGAAAGGATGATTAATGCCACTACCAAATGTATACCCATACCTGACCCTGATCTCATCAAATCCTGCTGCCACCATCTGCTGTTTTTAATTCCTCTGCAATATTTGTATTTGCTACCTCCCTCCTACAAAGAGAGGGAGAAAAAAAAAATGTTCCCTGCTTATGAATGGTGTGATCTGGTTGTACTGGCTGAACGCTGGCCAGGAGGCATCTGTTGCTTATAGTCCTGACAGCATCTGCTACTATTTCTCACTTTTCCCAGCATGCTGTGAGATATGGTTTCTCCCAAAGGTGGCCTTTGTATGCACCATTGTCAATTCCATCATTGTCTGCCACAGCCTGTTCCCACGATGCAGTGGTAGTTATTACCACGCTGCAAAACCTTTTCTTGCACGCTATCTGTAATCTAAGATATTGTGTGATTGAGTTATGCAGTTAACCCTTTTCCTATGCATCAAACCATTAAAATAAAAAGAAACAGGCTGGACCATTTTTGGTACGAAAAGCTTCAGAGCTTGCAATGGATGGGAAAATGAAGTAGATTTTTTGTTTTGATTTGTTAGGTTGTTTTGGTTTGGTTTTTTGGTTTTTTTTTGCTTTTAAAATAATGACAGTTTGGCATTAAGTCAAGGTTTGAAAACAAGCAAAGATACAAAAAGCAAAAAATGGCCCAACTAGCAGTTTTA